>NC_058133.1:342058766-342095948 GCF_016433145.1 Gracilinanus agilis | reverse complement strand
TCTAGTATGCGACTCTGGGTGAGAGATGATCTTGCCTGTTGTATGGTGAAGATACTGGAGTGTTTTGTCATTTTCTTCTTCACTGGCTTAAGGCAAACTGGGTTAAATGACTTGCCTAGGATCACACAGTTAGTAAATGTCTGAGATTGGATTTGAACCCAGGTCTTCCTGACTCTGGGACCAGCATTCTATCCACTGAGCCACATATCTGCTATATATACATATACACATATATATATATATATATAAATATATATATATATATATACACACACAGACACACACACACATATATACATACACCCATATATAAAATATACATACATACACACATGCATATATAGGAATACAACTAAAATATCTCCATGCACAATAATAACAACAATGCAAATGGAAAGAACTCCCCCAAAACAATTGAAAGCAAATGTTTCAAAGTTACAAAGATTGAGCACAAAGCTTCAAAGAAGAGATATGAGAAGGTCCACAGGTATGGAAAATTACATATATTTTCATAATTCTTCAATGTATTGATTGGTTTTGCTGATTTTTTTACCCTTTCCTCTTTTTTCCTTATTTTCACTTTTAAAATATTCTTTGTCTGCCTGGAAGGGGAAGGAGAATGGGATAATAGGAGAAATTTAGGTGATATAAAAACAAAAGATCAATAAAATTTTGTTTTCAAAAGGCAAAGAAAACTACATGGTCATTGATTAGAGAATGGATTGCTACATGAATGTTATGGAATATGCATCCTGATGTGAAAAATGATGGCACTATGTGGAATTCTTATATGACTTCATGCATGGTCAAATAAGCAGAACCAGCAAAACAATATAAATAATCAGTACAATAATGAAGAAAGAAAGCAAGGAAGGAAGAAAGGAAGGAAGAAAGGAAGAAAAGAAAAGGAAGAAAGATAAATAGATAGAAGGATAGAAAGAAGTGAAGAAGGAAAGAAAAATTTCCAAGTGATTTTTAAGAAAAATGACCAAGCTTAGTCTTAGGAACAAAACTACCTAAGAAAATGCTCCTCCTTCCTTCCTTTTTTTTTTTTTACTTTTCTTGAAAACTTTTTGTTGTTTATTAAACAAATATTTTTAAATACATACACCCCCCATACAGTATATAGTCAGTGTTGTAATCTCTCAGGTTCCCAAAATTGAGTACATTTAGCTGTAATCCATTTCCTCAAGCCATTTTTACGAGATCTCAGAAGTAAGAATGAGTGGTACCAAAAACAACATAATCACTTAACATTGGTAATAATGTTCTCTTTTATCAGAAAGTAGTTGGAATCAAGTCATGGAATAAGCAATTAGTCTTTGTCCTCTTCTTTCTCACAAACTAAAAATCATTCTGCTTCAGAAGATATAATATTGTTCATGGAAACTAGTTATTTTCTCTTTTAAAAAATTTTTATTTATAATATTTTTCCATGGTTACATGATTCATAATGCCATTCTTCCCCCACTCCCCCTTCTCCTCCCCACTCCCAAAACTGACAAGCAGTTCCACTGGGTTGCATATGTATCCTGTTTAAAACCTATTTCCATGTTATTCATAATTGCCTTCCTTTCTTTTAAGAAATGTGAGTCTAAGGGTGAAGAATTTTGTGTATCAGATTCAATTGATATGTTAGTTAATTTTACTAAAATCTCTGGGGGAGCTAGGTTTGGATAGAGAGTCAGGCCTAGAGACAGGAGATCCTGAGTTCAAGTTGACCTTAGACATTTTTCCTAGCTTTGTGACCCTACGTGAGTCACTTAACCCCAATTGCCTAGCTCTTGCCACTCTTCTGCCTTAGAACCAATATATAGTAATGATTCTAATATGGAAGATATGAGGTTTTTTAAAAAAAATTACTATGTTTTTCCTCCCTTTTTCTTTTTTATCCTTTATAACAAAGCTATTTCAAGGATGGTCATTAAGAAGGAGAAAGAAGAAGAAAATATTCAGAAACAATGTTAAATGTTAAAACAAAAAGTATATTATTTTTTAAAAGAAAAAATACATACACACCACTCTTACCTCAGGCATTTAGCCAATTTGAAAACACCAATAGTTCCTGAGTCAGCAGTTCTATTCTGTACCCATGAGCTGGGATGTGGGAATCAGCATAGCATTCCGTTTAGCAGTTTGTTGCTCGCTAATTATACTTGCTAGAAAATATTCCCTGTTGTGCTTGATCTCATTAAATGATATAATATAACAAGAAGATATTTCTCCCAAAGTCAGTAATTTTATGTTTAGTATTTTAAATTTATTTTTCTTCAATTGCTTGCATGCTTTGATTAGAAGGAGTATTAGCCATTTCTGAAAACCTGGCTCTTGAGATAAAAGGGAGGCCCATTTCAAAGCTGCTCTGTTGAATTCAGAAATGTGATTCACTTTATTTGCATTAAATTGTGGATATTTCATAATTCATTATTTTTTGTTTTTTGTTTTTTAGTAGGAAAATGCATTGAGGAGAAGGGAACAGTTTGCTCATTTGGGGAAATAGATGATCCTTTCCTGGAAAAACAACTTTTATTAAATGTGGTATATGGGGTGTTCTGGAAGGACTTTCATGGAAGGACTTGGTATCCCTTTTCAGATTTGCTTACTCACCTTTGCTGCCTCCTGTCACCCAGTTCTCACTTGTGGTTCCCAGAAATTGTAGTATGCTCAGAGGCCATACACTAGTACCATTTCAGTAGACAGGCCAAACCAGGTTGAGGGTAGCTAACAGGTTTCTAAAACTGTTGCTGATCTAGGAGGAAATCTACCCGAAGCATATGAAGACTTCTGGTGAAATGTATTGATGTGGGCTGATGAGAGCAATTTTTTACTATGGCCCTGAAGATAGCTGAAGCAAGTTTTGTGTAGGACTTATAGCTTGGTAAGATGCTGAATATGCCAAAGATATCTTCTGCACCCTGGGCCATTGCTAGCTGTCCTGACTTTTGTCATACCACTGAACTTCATTGACTCTAGAAAAGAACATGAATATGGCAATTTTGAGCAACTCTGTCTCACTTAGATCCAGTTCACAAGTTAAGACATCACTCATCATGATGTAATTGGCCTTCAGAAAGAATTGTTGTTTTTGCTTTTCTTTCAGAAAGAAAGAAAAGCAAAAACAACAATTTTGATTAAATTGTTTATTCTCAGGTATCAAGTGATATCTCACAGTCCTGATTTTTTAGACATGGTGCTAGGAAATGGGAAACCCATTAGAAGAGTTCCCTTTTAGAATCTGGATCTCCAGCAGCTGGGTAGCTCAGTGGATTGAGAGTCAGGCCTAGTGACAGGAGGTCCTAGGTTCAAATCCAGCCTCAGACACTTCCCAGCTGTGTGACCCTGGACAAGTCACTTGATCCCCATTGCCCACCCTTACCACTCTTCCACCTAGAAGCCAATACACAGAAGTTAAAAGTTTTAAAAAAAAAGAATCTGGATCTCTCTTATCTCTCAGACATTGCAAGTTATCCACCTGCTAAAAAAGATTTTGATGAATGCACAAAATAAAGGGATATTAAAGCAATGGAGAACTGAGTGGACAGGAGATTGCTTGCCAAATTAAATTAAACCTTGCTTTATAAAAATGATAATTAACAAGATGGTGTTAGAATTTTCTCTGCACAAAGTTGCCTGGATTCATAATCTTCCCTGGAAGAAAACTGGAATGTCTTAAAGATCTTTGATAATGGCATTAAAATGTTTCCTTCAAAATTCTTTTGGCTTTTCTCTAGAATATTCATTTACAATTGGCCTCCTGCTAGCATGTGATCTGATATACTACTTATTTCCCTTAGGAATGAATATTATAGTGCTATACTTGAGGTTCTCAGTGGTACTTTTGGTGACTATTAATTCCTGGGCCAGATGTGGTAGCATGTCTGTAATCTCTGATATTGGGGAGGCTGGAGCTAGTGGATCTCTTGAACTCAGGATTCTGATCTGCAGTGGCTAAGCCATTGAGTGTTCATATTAGGTACAACACTGCTTTGGTGAACACTAAAAGCAGAGGGCTACCAGTCTGGCTAAGGAGGGATGAATCAGCCTAGTTTGTGGCCCTTGTAATGAAATAGAGTAAGCCAACACTTCCATACAAATCAGCTTGAGTATTGAGCTTATGAATGGTCACTATTCTTAAAGACTAGCCTAGATGATACAGGGAGACCCAATCTCATTTAAAAAATAGTTTATGGAAAGAAAGAGATTGGATAAGGATAATTACTAATAGAATTTTTTTTGCTCTTGATAATTACATACCTTTTGATGAAGATATGTGATCAGTACCCAATCAATTAGACTCAATAAAGGTTTATCACATGTCCACTATGTTGCCAGTATTGTACTAAGTGCTCTGGATATAAACATAAAAGCAAGGCAGTACCTGCTCTCAAATTTATGTTCTATTGAGGGTATAAAACATGTTTACAGATGAGATATGTGCACAATAAATATAAATTCAGAAGGAGTGTCAGTAGCAAATAGGGGCATCAAGGAAGGACTTCATGAAGAACAAACTTTACAAAGGCACACAAAGGCAATGTCATTTGTGGGAAATAAATAGACATTTATTAGCTAGGGCATGAATGGAAGAATGTACAATTCGATCAGAAAGATTGACTGAGATTCATTGTATGCACATGTAGGCTACAGCATATTACTAACAATGATTTATCTATGATTGATGATATAAGGGATAGTAATGAGATATGTGATGTCATTTGACTTGCTTCTTCATCCCACCTGAGCCAACCATGAAGACAATTATAATCTTGATCTTGCCCTCATGAACAAATCCTGTCTTATGACCACAATCTATTTGCTTTCTACTTCTTCTGCCTTCCCTTATAAAACCCTACAATAACTTCTAAACCCCTCATTTCTCTCCTAGATCATTTTCCCTGATCTGGTCACTCTCTCCTTTTTTCCTCATTTTGATTCTTTGGGGAATAAGTCCCATTTTACAATATTCTCTTGAGTTTCTGTCCCCTTTACCATTTTTCCAATTTTGCCCTGCCAATCTTCAACCTTGGATCATTGCCACCATCTGTTGCCTATACTCCAACACATTCTTCTGGATAAAGGTAGAAAAAAATCACACAACTGTTCTTCTGACTGGTTCACTACAAACAAGTGCTACAAAACTTCAATTAGGCTTTACTGCTGCCAGGAAGTTTTATTACATTTCATTAACTTGTTATCCTACGCTCCTTAGAAGCTCTCCCAAACCTTTTTATCCCTCTTTTAATCTCCCATGTCTCCCTTTCCTCCTACCCTCTCAGCTGAGAAACTTGACTCAGAAACTTGCTTTAAAAATTGTGAGCAGAAATCAAGAGATTTTTCTTCTCCATTCTTCCTCATCTTCTCTTTCACCCCCTATCTAACATGAAGAAGTAGTCTTAATCTTTACTAGCTCAAACCCCTCTACCTACACGAGGAATGTCATTCTTTCCCATCTTCTCCAACAAACTGTCCCCTCTGTTATCCCAACTCTAATTATCTTCAATCTCTCCTTGACTACTGACTCCTATTCTGCTCCCCTTAAACATGAACATATCTCCATCATAAAAAAAATGCCTAGTTGATTTCTTCTCTCTAGGTTTTTGGGACACCAGTCTCCTGGCTCTCACCTTAACTATCTTAAAGCTCCTTTTTAGTTTCCTTTGTGGAATTTTTAACCAAGTAATAACTTTCAGCTGTGGGCATCCCATAGTGATCCATCCTGGATCCTCTTCTCTTCTTTTATACTACTTCACTTGGTGACCATAGCAGCTCCTTATGGATTTGGTTACCATTTCTATGCTTATGATTCTCAATTCCTACCCTAATCTCTCTGCTAATTTCCAATCTCACATCTCCAACCACCTTTCAGACATCTCAAACTGAATGTCCAGTTGACATATTAAACCCAACATGCCCAAAATGGAGCTCATTATTTAAATCTTCCCCATGTTTTACTTTCCCTATTACTTTAAAGGCTACCACCATTCTACCAGTCCTTCAGGCTAATAATCTGAATGTAATTCCTTTGCTCCTCACTATGTCCCCTCACCTCCATATCCAATATGTTGCTAAGGCCTGCCACTCTTTATCCTATATGAGGTTTGTTTATGCATATTTTCTTTGCTTATTGTCACTCCCATTAGAATGGGAAGTTCTTGAGGACAGGGACTCTCTTTTGCCTTTTTTATTTGTTCATTTCCAGTGCTTAGTATAGTGTTTAGTATATTTGTTGTTCATTCCTTCAGTCCTATCCCAATTTTTGGTGATCCTGTGAATAGTACTGTCTATTGGATTTTCTTAGAAAAGATACTAAGTGGTTTGATATTTGTTTCTCCAGTGCATTCAGGCAAACAGATGATAAGTGACTTGCCTAAAATCATTTGCTCAAAACTATGTCAAGACTGCAAAACTAATCTTCCTAAGTCTTGGATAAGAGCAATCTGTCCAAGGAGGATTATGCAAAGAATAGGATCCTAGATACCCATAAACACCCCTAGTGAAGTTCTAAAAATTCAAAAGAAGATACAAGGCTAAAACCAAAGAGAATCAAGTATAAACTCTTCCATCCAGGCTTGGATTGTTCAAAAAAGATGATTACATTTCTGCAGTAGCCCCAGACATTGACAAATCTCAGTGAGTGGAAGATGTATCTCAAAACTGCTCAATCTCACCTTAAGTAACAGACTTCAAGCAAAACTCAGGGCTGCAAATTTCCAAAGTTCTGACTACTAAAGACACATAGACACAGAGAAGTTTTCGAGTATCATCAATCTAACCCAGCATCTAGGCAATTTTGATTTAAACCACAGTAGGAGACAAGACCAGAAAATTCCTCCAGAGCTTGGGGCCTCATCTTATCTCCTCAACTCAGGATAAAGTAGCACTCCCAGAAGTATTGGAGTAAATTTTGACCCAGATATAAACTGCCCACCCAGAAACTGATGGTAGGGATATGAGTAAATAGAAGAAAAAAATTAAATTGAACACAATGAAGAAATGCTTTCAAATGAGAGATACCAAAGGGAATAATTTTTCTAACACTATGTGACAGGCACTATGCAAAGTATTTTATAATTATTATTTCATTTGATCCTCATAACTACTCTGGGAGGTCAGGTGGCATTATTATCCAATGTGCCACCTAAATGCAAAAGAAAATAATAACTCCAAAACAAGTCCAACCATGATTAGAGTTCTGGACCTGGAGTCAAAAAGATCTGAGTTCAAATCTGGCCCCAAACACTTAGGGGCTGTGTGATGCTGGGAAATTTACTTAAGCATTTATATTTTCAAAGGCAGTTAGGAATTTGGCTGTGGGCAGATTGAAAGGTTGTTGAGGGAAGGGACCTTTTTTCCTTTGTATCTTCCACTATAGAGTCTAGAAGAATGCTAGGCATATAGCTGGTACTTGATAAATACTTTGTTGTTTGATTTATGCCATTAACTCAGAGAACAATTCCACAAGCTCATTATTGATTTACAGTTGAGATAAAAGCAAGGAGAACAAAAGCTCTAGACTAAGGGTTTATTACTCAATTTCTAATTATCTCAGTATCCTCATCTGTAAAATGGGGATAATAACAGGATATTGCTGAGTTAAAAGGCTCAAAAGAGATAATACTTGTAAAGCATTTAGTACTACATAGGCACTACATAAATGCTTATTCCTTCCCCTTTACTTCTCACCCTGTCCACATAAGGAATATAAAAAAAGAAATGAAACAAGAAATAAAAATGGGATAAAAGTAGAGAAAAGAATGGAAAGAAAAATGAATACCTTAGAACAGATGACAAATACCTTTTGGAAGAACCTTGATGGTATAATGCTGTTCCTCAACAATTCTGTGAAATAAGTAGGATGTGTATTATTATTTCCATTTGATAAAGGAGGCTCAGTAACTTGCCTGAGTTTATGGAATAAGCAGGAGCCCCAAATCCAAACTTCCTAACAGACAACTCTTGTCTTTGATACTGACCCACAATATATGTAAAAATATATGCATGAATTCATCTAATTACCTGAAAGTCATTGAAGGAACAAAGACATAGAAATAAAACATTTTAAGTTCCTCTAATGTAAGTTGTCGTTTAAGGTATTTTTATATTATCGTACACAGAGAGATAATACTTGATTTATATCAACTATTTGACATGCCAAATCAGAATCCTGATGGTAGTTTGAGTAGAATATAAAACTTAAAATATGAGACTAGCATGTGAAGCCCAGAAAATGTCAAAATATGTAATGTTTTGTTTATATAGGAAAACACTTTTCAGTTTCATGTTATGCCCAGAAACCTTCATAATTTATCAAAAGTATTGTTTATATACAAAAATTTCAATGTAAACTCTTTAATATGATTATTTTGGGACTGGGGGAGGGATTTGATTTTGTTTCTGTAATATGAGATGACTAATTTCCTAGATTGTTCATATACATGTATTTCTGTATAAGGGTAAATGCAAAGGCACTTGTCCCATGAGCTGCTATAACTCATGGTACTAAGTGAAAGGCACATTGAAGGATCATTGCTGTGTATTCTTTATAGTTTTTTTCTTCTCAACAACAACCTACTAAAATTTTATGGTGCCTTGATTTCTGTTTGCTTCAATTGGCTTGAAGACCAACACTATATAATTTTCAGCTCAGTTATGCTGGTAACTCAAGCTGTCTAGAAACCACTCTGTGTAGAGCTTTTGTTCTCCTTGCTTTTATCTCAACTGTAAATCAATAATGAGCTTGTGGAATTGTTCCTTGAGTTAATGGTATAAATTAAACAACCAAGAATTTATTGAGTACCAGCTATATGCCCAACATTCTCCTAGACTCTATAGTGGAAGGAACAAAGGAAGGAAAGGTCCCTTCGCTCAACCACGTTACAATCTGCCCATAGACAAATTCCTACCTGCCTTTGAAAATATAAATGCTGCAAGCATAAAACCTTCTAAGATGTATTAAGCATCGTGACAGTCTGAAAGAGGCCTTGATCCTCTCTGGCTAGAACTAGCAAAGTTTGAGGTCATGTAGTGCATATAAAGGAAAAGATCCTATTCTTTGAATAGGGATATTTGTTGTAAAATATACTTTTCAAACAAGTGAGTTCTATTGGGTGTAGGACAGTACAGGTTATTAGTGAAAACATGTTAAAGAGCTAAGTGACCCCATGATATTTGGTTCTACTTCTTTAGTTTTAACCTTTTGGGATTCTGAAGTTGATTACATTATCATTTGTTATATAATTACCATAGAAATAAAGTGTGCTTATGAAAGTCTATTAATCTCTAGTTTTTCGAAAGCACTGACACAAACACAAGTTAATGTGTATTCCCCAAAGTGCCTCATACCAGGCTATATATTCAAGAATTAATCAATAAACATTTGTTTATTTCCACATATTTCCAACTCCCCTCTTTCAGACTGTCAGTGGCAGAGAGAGACTTAAGTAGGAATTTATCTTCCTTCATTCTCTATTCCATTAAACTCATATTCATGTAATTCAGTCCCAAAGGAAAAATGAAGCCACCTTATGATTGCCAATTAAAGGTATAAATTACCATTTTCAAAATGTCCCTGTAATCTAGGGAAATTTGCATACACTAGAATTCAGTGCAGCTCATGCAAAATATAAGCTATTGCATAAACTCTAAGTTTCATGAATTCATAGATCTATTGAAAAAAGTTAAATTCAGGAAGCCTCCTGCATTGTTTCTTGTTATAGATCCTGTGAGTCTTGGTTTAACTGGGATCCATTATGATGGTAGCATATTTTTGATGGATACAATGAGACACATACATTTAAACAGCAATCCCATTCAGCAGGATAACCCTTAAAATACAATAATTGTGGATTTAGGCTTGTAAATATATATTGTTTGTCTGGTCTTCACTTTGGTTTTCCTTATTGTACATTCTGAGCTCAGATCATTGGAATTATTTACCTTCTCTTCATCTCCTATTACCAACTGTTTATTGACTATAGGACAATTCTATGGATTTCTGAATAAATAATGCTATTTTGTTTATTCACAGGGAAGAGGTGAGAGAAGGAGAAGGAAAGATATCATAGGGAATAATATTCTGGGTTGACAAATTTAGCGGATTTTACAAACCGGATTCTCTTCTACCTTCTAAGGCCAATAAAGATGGCTCTAATACTCTGGTTCCAAGAACTAATATGGGCCTGTGCCAATTATTCAATGTATTAATTCATATAATTTTTGTAAGCATATGAGACCATCTCAGGGTCTCTTCTGGACTTCAATAGCCCTACTGTGATGGGCATCCTCACCTTTCCTCTCTCAGTTACTTGACATGAATAAGAGCTCAAAAAGGGAGTTCTAGTGTTTATCAGCATCCTTAGAAACACAGTTTTGTGCCAGTGTCCAGAAGATCTTTAAATATATGGTCATTTTTCTTTCTCTACAGTATAGAAATTATTCCAGGCATTGATGAAGGTAAGTTTCTATGTTCCAGCATCTCAAACTTTGGCTTTATGTAGACTCATCTGATCTTGGGGGTTGTAAGCCAGTCATACTTTTTGGCTTATTTCACCCCAATCCACAGGGGATTCTTCCTTCAGGAACTTAAGAATGTAGCTTATATTTAGGTTTTCAGTGATGTGGGCAAAAAAAGCTCCTAATTCCTGTGTAGAGACTTACAGTACCAATGCATATTTGGCATAGGAAGTCTTTATTTTACTTCAATGGAAACATTGTAAAATAACATAAAAGACTCACACTAGCCTATAAAGTCATCCTACAGTTTTTCCCTTTCTAGTAAATCCCTTATAAAAGCATATAACCTTATAGTACTACCTAAAAGTTTTCATTCCTCTTAGAAGGAGAAAAAGCAAACAAACAAAAATAATCCACTAAACTTAAATTGTTAGTATCAATCCTTCACATTTTGGTTCATCCTATCTTCTTTTCCAGTGATGCATATAGATGTCTAGCATAGTGCAGTACCTAGCTGCCCTTTCTTTTAGGTTTTGCTTATGCATATTTTGGAGACATTCTTTTCTTCTGGGGTTACTTCTTGAGAATCCCTGCCATGATAATAGATCTTTATGGTAGAGTTATTTTTTTTCCCAAGTCTTCTAGCCTACTTCCTGTCTTAGGAATTTATGTTAGAGATAGGCTCTGTGCACTTTTGGCATGAATGTATGGGTTGATTCTACTAATTTTTCTTAGGAAATTCAATGTTGAATTATTCCAGGATCCCAGGAACAATTCTGGCCAAGAACTTACACTGGGCTAGGAATCAGGAAGACTTATTTTCCTGAGTTCAAATCACTCAAAGT
Source organism: Gracilinanus agilis (assembly GCF_016433145.1). Classification (NCBI taxonomy): domain Eukaryota; kingdom Metazoa; phylum Chordata; class Mammalia; order Didelphimorphia; family Didelphidae; genus Gracilinanus; species Gracilinanus agilis. The sequence goes on along the minus strand of NC_058133.1, from coordinate 342,084,651 downwards.
ATAATTTGCAACACATGTGTGTTTATGTACATACAATATACATATGCATACTTATATAAATATATACATACATATACATGCATATGACATGATCAAAGAGAAAATGAATTTTACTTGATATAAAATAAAAAAATAGGGCAGCTGGGTAGCTCAGTGGAGTGAGAGTCAGGCCTAGAGACAGGAGGTCCTAGGTTCAAACCCGGCCTCAGCCACTTCCCAGCTGTGTGACCCTGGGCAAGTCACTTGACCCCTATTGCCCACCCTTACCAATCTTCCACCTATGAGACAATACACCGAAGTACAAGGGTTTAAAAAAAAATCTAAAAAAAAAATAATAAATAAACAAGATAAGTAAAAGGGCTATAGGGGTACATAGGATATTAAGAAGTTATAATATGAGTAAATCTAAGAACCAGAGGGTGAAATATATTAGAAAGTATTTTCATGAACATAAATAGAAGGAACTAAAGCAATACTGACTTCATTGTTGGCCAGAAAGAAGAAAAGACAAAACAGATGAAGAATTTGAGAAATAGATCACAGGCCTATTACGGAAAAATGACAGTGGTAATTGGAAACTTCACTTATCTAGACTTGGCAGTGATTTTCTCTGACTCTCCCTTACTACCTTTCTCTTTCTCTTTCACCCTATCACTTCTATCTCTGACACTTTCTCTCTATCTCTCTCACATAACCATAATAGCTAATCACTTCTTAACTTGTCTTGATAATCTCATCCTTCAAAAAGTCAGAGGACCCAAGAAGGTAAAAAAAAATTTGAAAAAGCTTCCTCATATAGCAAAATATTCCTTTCTGGTAGCAAAGAAATGAAGGCAAAGTAAATGCCCATTGATTGTATACTACAGTTAAAAAATACTTTTTATTTCTTTGTGGATTTGTGGTCAGAGGATATAGTCCAATCTTGAATCTTCTACTATGGAAGAATGGAAAGAAATGATAGCAAATACCCTAACTTTGTGAGAATCTTGACCTTCCTGCCTAACATTTTTTCATGTTGTTAGTTATTTTCTCATATTGGAAAAAGCAATTTGTCTCAGTTTGTTAAGTCTTATTTCAGTTTCTGGTTGAAAAAAATAAGGAGCAGACTTAGTTTATAATACACCAGGAACATGCTCTTTCCCTCACCAGGTCCTATCTAAATTCTTCTATTCATTAGAGTAATCATTTTCAAAAATCTAAATTTGCACTGTCTATTCTTTCCCAGGCCCTCCTTCTCCTCCTCCCACCACTGTCTCTCACTCTGTTTCTTTATCTTTTGGTGCCTGGAGCATAGTAGGAGCTTAATAAATGTTAATGATTGATTGTCTCTTTGTCTTGTCTCTGCCTTCCTTACCAACATCTGAGCCTGTTTTTGTTTTGTGTTTTGTTTTTCCCTTTGCTTGCTCAGTCTTATTTTGATACCACTTCAGAGGGTCTTAAAAAATTAGCTTATTTACCTTTAGCTCTTTCTTTTGAATGTGATCCTGTTGTGACATGCATTGATGGAAATAGGTTCTTTATTCCACAGAAATATAGATAAAGGAAAACAGTGTCATGCTTCCTAAAACCATGAGTGGTGAGCTCCTTGTACCATCCTACTTAACCTTATATTACATTCCTCATTATTTATTTCAGAAATGCCAGTTGGTCTCAGTTCATTAACTCTTATTTGGGATACTGGTATCAAAAGTCATGAGCAGAGCCTCCCTCAAATCCCCAAACTATTTACTAGGGACACAAATATATGTATACAGCTCAACTATTATCAAATAAAATCTTCCTGTGGTACTGGAAGATTATCAATGAAATACAGATGAACTATAGTAAAATACCAAGGATATTGCTCATATGACAATGAAAAGTTAAAGACCTTTCATGAAAGATTGAAAATCATGTCTAGTATGATCAAGGTGGGTGCTCTCAAATCTAGGCTGGCAGACCCTTAGGTGGGATTCTTTCATAGGTCTTCCTGGAATCCAGTCTATCTGTCTCTGGAGGTGTCTTTCATTTTAGATTTACAGAGTTTCAAACAAATTTATTAAGCACTTATTTTATACACACACACATATATATGAAAAAGAAAGAGAGAGAGAGAGAGAGAGAAAGAGAGAGAGAGATGGGGAATAGCTGGTAAGTGGAACAGTCAGAACACACAATATTTATTGATTAAATTTGCCATCTTATATGAGTACAGTTAGTGATGCTCCCAAATAACTACAATAGTAACATCAAAGATCACTGACCACACAGATCCCCCAACAGATATAACAATGAAAAAGTTTTAAATATTTTGAGAATTACCAAAATGTGACACTGATATACGATGTGAATTCATGCTGTTGGAAAAATGGTGCCAATAAGCTTTTTTGATGCAGAGTTGCAACAAACCTTAAATGAAAAAAAAAAGTAATATCTGCAAAATATGATAAAGTGAAGCACAATAAAATGAGTTATACCTTTATACAGTTTGCTATCTTTATCTTGAATCTTTTTTCTTTTTACCAAGATTCACATCAAGGTTTTAAAATGTGAACCTGGCAATCTGTCAATAGGAGATGGATCATTTTATTGTGTCTTGTTTTTCTTTTATGGATTTTGGTGCATGAGGTAAATAGAGTTTCAGTGTTAAGTTCCAGGGCCTCAGAGGTTTATAGATCATAGATTAGGAAGTAGATATGGTTTTATTTATATAAAGAAGAGCAAGAACCATGAGGCATATCCATATAACTTGCAGCTGAAACCTCTTTATATTTGTTTTATCCCCATTTAGGATATTAACTCTTTAAAATAGGGGCCATATCTGCTTCTCTATTTGTATCCATAGCACACAATACTTTGCACACAGTAGGTGCTTTGTCATTGTTTTCTCTTGTATATAACTTAGGTCTTCTGACATTGAATTCCAAATGGTTTCCATTGCACTATATTAAGAGCACTATATAATAGAAAGTGCTTTGGATTTGGAATCAAAAGACATGAGTTCAAATTCTGACTCTAGTATTTATCATTTTGCTCCTCATGATAAGGTCATCCAACCTCCCCAGGCCTCAGTTGCCTCTTTTATAAAAACACTTTGGAGGCTATTTACAGCTCTAACTTCTTTAATGGACTTGAAATACTTTGCCAATAAACATACATATGAATATATACATAAGTAAGTGTCTAAGTTTTTCTAATGTTGGGAAACAGGAACTACAAATTAAAATTAGGAAAACATAATGTACAGTTATAGAATTGTAACACGTCATGAAGCAAATGGCATTAGAATGACAAATAACAAGAAGGACATATGATGCTTATGTGAAGTCTAGAAGAAGGAATGAGAATGTTTCAGAGTATTTCCAGCACAGACAAGGAGAAAGATATTTGCATTCTAGATAACTGATTTTTTTCTTTAGAGAAAAAAATTCCTACTCTGGTTAAGGAAAATTTTTAAGTTTATCTTCAAAGAATAGAAAATTTTCCTTAAGAATATTCAACTTTTTGTTGTATTACTGAGGTCAGCAAGCACCCTTCTTGAATTCTGACATGCTCTCTTGGATAGAGTACCCTATGGAGCCATAGATAGCAATTTTTGTGCCCTGGGCACCTGCCTTCAAATTAACTAAAAAAAAAAAATTCTTTGGACCTTGGGGGCATTGGCTGATGTGCTGAACTCCTTGGAAGGAAACTTTAAAACACTGAAACTGGGATCTATATAATACCAATCAGATAATGGGAGAAAACCAAGCTCCGTGAAAAATGCATTATGCCTAAATGTGGCCAAGAAAATTTGTGAAAACATAAATCAGCACCTGTTTGAAAGATTTGCTTTCAACTCTGAAATACTCAAAAGAATCTATGATATTCATCATATGGATAATACAGTGTTTGGGATGTTCAGAGAGGATTGGTACCTCTTGTGTGAGGACTTGCCAAACCTTCATGTACCTTTGGTGTCTATCTTTCAACCAACTTTCATATGTAGCTCCATGAAACTGTTGCATTCATATTTTACCATTCATTCATATATTTATGTATTCATATATTACCAGCCATAACCTGGTAAAACTATCTTGAATGATGGGCTAAAAACCAGGCTGAGGGTCACTGATGGGCCTAAAACCTGTCAGCAAATTAGAGGAATATCTATCCCGAGCTTTTAAAGATTTTCCCTTGTAGAATGGGTAGACAAGAAGTTTTTTCCTGTAGCCATGAAGGAAGCTGAAGCTGTGCTGTGGGGCATTTAGAGCTTGATAAGACATGGAAGACACCACAGTCATCCATGGCAACCAGGACCAGTAGTCATGACTTTTGTTTTACCACTAGGCTTGGATGACTGGGAGAGAGAATGAGGCTGATGACTTGGCTTCAGTTCTACCGCACATAAATCCAATTCAACAGAAAATACAGATGATACTCTTTAATGTCATTGGTCCTTTTCAAAAACAAAGGACAAACAACGACAATTTTAGATAATAAGCAAGATATCTAAACATCAAACAAAATGTGAATAAAACTTATGGACATAAATCTAGAGCTGGAAGGAAACCTCAGAGACCATTTAGGCCAACCTCCTCATTTTACATATGAAGAATCTGAGATCCAGGCAAGTTGAATAACTATCCCAAGATCATTTAGGTAGGAATCATCAGATAAAGGAGTCGAACTCAGGTGTTCTGACTATAGGGTCAGTGCTCTTTTTAATATTATTTATTCATTTGTTTCTTTTTATTTCAACCATATATTCTCTCTCATTCCTCCTCTTATAATTGAATGATTAAAAAAATGAAAACTAAATCCCTCATAACAAAAATAATATAGTTCAGCAAGGCAAATTTTAACCAAGTTCAAAAATGAATGTCTCATTCATTTTAAGACCACAACCTCTCTGTCAGGAGGTAGGTGGCAGGTTTCATCTTCAGTTCTCTATTCAGAGTCAATGCTTTTCCCACAGTATCATGCTTCTTCTCCTCTCATCTCCAGTTTCAGAATCTCTCTCTTTCTTCAAGGCTTAAGGCTGGTGCCACTTCACCAGAGCAGCCTTTGTTGGTCCCTCCAGTTGTTATACTCTCCTTCCCCAAATTACCTCCTATTTACTCATTTGTTTTTGTATTGTATTTAATCAGTAAAATGTATGATCTTTGAGGACAGGAGCTGTTTTGTTTCTGTATTTATATCCCCACTACTTTGTCTGACTCTTTGCACATTATAGGCAGTTAATAAATATTTATTCAATTCAGTTGTATAATTGAAAAAATTCGACTCTTAAGTTTCACAAATAGTAATAAATTATAAGAATGTGTCCTAGTTTTGTGGAACAGCCAGCTCTACCTTGATCCTATTAAATATATTTCATAAGCTGACGGGTTCCTAAAGTGATTTGTTTGTTGGTTTTATCAAGTAAAATACCTTGTCTTCTGAGTCATATGATCTGAGCTATCCGAAGTTAGTTATGTGGACTTGTGATATGTCAAAATTCAGGGTTTAAGTTTTAAAAATTAATGGTCCTTTGGAGCAAGTGGAAACACATTGATCTATAGACACATTCATCTTGGAGATGGCTTTAGCTAAAAGCATAACATTAGCTCTGACACTATAGTATCTGGTTAAATTATATTTTTGCTGACAGTCTATATTGTCTTCTATCCTGAAGGCTCCAGATAAAAGGTCTCTAACAACTGTATATATCAACAGCTGTCTCTCAATTTAGTATGTAGACTAAACTCCCTCTGGGGTTGGACATGTTGGCTAATATGCTGCACACAGTAGTTTAGGCCAAGAATTGATTTTTTTAAAGCTGTCAATAAAAGAACCTTTTATTTTTTCAATAAGAGAATCTTTGAAAAAATTATTCTTAGAAAACAAAAGTACAATAGGAACAGAAGACCTAAATACAGAGATGAATTCAAATATCAGTACTGTATGTGTCAATTTGTACTTTTAAATTTTTTTTTCCTTTGGGGGACAGATACAGAAAATGTTATTCAATGTTCCATTTAAAATTTATTATTTATTAATTATTGTTAGATTTTATTGATAATTTCTCTTATTTATATAGTTATTTAAGTGTGTAAAACATTTTACAAATATCTCATTTTATCCTCATAATGATAGTAAGAGGAAGGTGCTATGATTATTCCCATTTTACAGATGAGAAAGCTAAGGTAGACACACATTAAGTAACTTAACCAGGGTTGTCAAGTGTCTAAAGGCAAATTTTGAACTTTGTTCTTCCTGAAACTTTGCTATCCAAGGATCATTAGGCTTTATTTAGAAAGGAAGGGGAACCATGGGAACATTCAGCATATTATCAAACAATAAAGAAATGATGATCAATCAGAGGTGGATGATTTACTTATTGTCAGAAATGCAGGAATCTAGATGAACTCTTAGGAATACATGATAAAAAAAAAAAAAAGGTAATCCACTATCATCTAAGGAATTGATGCAGTCTGAATGCAGATTGAAGTTTACCATTGTTAACTTTCATTCCTCCATAAATATTTCTCTACTGTAAGCAATTGGTGTCTCTTTTTCACAATATGATCCACATGGAATTATTTTACCTGCCATCTCAGGGAAGGGGGGAAGAATGACAGGGAGGGAGAGAACATGGATCCCAAAATGTCAGAAAATAATTATTAAAAATTGTATCGAGGGACAGCCAGGTGGTGGAGAGGATTGAGAGCCACGCCCAGAGACAGGAGGTCAAATCTTACCTCAGATACTTCCTCCCTATGTGACCCTGGACAAGTCACTTAATCTCAATTTCCCAGCCCTTACCACTCTTCTGCTTTGGAACTCATCCTTAGCATTGATTTTAACACAGAAGATAAAGGTTGAAAAGAAAAAAATGAATACACATGTAATCTGGGGAAAAAAATGAAAAAGGAATGGGGAAGAGGAAGAGATAGAAGGGGAGGAGATGGAGGATGAAGGAGAGGAGGAATAGAAAGAGAAAGAGAAGCAGAGAAGGAGGAGGAATAAAAAGGGGAGGAAGAGAAGATGGAGGAAGAGGAGAAGTTGTAAAAGATATTCAGAGATGTGTTGAGAAATCACAATTTTAATATTTTTGAAATGATTTACTTTCTTCTTTCCTCATCAAAGTATTTGCTGAGATGACTTCTATTTATACCAGCTTCCCCACTTTTCTTCAAAGGTGTTTTTGGCACTAGAAGAGAGATTAGCTTTCTAACGGGATATCTAATCCTAGATTTAAATTTCACAAGGTTCAGAATAGCAGCATAGTAAACATTCTGTATTAATAATAACATTTTAATATAATAATTCCATACAACTAATTTTCCAAGTGCTGTGGAATAAAGATAAGAGCAAGATCTAATAAGCGACACTAAATTCTAATCCTTCCACAAAGTCTACATGTATCAAAAATAAAAGTTAAAAAAGTCTAATGGAAAGGTTATAAATCAAATGGAGATTTATGAGACTCAGGTGGAATTCAAATATTTAGAAGCAGCTTAATCCTTTTGAATCAAAGTAGTTGTTCCACAAGCTAGCTACATCTTTGACCCTCCAGTGAGAAATATTCCTCTGCTTCTCTTGAGTTTGTAAACTGATCAATGCCATGTGTTCCAAGGTCAATCCAAAACGGAGCTCGAATCACCAATGTCCATTAGACTTCAAGTTCACTGACACTCTCCCCCCAACTTTACCCCACGGCTATATTGCTTAGAAGGTACAAGTTAAATTCATGGATTCTGAATAGCTGGATGGAGACCTGGGGCAGGTATAGAAAGGCAGCTAATCAAGCTATCTAAAGAGATAAGAGCCTTTATATGTGTGCAAAATGAAGCAAATGGGGAAGAAGGGTAATCTTGTCCTTTTCTTTTAACTTAGTGTACATATATTTCTGAAATAAAATTAGACATTTTCTTTGATATATCAGAAAATGACTTTATAAGAAGGCAAATTTTCTTTTGTTTCACATTTAAAATACAATAGAAGTATTTTAAAAGTTCTTATGGGAATTTTTTTCTGGGATAAATATTCATAGCAATTGTGTCTTCTGTAAGTTTACCATTTAGTACATGAATGAAGATGGATGAAGTAAAATGTGACAAAGGAATAAAAAAATAGAGATTGCATGGCACATGTGAGGAAAACAATCTTTGCTATGTACAGTGCACCCAAACTGGTTTTTTCCTACTGGGCAAGATGTCTTTAGGCATTAAAAATACTAACCTCTAGGCACAAGGACAATGCACAAAAATCCTCCCAGATGTAGTTTTTAAATAGATGTGAACAAACTGTAGATAGGTCATTTAATGACTAGCAAAGCGTGCATTATTCTTTGGATTCCTGAAACATAAATCTGAGTTTCAGATCACCACATCCAAACTCCCTTAAGATGTCCTGTGAGCCAAGAGGGGCTTTAAGTATATAAGTACTATAATGTTCTGTCCTGAAGTAAGCAGCTATTGAATATATGCATATGCATAGGGCATAGTAGGGCAGTTAGGTAGTGCAGTGGATAGAGTTCCAGACTTAGAGTCAGGAAGACTTGACAGCCTCAGATATTTACTAGCTATGTGATTTGGGGCATGTCACTTGACCATGCTTGCCTCAGTTTCCTCATCTGTAAAATAAATTGAAGAAGGAAATGACAAACCACTCTAATAGGTTTGCCAAAAAAATCCAAATAGGGTCACAAGGAATCAGACAAGATTGAACAACAAAACGTGTGTACAAGGCAGGAAGGGTGATTGAAATCAGCTTGAGTTCAGAAAATTCTCTTTATCCAAAGAGATTTGACATTAGAGAAAAGAAAAAGACCACTTAGGAATCCACTGAAAATAGGAACCAATCTTTTATAGTAAACATTTTTAAAACGTATGATTATTTTACCTCTATCACAAAATGATGAAAATTTTGCAAATAATTTCATTTATCATGTAGTTTAACAAAATCCAGGTTATAATTGTATCCATGTACTATTAGAACAAAGGATGAATTGAATATTGATTGGACTTTTATAGTGTAAATTTTCTTGCCAAAATTGTATGATAGCATAGTATAGTATTTCTACTTCCTTTTTGATTTTCATTGCATATAGACCTTCATTGTTGTACAAAATTTTGAAGCTTTCATTGGTTTTTCCAAAGAGCCTCATTTAATCTTTTAATATTAAAAACCATTACCTCTTGAAGTTCCCTCCTATGGTCATTGAGTGGATGATCAATAAATATGTTCATTGCATGGGTAGGAATGGGTATAATACTATGGGCATAAAGCAGGGAAGGAAACCTTGGTTTAATTTAATTAACTAATTTTGGAAGCAATTATTTAATTAGCTAATATCTTCACTTTCACATCTTTTGCTTCCTTATGCACTCTAATAGTGTGCATAGACAGAGAACTGATCTCAAAGTCAAAAAGACCCAAATTTTAGTCCTAGCCCCAACTTTGATAGATGTTGGTAAGTCACATCTCAGTGTCCTAGAAATAAATTAAGACTAAACTGTAGAAAAGTTGTACATACACAATTATTCAAATACCAATCAAAACATAATGTTCTTTATTTCCTCCATGAATTTTTATAGTTATATAGTTATATAGGCAAACTGTGTCTTCTTTCTCAACACAAAGAACAAATATATGTTGTATGATAATATATGTACTACTTATATCATATTGCCTGCCTTCTTGGAGAGAGGGAAGGGGTACCAGGGAAAAAGAGAGTATGGATTACAAAATATCAGAAAGTGAATATTTTTAAAAATGTATTTACATGTTATCTAGAAAAAACATTCTAAAAAAAGAAATTTTTATGTTTAAGATTTTGGATTTTTGTCTTTTATTTATAAGTAGTGAGCAATATATTCACAATGAAAAAAGAGCTGGCCACAAAGTATAGAGTAAATGAGTTCATCTTAAAAATTCTGACACAGTGGCTGTGTGACCCTGGGTAAGCCACTTAACTTCTTAGTTCTCTAGGCAACTCTCTAGGACTGAAGGTACAGACAATTTCCCAAACAGCACTTCAAAAAGATAATTTCTCATTTAGGAATGCCTATATCAAAGAAACCATAGATCCAGTCCTTATCTTATCGTGATGACCTAGCAATTTTTATAAAATTGCCTACCATGCATGCTCTCCAAATTTAAATGCTCTTAAAACTTTTATTCAATTATTTCCATGTGATCTCAAAATTAATATTTTCCAATATTCTGTCAGGTATCTTTCTTAATATTTATATTTGACTTCTAAACGTTCAGTGAAGAATCTAAACTCATCTATTATTGATGGCTTACTATTTATTTTTTTATTTCAGTTAATTTTTCCTTTAAATGCTTTATGACTTTTTGATTCAGTGAGTATGTAGTTAATTAATATCTTTTCATTATGTATGAAACCTCATTATATAATTTCTATATCTTTTGATGATATTTGCTCTACCCCAAATTATGCAAATTATTCATCTGAAACAAAGATAATTCCATCTTCTCACATTAGTCTTAATGATTTCATATGATTTACACTAGTTCCCATAGGCAGCTTTTTTGGTGTTTATAATCCATTCTTCTACTCTACTGCTTTTTAAAGTTAAGTTCAATCCATTAACTTAAAAAAAAAACAACAATTTACATTCTGTCTTAGAGTGGATATTGTGTATTGGATCCAAGGCAGAAGAATGGTGTGGGCAAGACAATGGAGATTAAATGACTTGTCTAGGGTCACATGGTTAGGAAACATATGAGGTCAATTTTGAACCCAGGACCTCCCATCTCTTGGCTTGTCTCTCAATCCTCTAAGTCATCTAGCTGCCCCCAAACCATTAACTTCTAAAGGTATGAGCATCATTGTTCAATTTTGTTTTCATACTACTGTATCACATTACTTAACTTGTTATAACTACAATGTTTAGTCCAATTTATTCTTTGCTGTCAGAATAATATTAGGATCAAGAGATATACACAGAAAAAATAATAATCTCCTCTATTTTTCTTTCTATCCATCCCTGTAAAAACACTTATATTCAAGAATTGTATTTTTTACTAATATTTGCTTTAAAACTTTTTATCTTTACCCTGTTTTCAGATAGGAGCAAGACTTATGAATATTTCAGTCCAGGTCAATCTTTCTTCTCTTCCAGAGCTTTCTCTTCATCTTTGGCACTCAATTCAAAGTATATTTTTCTGTTTTTTCTCTTTCCTCTTTGTCCTTCTCTAGGTTGCTTACTTCTAATTCCCTTTTATTTTCTTTCCATTTCTAGACATTATTGTATTTGTATATCTTAATTTTTAAGGTGGGAGCTCAGAGACAATTTACTTTTGTATTCCTTTCAGAATGTAAATACTATGATTCATCACTTAACTATCCCTTGTCTTAAAGTCTATTTTAACTTGTTATAATTCCACCTCTAAGTCCATTTGCTATCATACCCACAACCCCAGAGATTATTTAATCTGTTAAGTGTATCTGAAAATTTTCATTTATTTTTTAAAAATCTATCATTCCTGGAAGGAATTTGATCAATGTGTTTAGGTAATTTTTAGAGGTGAGAAATGATCTACCTTGTTTTGAATATTGCATTTCAGTCTTTCTGTTCTTTTCCTAGAGAAAAAATAATAGTTGGTTACAATGGGTTTCTTTTGATAGTTTATTTTATTATTGGTTTATAAAAGACTTAGTCTCTGAAGTCTGAAATTTCAGGACATTTCTGAATGAGTTAAATTTTAGGAACCTCTTTGTCAGCATCCTGTGGAAGCTATCAATCTGCACTTTGGCCTCTTTTGTGATTACTTCTGGGAAATTTACTTGCATGATTTTATGATATATTAAAGTCCAACACTTTATTTTTCATATTTTTCCACAGTACCAATACTTTTCAGATAATATCAACAACCATATAGTAGTTCTATTACTTTGATATAGAGGAATTATACAACTTTACACAATAGCACTTTAAAAAAAATTCTGTTACTTTCTCATACCTGTCTTCCAAGTAGGCCATTCTCCTTTCCAAAACAATAATAAAAATTACAAAATATTCCAAACTGTTGAGAATTATGGCTTTTTATTATTATTTTATTTCATTGATTTTAATTCTAGCTTTTTTAGATGCCAAATATCCTTTATTCTATTCACTGAGATTATTCTAAAGATTATTATAGTTGATATATTTACATATCTGGAGACCCATTGTTTTTCCACTTGATCTTCTCCTTTTTATAAACTTTACCATACAATATTTATTCAGTTTTTTCTTATTTCCTCAATTAAAAAAAGGCTTTCTGCAAAGTATAATTCTATTAAAGGACTTCTTTTCTTTCTCTTTTTGGGGGCTGGTTTCTTTTTTACTTGATTTGGTGTTTTTGTTTCTGTTTTAAGGTAATGATGGGGAACTAGACTTAGTTAAAACCACCCAGGCCACCATTTTGCTAGAAGCATGGAATCATAATAAGAATATTGACTCTATAATCAGAGGACCCAGGCTTGAACTACAGTTCTGCTACTTAATTTATGTTTGACTTTGGGCAAGTCTGGACCCTATCTGTAAAATAAGGGGTTTAATTATATTACCTTAGAAGCCCCTTTCTGCTCTCAATCTATGACTTTGTAATAACTCACTCTTTGTAATGTTTCTATTGCACATGGCACTCACTCTGACTTGCCTAACATATTGAAAGTTTAAGACCAATAGACCAATGTTCCTGGTCCCCATTTTTTAATTTAACATTTATTGTTCATTTTGTAATATCCAGATATCACATTTTCCAAACTGACATTTTCATGTTAACAACCCATCTCAGTCTGAGAAAAATGCAATTTTTTATGTAAGTTTAGGACAGAATGCACTAGAAAGAGAAATTGCAATTGCACACAAGTTATAAAGAACAAAAAGAGGCCCAATATTGGAAAAGGAGCATAGATGACACCTGCATGGGGAACATCGGGTTATTGATGATCTAGATGTGCTATAATAATGGAGCCAACCATTTTAGGGTATTGACCTTGCTCTAATGTTCAGAATGAGGAATTAAAACAATCCAGTGATTTGAATAATCATAACTAAATAGTAATTAGCCAGAGCTTACATAATAATATTTGCTGGCAATCATATTTTACTTTGAGGTGTGCAAAGCACTCTAAATAAAAAGAATAATATAACAATAGCTAGCACATACAGAGTACCTATTATGTGCCAGGCTTTGTACGAAGCACTTTAAAACTATCACATTTGATCTTCACAACAACTCTGAGAAATAGGTACCATTATTGTTCCCATTTTATAGTTGAAGAAACTAAAGCAAATAGAGGTTAAATGACCTGTCTAAAGTCACACAGCAAGTTAGTGTCTAAAAACAAATTTGAACCCAGGTCTTCTGTACCCTATGCTCAAGATTGCACTATTTAGTTTCCTCCTTTATCTAATTTTATCCTCATAGCTTCCCTGTAAAGAGGAGACAAGGGGAGAGTAAGAACTATCCCAATTTTACAGATGAAGAAACTGATGCTCAGAGAGGCCACATGACTTGAACAAAAGCTAGTAAATCTCAAAGCTAGGATCGGAAACAAAATTGAACCTAGGTCTTAAAGCTTCTGTATCCAGCATTTAATTTCTTATTTCATGCTGTCTTTTCTACATTCTATACAACTTAGCTTTTCAGTAGTAATTTGGAGGCTGACAGATATTGTTACTAGTTTTGATGTCCCACTAAAAATCAAAGAAGATAATCATAGGTTAGGCAACCACTTGTTCAGATATACAGAAGGGATCTATCCCTTTTGAGGTAGTTGACTTTTTAAAGGTTTCTTTCAATTCTGAAATTCTCTGAGTCTATGAGATGGGGACTAAGAGAAAATCACCATTGAAATTTTACCACATATAAGGCAAGGGGTCAGCAAGATAGGTCAGATATGTCAGGGCAGGAGACAGAAGGTCTTTTTTTTCAAATGTGGCTACATATGCATTATGTATAATGTACATGTATAGTTGTTCTTTGGCCCATTGATTACCCCAGCCCCTGGCCCCTCTGGTTATTATAGTCCAAGAAAAAAAAAACAGAGGAAGGAAAACCAATTGGTGAAGGACAACCAGACCCGCCCCCTAACCCCTGTCCTAAGCAATATATAGATATCTTAATAGAATGTTATTAAAAATGTAGCTCTTAATATAAACAGGTTTCTGACTCAGGATTTTCTCATCTACATGTGCATTCTATTCATGCCTTCTGCCCACTTACTTAAAATTGAGCTCTAGGCTGGTCATTCAATGATGGCCATGCTTCTAAAGCATTACCTCTTAAAGATATCAGAGAACATATAGGTGTATTGTGTAAAGTTTCCAACTTCCTTCAGGCATTTTAGGTATACATTTTGGAAAATTTAGTTCCTGAAAGCCTATTTTCCAAATGCTCCACATGGTACTGTGGGCCTTATCATCCTTGGCCAGATGCTAATTTTCCAGATCAGTGGTCCTGAGGTCAATTCCTGAAATAGAAGTAGGCACTGTTTTTTATCCCTTATTCATAATTTCTGCAGTTTCTCAGAGAATGGCAATATCACATTAAATGTTTCATTTGATACCACTTACCATTTGCTGGAGCTGAATCCTATCTGCAGAATCCATCTATTTCAAAGATGGTGCTGGGACATGGGGGAGAAGGGTAGAATTATTTAATTGGCCAGATACCTTATTTTAAATGTAAAAGCTTTATAAAGTTGAAGCCACAGTGTTAACTTTCACTCTTGTCAGCAGTTTAAAGGAGAAAAAGTACTGCTGACAAATCAAACTATGGAGAAAAGGGGGGGGGTGAGGAGGCAGGAAAAAGAGAAGTCTTTTTTTTTTTCTTATTGGAGTGAAAAAGCCCCAAAGAAGAGGAAATTGGAAAGTGTAACATCTAGGTTATAGGTCTATTCCTGAAGATTCAATAAAGTATGAGTGGGCACCTATGAGATTTCATGTTTTGCTAAATATTATTTTCACTCAAGTAAATGTAGAGATAGCCAGTTGCTTCACTAGTAATAAAAAATAATGGATAACATCCCAGAATTCTGACTAGTGTATATCAGTGTGTTTGTGTAATCCTTAAAAAAAAGGCTATTGCCAAAGGGAAGCAAATTCTCAGCTTAAAATCAAATGCAATCTTAAAAACATCTTATCCAATCCCTTCATTTGGGAAAACATTAGATTGTATTCTAAAGGAATTGTCTCTGATTGACATGAAAATAAAATGAATCATGTTCTATTTTTATCTTGTAAAACCCTACAGCTTAGAAATTGAATTGGTTACATTGAATGGTTTTTACATTTTGGATGTTTGTCAGATGAATGTCAACCATAAATCTTAGGAAATATTGCAACACAAAAAATATGGTCAAAATTTAAAATATTTGACCTGATTTTCTTCATTTGACCTCATATGTGAAGTAACATACCCATTAATATTATAAAATGTGTAACCATATTCCACTTTTCCTATAGATGAGAACATGATTTCTTCCACTTTCATACAAACCGTGGGAGATCTTTTCTCTGAAAATTTAGGCAAGGTCAGCGACCTCACAAAATAATAATAATAAAATTGTTTTCATGCTTGGAAAGCATTTTCTATTGTTTCTCACTTGATCCTTAAGATAAGGGTATAACATAGATGTCATTATTTTTTCCATTTTTGCATATGAGGAAAATGATGCTGAAAATGTTTTATGACTTGCTCTAGGTCATATAGCTAATAAGCTTCTGAGGCAGGTCTCTCTGACTCCACATCTTAACACTTTAGCTATTGTGTTCTTCCCCACCACCATTGTCATGGTTACCCTGGATCAAAACCTTAGTCTCACATTTTACTCTTCATCTGCACTCAGCTCCCATATGCAATTTGTTGGCAACTCTAATTATTTCAACCTTCATAATATTCCCTATTCAATTAACTCCAGTGACTCTCTATTACTTTTAAGAGCAAATATAAAATTTTCTATTTGGCTTTTAAAGTCTTTCACAACCTGCTCCCATCAAACATATTCAACTTTATCGAATATTATACTCCTTCCTGAACTCTTTGGTCTAACCAGACTAGCCTTCTGGCTATTTCTCTCAAATGGGACTTAATTTCCCTTTTCTCCACCTTTGCACCAGCTATCCTTCAGGCCTAAAATACATATACTTCTCACTCTGCCTCTTAGAATCCTTATCTTCTTTCAGAATTAAACTCAAGAAGTTGCCTTTTCCATGAAATATTTCCTTGTTAGCAACTTCTCCCCCATCACATTGTATTTATTTTATAAATAGTTATAAATGCACATATTATCTCTTTTAATTGAATGTTAACTCCTTGAGAATAGGAACTAGCTCACTTTTTGTTTGTATTCTCAGCATCCAGGACAAAGTTTGATACATACTAATTGCTTATTAAATATTTATTATTAAGTATTTGTTGATTTATTAATTGATTGGTCACAAACTCATCAGATTTAGGTCTTAGGGAGAATTTTTTTTGTTTTGATTAAATGTGTTTAAAATATCTTCCTTGAAGAAACACAGCAGAGGCTTAATTTGCTGAAAGGTCCTGGATGAAGCCACCTTTTAGGGAATTCTGATAATCTGACTACCACTTGCTAAGGAATAAGAAAGGCCTCGAAGACCCACCATCTGTTCTTTTGTAGATTTTCCACCTGGAGTCAAGGCCCGTATCCTCCAATCAAAATATTGAACAATATCTGGAGAAGACATTCTTTTGAAGAATTCTAAATCCCCAAAATTTCAAAAGCTGGGACAGATTAAATCTACATGCATGATATGGTTTAAAATCTGCTCAAAGAGAATTTCATACTAATCTACTATGCATTATCCTGGTTATATTCATGCTTATTTTAGGAATATAAAGGATACCCAGATAACCTCCCACCAAACCTTCATTCCTTTTTTAACTAGCCCTACTTCTTCTGAGGCATAATCCAACCTGGTTAACCTGTCATCTCACTCAATCACCTGTGCCCTTTGTCCTACCCAAACTCCATTGCAAAGAAACTCTCCAGTGCCCTTGAACTTCTCCAGAAATATATTTTCTACCTCCTTAAAATAAAACCTAACTCTCCTGAGGATACTATCAACCTTGAAATCCCTTCCCTTGAAGGCCTCTCCTTTTACTCCCTGTGATATGTACAAAAGAAGGAAAGATAAACATATTTATGGCTCCCCATTACTGTTTTCAGATAAGTTTTTTATGCCCATTCCTGCCATACATTTTCTCTTTTAAATTGTGTATAATGGCTTCCCCTCTTAGCCCCAGTATATAATAGAGATATTAACTCTACCACTAGCTTCATCACCCAAATGTTTGAAGTAACCTGAATTTTATCTCAAACACACAAAAAAGCCAATGGTTAGCTACTGAAAAATAAAAATTAAGCAAAAGAGCCAAATTTACACCTACATTTTAGGAATTTTTCCCACTTCAGAGAATTGTATTTGTACTTTTTATCTTTTCGCTTAATATAAATTTTCTAAAGAGGCAAAGGAGGAAACTGCATCAACCTGAGGGACCATTATGTTTCTTCTTTGGATCTCTTGACATTGTGCTAACTTTGTTTTCTCCTACCCTTGAATTCTTTTGTTCTCTTTCTTCTTTGCTGGTATATCTTTCTTCTATTTTCCTTTAGATATAGATATTCAAAAGGCCTTATCCTAGACCCTATTGTTTTCTCTATATTCCATCCTTTTGTAATCTCTTCCATTTCCACCACTTCAAATATTGTCACTTTGTAGTTGCTTGCAAAATTTATAACTCTTTAATGCTTTACAAGGGACAGCTAAGTGATGCAAGGGATAGATCACTGAACTTGAAAATTAGGAAGATGCATCTTCAGGAGTTCAAATATGGTTTCAGACACTTACAAGTTTTATAATCCTGGTCAAGTCATTTAACCCTATTAAGCCTCAGTCCCTCATTTGTTAAAGGAGCTATAGAAAGAAATGGGAAACCACTCCAATATCTTGCCAAGAAAACTCCAAATGGGTCACAGAGAGTTGGATGTGGAGAGTTGGGCTTCAGCATAATAATGCATCTTTACTAAGCTTTAATCCTGTATTTCAATTCAGCAAATTAAAAAAATATATATTAAGCACCTACAATGTAGAAGACTAGGAGATAAGTACTAGAGAAACAAAGCAAAAACAGCCTCAAGTTTATATGTTACTGTAATAGGTGGTAAAGGAATATAATATGTGCACAGATAAACAGATAAGTAAATATAAGATACTCTGAAGAAGAGAACATAAGTTACTGAGGATCAGGAAAGGCTTCTTATAGCAAGTTGCGCTTGACTTGAACCTTGAAAGAAAATATAGATTTTAGGAGACAAAAGTGTATTTTGGACAAGAAGAATCATGCAAATAAAGGCATTGAATATTGATGGAATGTGTTTAGTTCAAAAAATAGAAATTAGATCAGTTTCACTGGCATGTAGAATACACAAAGGGAAACCACATGAAATAAGCCTGAAAAGTTTTTGAAAGTCAGATTTTAGAAGGATCTGTGTCATAGAAGCAACTGATAACCCACAAAGGTTTTTGAGCAGGGAAGTGACATGACCAGATGTGTATCTTAGAAATGTCAATTTTCCCTCTGTATGAAAAATGGATTACACTGGGGATTTGGAACAGATTGGAAAAATATAGACCAATTATGAGGCTGTAGCAGTGGTTCAGGGAAAAATAAGGAGGATTTGATCTACCATGATAGCTGGGTAGGTGGAGTGAAGGGGTATATATCCCACATGAATTGGAAATAGAATTGACATGACTTGGCAAGTGAATGTCTGGGGAAGAAGGGCAGTTAGTTAGAAGTAAGTAATAGTGTGATCCCCAAATTGTGAATTTAGATCACTAGAGGTCATGGGAAACAGTATAAACAAATACAAACATTTGAAGGAAGAGTGGGTTTAGGAGGGAAAATAAAGTTATGTTTTAGATATATTGAACTTGAGACAAAAGTACTTAGGAGATGTCTAGCAAGCAGTAGATAATGTGGGACTAGAGTTAAGAAGAGAAATTAGGGTGGTTACATAGATTACAGAAACATTGGCACAGAGATGGTACTTGATAGAACCTGATAAGATAATAAAGAGCACATAGAGAAACAGTATTAGAAAACCACAAAAGATCAAAGATTCAAACAGAGTTCAAGAACCAACAATAACAACAAACTGAACACTGAAACATTACCCTATGACTTTAGCTCCAGGATAGAAGGGTAAGAAGATGCTTACAATCTTTGAAGAAACCACATAAGGTAAGAGTGTTGTAGTGATAAAGTTGCTGGGGATCTAGCAATATAGAAATTAAAAGAACTCAGAGATCAAAGACTCCCTGCCTACCTACAGAGAGCTCAGGAAATAATGACAATGACAAAAACTAAACCCTGAGACATTATTCCCACACACAGGAAGTACGTGATGCTTGCATAAAACTGACACTTAAGAAATAGGTAGCTAAAATTTTTTCAAAAAACACTGGATAAACAAAAAAGAAAGAATCCAACCACACAGAGATTCTTTGGAAATAAAGATCACAATTCAAATTCAGAAGACAGTGAAAGAATCCATTTCTAAAACCTTAAAGGACAACATAAAATGGATGCAAACCCAAAAACAGTTCTTAGAAGAGCTCAAAAATGACTTTAAAAACCAAATAAGAGAAGGTGAGGAAAAATTAGAAAAAAATGCAAGAAAACATAGAAAATTATGAAAAGAAAGATTGACAAATTGGAAAAAGGAATCCCAAAACTCACTGAACAAAATAATTCATTAAAAATTAGAATAGGGCAAGAGGAAGCTGATAACTTCTCAGGACAACAAGAAATAATAAAACTAAATTAAAGAAAGGAAGAAAATAGGAAAAATCTTATTACAAAAATAACTGACTGGGAAAACAGATTGGGAAGAGAAAATATAAAGATTTTTGGACTACCTGAAAGTATGATAAAAAAAATTAAAACACTATCCTTCAAGAATGAAAATTGTTCTGAAGTTTTGGAACTATAAGATAAAGTACAACTTGAAGGATACATCAATGATTGCTTGTAAAAGATCCCAATAGGAAAACTCACAAGAATATTAGAGGTATGTTTTGTAACTCTCAGCATAAAAAGAAAATACTACAAGACACTAAGAAAAAGTTTAGATGCTATGGAAATTCAATAAAGATAACACAAGATTTATCAGCTTTTGCATTAAAATAACAAGAGGCATGGAATACTACATTTTAAAAAGCAAAAATTGACCACATATTAAGTTGTCAAAATTTTATAATTAAATTCAGAAAAGAAGAAATATTAAATGCGTCCCTTTCGGATCATAATGCAATGAAATTATATTTAATAAGGGACCATGGAATAATAGAATAAAAATTAATTGGAGACTAAATAACTTAATGTTTAAAAATGAGTGGATTAAAGAAAATGATAATAATGAGACAATATATCAAAACTTATGGGATGCAGCAAAATCAGCAGAGGAAAATGTATATCTCTAAATGATTATGTCAATAAAATAAAAAAAAGAATAGATCAATGAATTTTGTTGCAATTAAAAAATTAGAAAAAGAACAAATTAAAAGTCCTGAATTAAATGCTAAATTAGAAATCCTAAAATTAAAGGTGAGATGAACAAAACTGAATATAAGAAAACTATTGGGTTAACAAATAAAACTAATAGAACTAATAGTTGACTTTATGAAAAAAAACCCAACAAAATAGATAAACCACTGATTAAAATTAATTTTAAAAAAGAGAGAAGAAAAACTAATCACTGGCCTAAAAAATGAAAAGAGTATATTTATCATTAAAATAAAATGAAATCAAAACAATTAGTAGGTATTGTTTTGCCCAATTATATGCCAACAGATTTAATAATTTAAAGGAGAGAGATGAACACTTACAAAAATATTAATTGCCTAGAAGAAGAGAAGAGGAAATAGAATACTTAAATAAACCCATTTAAAAAAAGAAATTGAACTATAAAAGAACTTTCTGAGAAATATAATAAGGACTAGAAGTATTTACAAGTGAATTTTACTGAACATTTAAAGATCATGTAATTACAATATTAAATAAATTATTTAGAACAATTGGCAAAGTCCTACAAAGCTCCTTCTACGAAACAAATATGGTGCTGATACCTAAGCCTGAAAGAACAAAATCAGAGAATGAAAATTATACACCAATTTAATTATTGAATGTAGATGCAAAATCAAGATATCAAAGAGATTATATTTTATGACCGAACAAGACTTATACTAGATATGCAGGGATGGTTTAATATGAGAAAAATTATTAACATAATTTATTACATTGATCAAAAAAGAAACAACAGTCATATGATTATATCAAATGCTTCTGATTAAACAGAATACTCATTCCTATTTTTAAAAATGGAAAGCATAGGAATAAATGGATTTTTCCTTAAATTAGTAAGAGGTACATATATAAAATCACCCCAAATATTATCTGTAATGCAGATAAGTTAGGAGCCTTCCCTATAAAATCAGGAGTAAAACTAGAATGTCCATTATCACCAATATTATTTAATATTGTATTATAAATGCTAGCAATAGCAATAAGAAAGAAAAGAGAAATTGAAGGAATCAGAATGGGCAAAGAGGTAATAAAACTATTTCTTTTCAGAAATGATATGATGATGCATGTTAAAAATCCTGGAAATTCCACAAAAAATTAATTGAAACTATAAATAATTTTATTCAAGTAACAGGATATAAAATAAACCCATATAAATGATTAGCATAACTATGTCTAACAGTGTTCTGAAATGAGTTATTAAGAAATAACCCATTTAAAGGGAAACAACAAACTGGGGAAAATTTTTATAATGAATTTCTCTGAATAAAGGCCTAATTTCTCAGATTTACAGAGAAATAAGTCAAATTAATAAGAATACAAACTATTCCCCAGTTGACAAATGGTCAAAGGATATGAACAAACAATTTTCAGATAAAGATGCCAAAGCCATCAATAATCATATCAAAATGTTCTAAATAATTTTTCATTAGAGAAATGAAAATTAAAACAACACTCTACCTCAGACCTATCAGACTGACCAACATGGCAGTAAAGAAAAGTAGTAAAAAAAAAAGTAATAAATTGGAGTGGATGTGTCAAAATTGGGACACTAATGCATTGTTGATGGAGTTTTGAACTGATCCAACCATCCTGGAAGGTAATTTGGAACTATGCCTAAAGGACTCTAAAACAGTGCATACCCATTGCAAGGACCTACTCCTACAAAAATATTTATAGGAGCTCTTTTTGTAGTGGCAAAGAACCGGAAATTGAGAGAATGTCCATCAGTTGGGGAATGGCTGAACAAATTGTGGTAAGTGTTGGTGATGGAAAACTATTATGCTATAAGCAATGATAAGCAAGATGATTTCAAAAAAAGCTAGAAATATCTGCAGGAACTGATGCAAAGTGAAATAAGAAAAACTAGCAGAACATTGTACACAACAACAGCAATATTGTATGATGATTATCTGTCAAAACTTGGCTACTCTCAGCAATGCAATGATATGTGACAATCCTTAAAGACTTATGACTGGGAAAGCCTATCCATGTCCAGAGAAAGAAATGCTAGAGTTGTCTTTCATATCAGTGTATTTATGGTTTTATTTTGGGGTTTTGATTATGTATGAGTTTGCTCTTACATCAGTGACTAACATGGAAGTGTGTTTTGCATGACAATAAAAATAAAATTAAGAAAACAACCCATTTAAGTCAATCATAGATAGAATAAAATACTTAGTAGGCTATCTCCTCCTCCCCAAAACCAGAAACTAGAAGAACATAATTATAAAACACTTTTTATGCAAATATAGTCAGATTTAAATAATTAGAGAAACATTAATTTTTATGGGTGGGCAGAGCCAAAGTAATTATAATGATGACCTTACCTAAACTAATCTACTTATTCAATGCCATCCCTAAATGACCAAAAAATATTTTATTGGACTGTAACAAATAATAAAATTCATTCAGAAAAACAAAAAGTCAAGAATATAAAAGAAAATAATGTTAAAGAAAGAAGTCTAGTGCTACCAGATTTCAAACATTATGAAGCAATAATTAGTAAAACTATCAGATACTGGCTAGGAAATAGGAAAGCATATCAGTGGAACGGAATAGACATACAACAAATGATCATAAAATTATAGCAATTTTGACCTTGATAAAATTAAAGTTCCAAATTTTGGGAATAAGAATTCACTTTTTGATAAAAATTATTGGGAAAACTGGAAAGTAATTGGGCAAAAACTAGATATAGACTGATATCTTACACCATTTACCAAGATAAGATCAAAATGGATCTATGATCAAGGTTTAAAGGGAGATATTATAAACAAATTAGAACAGGGAATGTATTACCTATCAAATTTATCAATAGGAAAATTTATGAATTAATAAGAGATGGAGATCATTGTGAAATGCCAAGATGGATAATTTTGAAAATATTAAATTGAATTTTTTTGGAGAAATAAAATTAACGTAGCCAAGATTTGAAGGAAAGCAATAAATTGGGGAGGGGGGTTAGACAGTTTCTCAGAAAGAGGTATCATATCTAAAACACATAGAGAACTTTTTCAAATATGTAAGAATGTGAAACATTCCCCAATGGATAAAGGATCAAAAGATGTGAATAGATAGTTTTTGGATGAAGAAATCAAAGGTATATAAAGCTATTTGGAAAAAAAATCTCTAAATCATTTTTGATTAAAGAAACGCAAATCAGATCAACTCTGAAATATCTCACATCAAGGAAATTGACTAAAATGACGAAATGATGAAATAACAAATGTTGGAAGGGATACAGAAAAACAGGAATGCTAATTCATTGTTGGTGGAATGGGGAACCTATCCAACTATTTTGGAAAACAATCTGGAATTACACTCAAAGAGTTATAAAACTGTGAATACCTTTTGACCTAAGGATAAAACTAGTAGGTTTATTTCCTAAGGTGATTAAGGAAAAAGAAAGAGAAATCATATGTTCTAAAATATTTTAGCAGCTCTTTTTTGTGGTGACAAAAAAACTGGTAATGGATGGGATGTTCATCAATTGGAGAATAGCTGAATTAGTTGTGGTATATGATTGTAATATAATACTCTTGTGCCATAAGAAATAACAAACAAAATAATCACACTACCTGGAAAGCCTCATATGAAATGATGCAATGTAAAGTAAGCAGAACCAGAAGAATGCTGCATACAGTAACAATAATAATGCATGGTGAATGGCTAACTATTATAAAAAAAAAAGGAAGGATCCAGAACAATTCCAAGGGACTCATGAAAAAAAGTACTATGCATCATTACAGAAAGAACAGACAGTCCAAATGTAGACTGAAACATACCATTCTTCTCTTTATTTCTTCCATGAATTTTTCTCTAGTGTAAGCAATATATTTTGTTTTACAACATGGTTAACAGGGAAATATGTATTATATGATAATATATGTACAATCTATTTCATATTACTTGCCCTTTTGTGTAGGGGGAGGGGCTGCGTGTTGGGAAAAAGAAAACGAGACATAGAATTTTGGACATAGATATTGAGAAAATTTGTATCATTTGGATAAGCACATTTACCATGATTTATTATATATTCATAATGAATCATGCATATATTATTATGTTACATATTATTTTATATATAAAAGGTAACAAAATTAGGTAACCACAAATTAACATTATTTATGCCATGTGTAGTATAGAGAGAGGGGGTCATATGGTTTTTTTCAAGCTTTGGCTGAGTTCTAAAGCAGTTAGGGGTTTGGAATCTTGAGGGAGAAAGGCAGTTGGTTTTGGGTCTCCCGTGGAGAGAGGTTGTCTAACCAACTGAGCTGCTTCCTTACCTATCTGTAGTATTGAAATTTAGCCTAGCTTTGAAATATTTATTTAAGAAATTGTTATTTTGGATAAGCCCTTTATATCTTCCTTCCCAATATTATTTCCTACCTTCCCTCCTTTACCTTATATGTCTGTGGTGTTGATAAGGAGAGTAATTAGAGAGGAGTTCAAATCTGTGAAGGGTTAACTAATTGACAGCATTAGATATAAAGAAACTAGTCAGTCATCTTTTATTCCCTTTAGTTATCAATAGCATTTTGTAAACTTGAGTTAAAGGCAGGTCCTTACTCAGACTCCATCTCTGCCTCCCTTCCCCCACCTGAGGTTCCTGAGACAACTGTTAGGGCTTCCTTTGAACCACTTTCCTGACACATCAACCTTTAAAGATAATAAACCCTTTTGTTGTTTCAACAGACTTATTAGTATAATTGGTCAGTTATTTAAGAGAGGGAAGAAGAGGGAAAGAACTAACATACTCTGGGTTTGAAGGGAAGCCAGGGTATCCATCTTGGAGGAAGGTATAACTTCAAAACAAGTCCCTTCCTGTGAAATTAACTAAGCCTATTGTTAATTTCAGTTTAGTCTATTTCCCTCTGCCTGTGTTTGAGTCTAAGTCCCAGTCTGTAAAGCCTGCTGTTTTGTCTGTTTAGTTTAATTTCTCCTCTCCCTGAAGATCTCTGTTTCCCTCCTGTGTTATACTCCTGACTTCAGTTCTATTATATCCTGAATCTCCTTAATCCCAGCCTACCTGTAACCTAGATTACTCACTTAGCAAGTCTCTAACAACCTCCTTCCAAAATTCCCTTATCCCACACACCTTTCCTCAAATTATCCCCATTACACATGTTATATTTTTATTAATTTTGTTAATTATTTCAAAATTACATTTTTATTAGTTTTGGCAGCACTCAGGAGGGAGTGTGGGCCACATATTTGACATCTCTGATGATGAAAAGAAGAAGAAGAAGAAGAAGAAGAAGAAGAAGAAGAAGAAGAAGAAGAAGAAGAAGAAGAAGAAGAA
>NC_058133.1:342044688-342055836 GCF_016433145.1 Gracilinanus agilis | reverse complement strand
GTGTATAAGAGACAGAGAGAGAGAGAGAGAGAGAGAGAGAGAGAGAGAGAGAGAGAGAGAGAGCCATAGAGAAAAACAGAGACTGAGACAGAGACAGAGACAGAGAGACAGAGAAAGGACTTGCAAAGAAGATAGAACTGGAAGATTTGAATGGCACAAGTAGAGGGACTGGTTTTGATAAGGAAAAGATACTCTTCTTCCTCCTTAGAGATTGGATCAAAGGAGGCAAAAAGGGAAAGTGATATTGAGAATCAGTGAATCATTCAATATAGAAGAATAGGAGATTCATTGTGAGTACCCTGACCCCCTTTAAAGTAAACTAGAAGTTAGGGTCCTCTACTAAATAGAAGAAGGCAGAGGATGACAAAGGAGGTTTCAGGAGAGAATAAAAATTTAGAATGGTCACTGTGGAAAGTATGGTACAGATTCAATCAGGAGAAATCATTTTTCTGCAATAAGAATTCATTTGAAATATGAAAGGAAATTTGTTCTATTGCTCTCATATTATTGATTATGAACAGAGTGATCACATATAATCATTTAGATAAGTAATTGTAAAAAAAAATTGTGTTTTATAAAGAATTAGATCCAGTTAGTAAATTAACTGTGTATAAGATGTCAATTATAATAATAGAATATTAAGTGTAGTATTAGAAATAATATATTTTGGCATATTAGAATTAAATTAAATATATTAAGAGGTTCTGATGGAGGAATAAAAACTTTAGATCTGTGTAATTATCTAGGGAAATGGAAACCCACGCAGAGGAGCTAGCTTCATTGAGTGTGTAGAATGTACAGCTGACCTGATAAGATAGTATAAAAACAACCTTGTTTTCTCCAGGTGTTTGATTCTTTAAATATTTGTGCCACTATAGGCTCCCAAAGCATTATAGCCACAAAAAGTGACTCTGACCTGAGTAGCATAGCAGTTAACCTTGTACTAAACTTTGAAGACCTCATAATAAATGTTTCAAATCTTTATCAAGCATCATTGCATTTTTCTAAACATTCTCTGTATGTGCCACTATATTAATGACATGCTAATTAGCTATCAAAAACCTATAAAATACTATTGAACATCTATATGGAGTCTTATCACAAACTGGGTGTAGAAAAATCTCCAATTTTAATTTTCCACAATTAAAGTTTGAATCTTCAACTCAGAATTATGGCCCAGAGATTACTTTATTTCTTACAAATTGGATATAATAAATTTGTAACAGGTTGAGACAGTTGCATGACTTTTCATGTAGCATGCAAAAGTAAAGAAGATGATATTAAGTTAATCTGGTATGGAAGTTTGGCAAGTGAAGAGTACTATGGGTCAGGGTGGCAAAGGATTGAAAGGTAGAGGATAATGTGTCAATCATAGGTTAACTCTAGAGTGGAGATATGGAAGTCACGCCAGTGATGGATGGAAGGGAAGGAGATCACCATAAATGTGGAGTGCAACAGAGGAAAAGTTGAAAAGATAAGAGGTTCTGATCTGAAAGAGATAATGTGGAATTTGTGATCATGTTACTAATATGGTTATTTCTTTCTAATGCCCCCTCCACATAGTTGCCAAATTATATTCATGATTCACTGTTTCTCGTACATCAAAATCTATGTCCCTCCTCCATGCCTTCAGATGAGTTATCCCACCAATCCTGGAATCTTTTTCTTCTTAACTTCTACCCCTTGAAATTCCTAGAAACCTTCAAAGCTCAGCTTTGAGAACCACATCCTACAAGGAAGTGCTTTTCCTCCTCAAAACCATTTTGAACTACTTAAAAATATTCTACATTTCTTTCTCTTTTGGACTTTGCATTTTTTCATTTGCATTTCCATTTTCATTTGGACTTTGTATTTTCTTTGTTTTCACTGTCCCCTTCTGTGTTTGTACCTTGCTCTTCATTTCCATAAAAATTATTTAAAGTTAGGTACTTTTTTTCTTGTTTACTCATTTTTCCTATGTAATTATAGATAGGTTTGGAAGATGATGTGATGGTTTGAGGAATGAGAGCTCTGAGAGCTCTGAGAGCCCCCTCTCCCGGATGATTCAATAAACCTTGAGATACTGATAGTTTAAAGACTTGCCTCAGGCTTAGGTGTGAGCTTTTGATCTCACTCTGAACTTGATCAGGGGCTGATCAAATTCTAGCCCCAGGCTTAGGCTCAAGTTTTTGGTCTCACTGTGCACTTCATCCTATCAGGCACACCTTTGATTGCCCTGGGTTGGAGCTTCACCCTGAGCTTTAGGCAAAAAGATCAGTACTTAG
The DNA here is from genome assembly GCF_016433145.1 of Gracilinanus agilis. Classification (NCBI taxonomy): domain Eukaryota; kingdom Metazoa; phylum Chordata; class Mammalia; order Didelphimorphia; family Didelphidae; genus Gracilinanus; species Gracilinanus agilis. Next base: position 342,053,572 of record NC_058133.1, on the reverse strand, counting down.
CACTTAGTTCTATTAGCCACCCTAAACTGTTAAGGAGGGGCCAAAGGAAAGGAAATGCTCATCTGTCAGTCTGTTTCTAAGGCAATTCTTTTGAAGTTTCATTGTGTTATATCCTACTCACTGTATTCCTCAGATTAGGAATAATGTTGCAGGGCTGGATAGAACATTTCAGGGGGCCACATCTGGCACGTGGGCCATAGTTTGCCCATCACTGATTTAAGATGTCTCAGGAAGAAAGTTATTGGGGTATTAAAAGGAGAGCAAAATCAAAATCTAGAAAAAATTCTAATTACTAAATTATTTTGTACTATCAAAAAATTCAACATCAGACATGTTTTTGTCTATGGAAGTGTCATTGAAGGAATTCTGTAAATTAAGGACCACTAGACTTTTCCATTTGTCTTGCAGGGAGACACTTTTGGAGGGGGGAACCAAGATGGGAAATTAAAGCAGAGAAGCTCAGAATCACCATGAGAATCCTCTCCAATCAATATTAAAATAATGCCACAAAATTAATACAGAAGTGAAAGAACCAACAAGGAGACAGAGTGAAACAACTTTCAAGAAAAGAAAAACCCAAAACGTAGGCAGAGAACATTGGGAACATTGGGGTGAAAAGGTAGCACAGTCAGCAAGAAGCTATAGCAAGAAGAGCAAGCCACATACCCCCTTCCCACATCTGCTATCTCAGGTTCAGAACTTAAGCTCAAGTCAACATTCAGATCCTGAGACCCTACCTGGGCAAAATAGAGGTCCAATCAACCCATACCCCTTGAAATTCCAAACCTGTGGTGAAGTGTGGATTCCCAGGCTAGGGCAGTCTGTGCTGATCTGCATGGGTCCAGAGCAAGGAGTCCCAGGCTGGGCCTGTGGTGAGGACAGAGATCCCAGTTTGGGGTAGTTGATAAACCCCAAATGGGTCTGGATCTTTTTGCCCAGTGCTCAGGGCAGAGCTCCAGGACAGGGCAATCAACTGTGTGCCCAATTAGATCAAGTACACAGTGAAGCCAAAAACTTGTGCCTAAGTCTGGGGCTAGAATTGAGCAGTCCCTGACCTGATCAACTCTGTGAGACCAAAAGATTATGACCAAGCCTGAGGTAAGTCTTCAAACTAGCAGCCTCTCAAGGGTAGCTTGAATCAACAGTGGGAGGTGGTTCTCAGAGCTCTCAGCCCTTAGGCCATCATATCATCTTGGAAGAACTGAAACTGGCAGAAACCCAGAAAAAAGCCAAGGGTAGCAAGCATTAAGGAAGAACTGAGGTTTAAGAGGATACCCTAACCTCCCAGAAAACAGAGCCTATCTATAAAAGAGGTAGGAAAAATGAGCAAACAATAACAACAACAAACCCCACCTAAATCTAAAGAATGTTTATGGAGACAAAGAGCAAGGTACAGACACTGAAGAGGACAGTGAAAGCAAAACCATTTCACTTGCAGCTGAGACCAATATGAATTGCCTCCCTTTTTAAACTGTGAAATCCTTGACAGAAGGTACTTTCTTGCTTTTCTATTTGTATCTTCAGTATTTAGAACAATGCTTTGCACCAATTATTTAGTAAATGTTTATTCATTCAACTCCAATTCATGTGCCACTTTGCCCAGGAAAGAATTTCCACTAATCAAAAGTGAGATCTCCTTCCTCTGAATACTCATATTAATTTGTTTATATCTCTTTCTCCAGATTTATTTATGCAATTCTAATGTGCTTTGTGGTTATTCGTGTTCCTAATTTATTTTTTTTTTTGCTACATTCTACCTGCTTTGAAAGCAGAGATGTCTTATTCATATTTGTATACTCTAATAACATTACAATAATAGGTGCTGAGGAAGTATTTGAGAAATGATTGAATGACTGGAAGATATTTTTCTAACTTTAGAAATCCTGAGCAATATTGGGAGTCTTTTTGAGAATAAACTATGTTCCCTTGAATGAATGAAACATTTATTAAGCTTCCTATGTGCAAAACACTGTGCTAAGTTACAAACAGAAAAATGCGATGGTCCTAGCTCTCAAGGAGTTTACATTTTAATGGAAGAGGTAACAGATATGAAAGGTTCCAGCTGCAAGGCAAAACCTTGACATCTATTGTCTTTCTAGGTGACTAGTTCTACTATTAGTCAAGTCCATGATATTCTTTTTCTATACTAAAATGAGAGATTCTTATTATACTCTAAAACAATTAACATTAGGAACTGACTTGCTTTATAAGCATTTCTAGCAGTGTTTGTGGGGCAGAGGAAATTGCCCTCAACAAACATATAAATGAATGATAAGTAGGAAAATAAACAAACATGTTTCACAAACACATATATGACTTTAAACATCTCCAGCTGGATCAGGGAAATGAAAAACACAAAGGGAATTAAAATAGAAGACTCTTCAAATGAACACGTACAAGGGCTTTATATATTTTCATGTCTCATTTGGGCTTGGTGACCTTTTCTGACTGAGTCAGATCTGAAACTCCACATCTGCATCTAAAGTAGATGCAGCTTTAGAACACAGACTATTGCCTGCCATACAAAATGAGATTGTGTTTTGTTATTCATTTGTCTCTAGAAACTTAATTCACAAGTTCTTAATAATATAAATATATTTTGCCATGGAAAGAATGATTTTTGTGTAGTATAAAAAATTTGACCATAAATATGTTCCTCTTTTTAATTTCACATGACATTTTGTTCATAATATACTTTTCTCTCTCTAAACACTAAAAAGGATTGTGTCATTTCAAGTATTTCCTGTATATCTCATACAGTGAATCCCTTTCCATAGTAAAATTAAATCTATTTAAATAATGGAGATATTTATATCAGAAAAACATTTTAAAATAAGTGCCAAACAATTCTTCCTTTTCTCTCACACTCATTTGCAGTAAGACTCATTTCCATCAGTGGGACCTCTACTAACAAATCATCAAATCATGATTTAAAGATTTTGTCAGGGAAACTTTGGAACAATACCTTTGTGATTTTGCAATGTTGAAATGAGAATGAAACCATATGAAAAATGGTTTATGATAACCATGGGGCAATACAAGGTCAAAAGACATGAAGTTCTATTCATGGGCTGAGCCTGGACTTTTGTTTGAATTATCTAGATATTCTAGGTATAATATCCCAAATTCATTACTAGACTGCATGTCCCTCTTCCCATATTTGGCGTAGTTGACTTTGTGATAGTTTTGACTCTTTCCATTTACCCTTAAATGATTTAAGTCAATTCAATTTGATAGGTAACTTGTGAATGTTTACTTCCAAAGAAATAACTGGTAAATAGAAACACAAAGATATAGTTTATATATCCATATTTTTCTTGTCAAGTGATGACTTCCCTAGTACAGGAAGTTGAGGGTGGGGAGAGAGTAATATCTCAGAATTTTAATGTAACCAATAAACAAATAAATTAATACAATAAAGACTGGATCGTGACACTCTTCTCTTGGGTTGATATTAATGAAAATATAAAGTGCTCCAGTATAGTAGAGGGGTGTCAGAAACTTTATTCTCACAAATGTGTAGACTATAAGTAGGGTAATATAATTTTTTTTTTAACCCTTGTACTTCGGTGTATTGTCTCATAGGTGGAAGATTGGTAAGGGTGGGCAATGGGGGTCAAGTGACTTGCCCAGGGTCACACAGCTGGGAAGTGGCTGAGGCCGGGTTTGAACCCAGGACCTCCTGTCTCTAGGCCTGACTCTCACTCCACTGAGCTGCCCAGCTGCCCCCAGGGTAATATAATTTTTATATAATCTCTGAATGGAAGTTTTGAACAGTACCAGCTGTAAGTGGACATATATGAATACATGATTAGTTATTTCATATACTTGCAAATCTAGGTAGGTGGGGTCCATTGGATATATTTAGGGTGTCGTTGGAGTCATCATGAACATTAGTGTGTATTTATGAACAGGCTCAGGGATAGACTTTGAGCAGGAATCTGGAATAGAACCTGACAGTGTAGAATCACTCAGATTTTGGTCATGGACCCGACTTTTGTGAGAATCCAGGAGTGAAAATATATAAACCATATAAATATATGTAGCTGTTCTGGATTTGAAGCCAATTGCTAGAATTTAAATTTGATTCTATTAAAATGAAGCTTCAACAAGCCTGATTTCTGAGAAATAATATTTCTAAGTCTTCAACACAGAAAAAGAGAAACAAAGAAGTTTAGGATGTGGGGAAGAGAGTTTATTTGAGCCTTTCAGAAGAGATGTAGACTGTCAGTTTGGATAAATGAGGAATTAAACCTATTTGGTTATTATTTCTCTGAAAGTCTGTCTTTGTGGAGTAATCAACTAAGTTCATTTTACAGATGGGATAACTAAAACACAGAGATGAAGTGATTTTTCCTCAGGTCACAGAGAATCAAGTTTACATTCTGGCTCCCTGTTAATGCCCTGAAAAGGGAGGCTGAACAAGTACTCCAGGTAAGGGCTGGTGAAAAAAGAGTAAAATCAAAGTTAGGGGTCAGAAGGGCTCTATTGCTGATGGCAAATCAAGTGCAAGTTTATTGAATGAATAAGGAGCTTTTAATGGCAGAAACCACAAGGAATTCTTCTCATGGGAATTGAAGCAAGGTAGCCTTGAGAGGGGGCCTTGGGCAAGGAACTGATGGTGGGGGTAACCGGGGACATAACAGGAACTGAGAAAGGAGAGAAGCAGGTGCTGATAAAACATGTTATCTGTCTGGGAAAGAAGCCTGGGAAACAAGGAGTGCCTGGGAAAGGATTATTTTCTCAATCAGCAACTTGTGGAAATGGAGGGAATCAGCTATTTTGATGGTGGGAAATGTGGAAGCTGAGGGATCTCAGGTCTAATCAGCCCCTGGACCTCACCTGACATCAGGGGTCAACAGACCTTTGCCTATTCAGACCCTGAGACCTCAGTCCCTAATAGCTCCCTTACTCCAACTCTTGATGTATAAAGTGTTTTACAAACCTGAAACAATTAAGTAAATTATTATTAATTGGATCAAGGGAATTTAGCAATCAGAGTAAAGTAGTGGACAGATAGTAAAAAGATAAGAGTTAGTATGTTGGGGAAGTTTGAAAGAAAATGCAACTGTTAGATTCTGGCTGTACAGGGAACCAAGAAAGTTTGTCTGATGCTGACCTCAAATTGAGACAGAAGTCAGAATTGTGCACCAAATGAGAAGTACTTTTCCTTGGGGACTTAGGAGCACTAGATCTGTCCAGTAAGGGAAATAAATGAGGATATAGACTGGAAAGAAGCTAGATTTGGATGACTGGGCAAAAATTCAAAAGATCCCTAAGATTTATTTGAGAAGCAGTATTGTATGTAGAGGGAGCCCTGGATTTAGAGACAAAAGACAATTCTAAGTCCCTAAACTCCTGACTAGCTGTATGATGTTGAGCAAATTTCTGAATATCTCAGAGCTTTGTCTTCCTCATCTATAAAATGAGATTAATGACATTTATCCAACCTACCCCTTAGGAATGTTGCCAGGAAAATAATTTATAGACCATAAAGTTATATGTAAATGTGAAATTTTGTAATGACTATTATTGTTATCTTCTTGTCCATAATGAATCATTTTTTTGCTACACTCAAGATTGCTAACCTGAAAGCATATTATTTTTCATGCCTTCTATGAGGTAGATGTAGCACAAAGGGAAGCATCCCTTAAACCAGGAGTCAGCAACCTTTTTGGCCATGAGAGCCATAAACATGTGTGGAAGGAGGAGGATGGAGGCGGAAGGCGCTGGGATCTGGGGCAGGGGGCTGAAGGGCCCCCTGGGGCACATCCTGGGGCTCTGCCCCAACTGGCCTTTCGGGAGGTGGAACCAGATATGGCTCAAGAGCCATTTGTTGCTGACCCCTGCCTTAGACCATGGCCCCAGGAAGGAGCTCCAAAACCCCCTCAGCCTTCAACATTCACTAGTTAAAGCTCCTATCCTATATATATATATATATATATATATATATATATATATATATATATATATACACATATATATATATATATGTATGTATGTATATATAATTTGTTCAAAGATTTCCAAGGTGGAATAATTTATGTTTCATTTTTATATGACCAAAGAAGAGATAAAAGAGTCATGAGATTCCATAATCAAGGGGAAAATGAGTGGGAAGATGATGGTTATTTCATTTTGCTTTGGGTTGGGGTGGGCTGGGATAACAATTTCTGACTCACTGATCTCTTCTATCCCTTGGCAGACCCCAAGTACTTGTTTTGATGTGTAACCATATTTTCATATAATCACAATTTTAAAACACAGACATGGAAGACACAGTTCATTTCCACAATCTTACAATGTGATTACTACCACTACATCTCTAGAATGCTAAAATGAGCAACATATCAACCCAGCCAATGAACACTGGAAATATGGGTAGCATCTCATCAAAAGCAACAATTTTGTGTCGTGCAGGTCTATTTTACCCTTCTATTTATGAAGAGAAAAAAATAACAGGAATGAAAATGCATAGACTCTCTGGCAGTTCAAGCTCTGGGGTATTCAATTACTTGGTGACAGCTGATCATTAGACTAGATATGTCCCAGCACATCATGGAGGGTGAAGAGGTTGTTTTATTTTTTTCCTTTTCCAGAGACAAAGGTTCTTTGGAACAATTTCACTTCTAATTATATTTCCTGCAAGATTTTGTTTGTGTCCGATTTAAAATACGATGTAATCTACTAAAGAGAAAAAGGAATCAAAAGATTAACATCATCTTATTATCTAGTAGGGAATGGGTCCAGGCTCAGGGTGATCTAAGGAAAACTATTTATAGATATGGTTTATTCTCTGTTACTCAAAGGGTGGTAACTTCTGAGTAGATAGTGTGGGCAGATGTATTAATTTAGCACTATGAACAAAGTAAAATCACCAGCTAATGTCTATAATAAAAACATTCAGTCTTTCATGATATAGGCTACAGACACAAAGAACATTTCAGCATTGCAGATTTCTCGACCATGACCTTTAAAAGTTCTTTGAGAAAAAAACAAACAAACAAAAAACAACTTTCTAAGAAGTGGCAGGGCCTGGGATAAATGGGGGCCAAGGTCAATTGATTTTATGAATCAATGGATGTTGATACATTACAACAAGGCCTTAGCAGAAAAAGAAGAAAAAAGGGTATGACCTTGAAGAAGTTTTCTCTGTGACTGGGAAGAGAACCTGATTCTGATTGTAACACTCTAGAAGCCCTTTCCAGTGTAAGAGTAAATCTGAAAATATTCTGACAATTTTCATTTCATTTCCTTAGCTTCAGAAGCACTTTTGGAAAAAAGTCAGAAGTTTGTATTTGTGTTTTAAACGGAAAGGCCCTAAACTCCACCTTTCATAACTATTTAGAAGGTAAAATGAAACCTGACTTCTGCATTTGGCAGTAGGCCTAGTGAAGGTAGGTAGACTGCAAATGATCCAGGTTTTCATCCAAATAGCTTTAGTTTCTAGGATAACAACATTTCTAAATAAGTTCCAATAATTTCCTCAATATAGCCTTCTCTCCTTCCATCTTCATCCTGCCATAAATTGGAGCCTCTGATTCTGTTAGGTGAGACTTTCGCTTTTGCTTTTGTTTTTTTGGCTGGGGCTCAGTCCTCCATTCAACTTCCTGCAGTCTCCTCCTCCTCTCTCCTCTTCTCTCTCTACTTTTAATGACTGTCTCTCCGTTTTCTTAGTCTACTAAAATATAAACTTCTTGAGAACAAGGACTATTTTCCTTACCTGTATTTTTATCCTCTTTGATGCCTGGCACCTAGGAAGCACTTAATCTGTATTCTCATTCTCTCTGTCTCTGTCTCTCTTTCTCTCAAGCACTTCTTCCTCTATATCTATTTTAGTATGAAGAATATAATTCAAGAGCACCACTATCAAGTTTTGCAGTTTACCAGATTTCTAGTCTTAGTTATCCTTCATCTCTTCCTTCTTTTCTACCCTCAGCTCTATGTCCAATAAGTAGCTACATCCTGTTAAGTCTATCTTCTCAATATTTGTCACATCTGTCCTCTTTCAATTCAGATGCTTATCTTCATGCCTTTAGTTAAGAGCTTCATCACTTCTGTCCTGGACTGTTTCAGCAACCTCCTAATTAGTTTTTCTGGCGCTGGCCTCTTCCTTCTCCAATCCATTGTCAATATAGTTGCTAAACTGATACTCATAAATCATATATCAGGTCATGTTGCTCCCCATTCCCCCATCATGAAAAAGTTCTATTTTTTTCTTATGTTTCTGGAACAAAATACAAATTCCTCTGATTCTGAAAACTCTTCAAACATAGTTACTATCTATCTTTCTAAATTTCCACAGTTCTCCTGGCCTTATACTCTGTGTTTCAATCAAATATGTTCTGCCTCCTTGCTCTTTAAGGACTCTCTGTTTTTTTGGAGCCCTGAAATCACTTCAAGTTTCAGCCCAGAAATCATCTCTTTTACAAGATGTTTCCATTTTCTATTGTCCTCCCAACAACAACAAAAAATTTACTTAATGTTTACCTTTCATATAATATATATTTACTTATCTGTATACATGTAACTTTCTCCAAGTAGAATGTAAACTTCATGAGGACAGGGACTGTTACAATGTTGTATCCCCAAAGCTTTTCACAGTGTTTAGTACCTATGTTTAGAAAATGTTTAGAAAATGACTTTGGCCCTGACTTGATTTATCTGAATTGAATTGAATGCAAATTCTAACACCATCATAAATTAAAAATGAGATATAATATTTAAATCATCATGAGATTTTTAAAAAATAAGACCTTATAGATATTTGATTAATTCAGATTTGGTGTCAGGTCTTTTTTCTTATGTTGCTTTCCACCTTAAAATATAGTCAGCATTTATTATGATGGTATGGGGAAACTAACTTTTCTTGAAGCTATGTATC
>NC_058133.1:341781525-342044648 GCF_016433145.1 Gracilinanus agilis | reverse complement strand
ATATATATATATATACATATATATATATGTATGTATGTATGTATATATAATTTGTTCAAAGATTTCCAAGGTGGAATAATTTATGTTTCATTTTTATATGACCAAAGAAGAGATAAAAGAGTCATGAGATTCCATAATCAAGGGGAAAATGAGTGGGAAGATGATGGTTATTTCATTTTGCTTTGGGTTGGGGTGGGCTGGGATAACAATTTCTGACTCACTGATCTCTTCTATCCCTTGGCAGACCCCAAGTACTTGTTTTGATGTGTAACCATATTTTCATATAATCACAATTTTAAAACACAGACATGGAAGACACAGTTCATTTCCACAATCTTACAATGTGATTACTACCACTACATCTCTAGAATGCTAAAATGAGCAACATATCAACCCAGCCAATGAACACTGGAAATATGGGTAGCATCTCATCAAAAGCAACAATTTTGTGTCGTGCAGGTCTATTTTACCCTTCTATTTATGAAGAGAAAAAAATAACAGGAATGAAAATGCATAGACTCTCTGGCAGTTCAAGCTCTGGGGTATTCAATTACTTGGTGACAGCTGATCATTAGACTAGATATGTCCCAGCACATCATGGAGGGTGAAGAGGTTGTTTTATTTTTTTCCTTTTCCAGAGACAAAGGTTCTTTGGAACAATTTCACTTCTAATTATATTTCCTGCAAGATTTTGTTTGTGTCCGATTTAAAATACGATGTAATCTACTAAAGAGAAAAAGGAATCAAAAGATTAACATCATCTTATTATCTAGTAGGGAATGGGTCCAGGCTCAGGGTGATCTAAGGAAAACTATTTATAGATATGGTTTATTCTCTGTTACTCAAAGGGTGGTAACTTCTGAGTAGATAGTGTGGGCAGATGTATTAATTTAGCACTATGAACAAAGTAAAATCACCAGCTAATGTCTATAATAAAAACATTCAGTCTTTCATGATATAGGCTACAGACACAAAGAACATTTCAGCATTGCAGATTTCTCGACCATGACCTTTAAAAGTTCTTTGAGAAAAAAACAAACAAACAAAAAACAACTTTCTAAGAAGTGGCAGGGCCTGGGATAAATGGGGGCCAAGGTCAATTGATTTTATGAATCAATGGATGTTGATACATTACAACAAGGCCTTAGCAGAAAAAGAAGAAAAAAGGGTATGACCTTGAAGAAGTTTTCTCTGTGACTGGGAAGAGAACCTGATTCTGATTGTAACACTCTAGAAGCCCTTTCCAGTGTAAGAGTAAATCTGAAAATATTCTGACAATTTTCATTTCATTTCCTTAGCTTCAGAAGCACTTTTGGAAAAAAGTCAGAAGTTTGTATTTGTGTTTTAAACGGAAAGGCCCTAAACTCCACCTTTCATAACTATTTAGAAGGTAAAATGAAACCTGACTTCTGCATTTGGCAGTAGGCCTAGTGAAGGTAGGTAGACTGCAAATGATCCAGGTTTTCATCCAAATAGCTTTAGTTTCTAGGATAACAACATTTCTAAATAAGTTCCAATAATTTCCTCAATATAGCCTTCTCTCCTTCCATCTTCATCCTGCCATAAATTGGAGCCTCTGATTCTGTTAGGTGAGACTTTCGCTTTTGCTTTTGTTTTTTTGGCTGGGGCTCAGTCCTCCATTCAACTTCCTGCAGTCTCCTCCTCCTCTCTCCTCTTCTCTCTCTACTTTTAATGACTGTCTCTCCGTTTTCTTAGTCTACTAAAATATAAACTTCTTGAGAACAAGGACTATTTTCCTTACCTGTATTTTTATCCTCTTTGATGCCTGGCACCTAGGAAGCACTTAATCTGTATTCTCATTCTCTCTGTCTCTGTCTCTCTTTCTCTCAAGCACTTCTTCCTCTATATCTATTTTAGTATGAAGAATATAATTCAAGAGCACCACTATCAAGTTTTGCAGTTTACCAGATTTCTAGTCTTAGTTATCCTTCATCTCTTCCTTCTTTTCTACCCTCAGCTCTATGTCCAATAAGTAGCTACATCCTGTTAAGTCTATCTTCTCAATATTTGTCACATCTGTCCTCTTTCAATTCAGATGCTTATCTTCATGCCTTTAGTTAAGAGCTTCATCACTTCTGTCCTGGACTGTTTCAGCAACCTCCTAATTAGTTTTTCTGGCGCTGGCCTCTTCCTTCTCCAATCCATTGTCAATATAGTTGCTAAACTGATACTCATAAATCATATATCAGGTCATGTTGCTCCCCATTCCCCCATCATGAAAAAGTTCTATTTTTTTCTTATGTTTCTGGAACAAAATACAAATTCCTCTGATTCTGAAAACTCTTCAAACATAGTTACTATCTATCTTTCTAAATTTCCACAGTTCTCCTGGCCTTATACTCTGTGTTTCAATCAAATATGTTCTGCCTCCTTGCTCTTTAAGGACTCTCTGTTTTTTTGGAGCCCTGAAATCACTTCAAGTTTCAGCCCAGAAATCATCTCTTTTACAAGATGTTTCCATTTTCTATTGTCCTCCCAACAACAACAAAAAATTTACTTAATGTTTACCTTTCATATAATATATATTTACTTATCTGTATACATGTAACTTTCTCCAAGTAGAATGTAAACTTCATGAGGACAGGGACTGTTACAATGTTGTATCCCCAAAGCTTTTCACAGTGTTTAGTACCTATGTTTAGAAAATGTTTAGAAAATGACTTTGGCCCTGACTTGATTTATCTGAATTGAATTGAATGCAAATTCTAACACCATCATAAATTAAAAATGAGATATAATATTTAAATCATCATGAGATTTTTAAAAAATAAGACCTTATAGATATTTGATTAATTCAGATTTGGTGTCAGGTCTTTTTTCTTATGTTGCTTTCCACCTTAAAATATAGTCAGCATTTATTATGATGGTATGGGGAAACTAACTTTTCTTGAAGCTATGTATCTTGGCATGAATTTCCTCTCTCTTTTTCAGATTTTCTTCACATAGATCAGAATGTTATCTCAGAATACAGGATTGATTTGTCCTATATCATTCTGTTTCTTTGAAATAAGACAATGACAGGTTAATTTTCTTTGCCATGCATGCCCTCAAGTCTGAGTTTACCTTATGCATACCCCTATTTTTAATCAGCTATTCTTGTCCCTTCTCAGTCTTCCTCTTTCCAGAGTGAAGAATTCTGCTCTTTTTATTATCTCTCTTTTTGAAAGTCACCCTGGCCCCTCATCATTTTAATTGTCTTTCTCTTGATTTTTCCCAACTGTTAGATGTGTGATAACTAATGAGTGGAATGAATACAGGTCTTAGAGTCAAAAGGTTTGACTTTGGGATCCAATTATTGATTAATAGTTCTGTGAAAGTGAAGTATATGCAAATAACTTATCCTCTTTGCACCTCAGTTTTTCTTACCTGTTAGATGGAGATATCAGTATATGCCTACAAGGGCTAAACTGAGAATAATATAGAAGACTTGATATGAAGGCATTTAATAATCCATAATGCAATATATGCTTATATAATCACTACAACTTCTCGAGATAGCTCATTGCATTATTGGACACTCTTGCTACAAAGTGCTTCTTTATTCTCAGTGAAATTGTGCCTCCCTGTAACTTTAATCTGTTCGTGAATATGTGCCATGACTTTATGAAAACAAATGGTATCTTTTGCTTTACTTCTGTTCCCCATGCTGATAGTACTCCACAGCTATTAGTCTATGGGGCTTTGGCTGCATATTGGCATAATAGGTTTAGGAAACAGTTAGAAAATGATGCAAACATCTATCTCCTGAATTACTGTTAATTGGATCCCATAGATTTATGAACACTTACCAACATTTAATGAATGAGAGGTTGTTTCCTTCCTGCTCGTGTTCCCCTCTTCACCCATTACCCCAATTATTCCCAAAACTGCTCTTGAGCATGAGATGAAACAAAGAAACAATTAATCCAGGGCCCACTCTGCTTCCCACTTCATCCCAAGACTCTTTGCTTTATAGGAAAAGATCTTGATACTAGGCAACCGATGCCAAGAAGGTCAGTTTCTTTCCTTGGTATATTGTCCCCACCTGGAATACTCTTGGAAAATCTCAAAATATACTCATGGTACTAAAAAACTCATATGTAAGTTTTTCCAAGTATGCACTGATTGGGTGTGAGGCAACTTTTATTTATGCATCCCACAGCAGATTCTTAAGATCTAAAAGAATAACAGAATCCCACGAAGAGATTTGAAAAAAAAATCACATAATGCACATAAATAACAAAGAGCATTACATTCACTTCCTCCCTAGAAAGCAAATATAATTTAGGGACTCATGAGCAAGTAATTTGCTTCTCATTGGACTTGCTGTGCCTGAATAACCTGTAGCAATAACAAGGAGAGGTGGCAGGAATCATATTTCCTGCCTTTTCCATGATTTTCAGTTTTCTGATTGCAGGTATTATATTAGAAGACACCTTTCTTCTTTAGTCAGGAAAACTTTTCCCTCTAGGAGACCAGAAAGTTTCCATTCAGGATTTCTCTTCTCGAGATACTTTCAAGTACATGTCTGTCTCTGTCATGTGTTTGTGTGAAAACTCTATCATCTCTTCAGTCGGGAAAGTTCATTCTTAGAACCTTAGTCTCTGAACTATGAACAGAAAAAGATACAAAAAAGCAGAAAACAACCAGGATCTTGAGAATGAGGAATTATCCTATTTGGCCAAGCACTTGCAAATAATTGACCATGGATTTCTCCTGGAAATGGCCATCATCTGCTTTGGGGGTTGAGGGAGAGGGGGGCAGAGAGACAGAAAGACACAGACACAGAGAGACAGAGACAGAAGAAGAGAGACAGAGAGACAGAGAGAGGGAGAGGTGGAGACATGGAGACAGAGACACAGAGAGACAGATAGAAACCAAGAGAGATAGACAGACAGAGCCAATGACAGAGACAGAGAGAGCCAGAGATGGAGATCCCTTTCCGCAGTCACTTGCTGTACTTAAGAAGAGTACAAAGGGGGGGCAGCTGGGTAGCTCAGTGGAGTGAGAGTCAGGCCTAGAGATAGGAGGTCCTAGGTTCAAACCCGGCCTCAGCCACTTCCCAGCTGTGTGACCCTGGGCAAGTCACTTGACCCCCATTGCCCACCCTTACCAATCTTCCACCTATGAGACAATACACCGAAGTACAAGGGTTTAAAAAAAAAAAAAGAGTACAAAGAAGAGTACTGAAGATACAGCAAGTGTGCCAACCAGATCTCTTTATGTAGACAAACAAGGAATTAAAAGTTCCTCCAACTGTCTATTCCCTCTGATTCCATCACCAATCATTAAAGAGGAAGCAAAGATAGACACAGTTTTTTGTTTTTGTTTTTTTGCTTTTTTTAAAGACCTAGAGGTATGAAGGAAGCATATGAAGGAAGCTCAGACATTATCTGTGTGACCCTGAGCAAGTCACTTAACTTCTATTTGCCTTAATTCACTGAAAATGGAAAGGCAAACCACTCCAATATCTTTGTCAAGAAAATCTCATTGAGGTTCCAAAGGGTCTGAGGTGATTGAACAATAGCCTCCTCATTGCCTACTACAAAATATTCTGGACATGTCCAGTATTTGAAAATATATTACCCATTGTGCTTTGCTCTCAATTCTTCTATAATAAGAACTACATTTTCAAACTGAGAAGTAGATCATTTTTTAATATTATTTCTCAGGACATTATTTACAGTCAAGCAATGGAATTTGTGTGATGATTCTTATAAGGACAACTCACAGTTTGGACTTAACTGCTGTCACATAATGAAGAAGACTGCTTTTTAAATTCATCAGGCCACATATATACTTTGCTTGCTATAATTCCTGGGCAGCAGGACCTAGACAATCAAAAAACCCTTTTTGCTAGTCAGAAGTCGTGATTGCATTGGAGATAGGGACTCTCAGAAATGTATTTCTCCATATTGTTATCAGGCTTTAGCTCTGGGAATAACTTGCTGGAATGCATAACTGGCAGAATCCTGTTATTGATTTTAGCCAACAGTTCTGATCAGGAGTGGCAGGGTTTTTATATAATAGATGTTTCCAGCAGTGAAAGACATATACATAATGATTCCTTAAAGCCAGAGAGAATGCACACATCACCAAGAGAAATAAACTATCATTTGAAGCAAAAGAAAAGGAAATTACAAAATTCAGGAAACCCAACGTAATTTGTCAGAACTCTGCTAAGGGATATTTGAATCAGAGTCTACACTGGGAAATATTATCAGAATACTAATGCACATCAACCAGAAGACTGTAATGCAAATAGCCTAAATTCCATCATCTCAGTGTGTACCAAGTCAGTATAGAGAAGAAGAGTTGTTTCCACTATAAAACTGGAATGAAAAAATTCAAGTCTTTCCCCTCCATCTTATCCCTCCCAACCAACTCCACTTCCCCTCATCACCCTCTAGTGAAAAACTAATCTGTCTTTCAAGGATTGCACTGATTAAATGTCATGTTTACTGGAATACTGAATTGTGTCCTCAATTGTGTCCTAGTTCTTCTGTCTGGATTTATATATTTGAAAGGAATAATAGAAAACGCAATTGCTATTCATTAGTCTCTTTAATTGACTTCCAAAGGAAAAGCAATATTAGAGAAGGAAATATTCATTGGTAGGAACAAGTTGCACAACCTCCATCCTTTTGTTGGAAAATTGAGGAACAATTGGTGGAATGTTGCATATGTAAAGGTTTCTGGGTAAGTTGGTTTTGCTTTATAAAGAAAGGAAGTCCCACTGGGTAGTAGCATACATGCCAAAATATCCATGACTTAAAAAGACAAGCCACAAGTAAAATTTTAAAACTAAAAAAGAAAAATTTTAAAATAAATTATTTTTAAGTTTTAAAAGGGAACCTAATAGTACAATATATAAAACATGAATCCATATGAAATTAAATGAAGCATAGTAAATATGTTTAAAATAAGTTATTTTTAAGTTTTAAAAGGGAAGCTAATAGTACAATATGTAAAATATGAATCCATATGAAATTAAATGAAGCAGAGTAAAAACTAAAATCATGGTATCTGAGTAGAACAACACAATTTAGAGAATACAAACATATAAATATCATTGAATAACAATAATGAATACGTGTAATTATTTGATATAGTTCTTTAAAATTCCTTATTTTTTGTCTAATTGGATTCTCATAATTCTATGAGGAAGGTGCTATTATTCATTTTATGGATGAAGAAACATTTTGAGAAAATTTAACTCACCTAGGGTCATAAAACTAGTTAGTATCTAAAGCAGGATTTAGACCCTGATTTTCCTGACTCCAACTCCAATGATCCATCCATTACACTGTGCTTCAGTAAGAAGTTGACCTTGAGACAGAAATATAGTTGCATTATTATAACCGAACATGATTTTAAATATTAGTAGTTCAAAACTAGGACAGCATAGTAAAACAACATGAGACTGGGAGTCAAGACCTAGAATTGAATGTAGGCACTTCTATTAATTTTCTTGGATAAGTAATTTTGGCCCTCTGAACCTCAATTTTCTTATTTCAAAAATGAGGAGGATGGCTTACATGATCTATCACCTACTTGGTTTCCTCCAGCTCAAGCATTCTTTAATGTTTTGATTCTTGGAGAATACACATTTGATATGAGTGTTCAGAGGCTACTTGGAGTTTTGCATCTAATTTAGCAGGAAACAGTTCCTAGACCAACAAAATGATACCAGAATGTTTTAGATGTGTATATTTTTGTGGGCCTAGTTGTTTTTTATCATTTTTAATATACTTTCCAGATAGGTATCAGCAAAGGAGTGTGCTGGAGCCAACTTGACCAATTGCTAAATTTTCATTGTGAGCATTTTTACCTTTGAAATCAGCAAACACTTCAAATCAGGGTTTTTATTGTTTTGTTGATTGTCTAGACTTAACAAATTGGTGAATAAAATGTTAATAATACAGTTAAACTTAAATGTACGTCATATGGACCTTTTTTTTTCCTGGATAGCAGGCTGTTAAAGGATTTACCAGCCCACCCCTGGGTATATAGACCAGCAGGAGTGGGAACAAATTAAAACTCCATATTTTCATGTAGAGCATTTACTTCATGGTATCAGAGATGATCCTTTTATCTGACTGGAAAGTCCCTGGCCCAGACCACCATTTCATGAAGTGCTCATGCAGTCCAAATTCACTTTACTCCCTTTCTGCTTCTTTGCCAGCAGCCTTCTCACTCTGGAGATGCCTGCACCATGGTGTTCCTTTCCTCTGATTACATAAGTCTCTGGCCTAGATCATCTTATCATAAAGTGCTCAGGTCATCCATCACCACTTCACTCTCTGTTGGTAGAGGTTGTTCAGTTGTTCATATTAGCAAATGAGATTTTGTTGATTGTACCAAATCCCAGAATGATGTAGTACAGTTAAATATTACATGCAATTGTATAGACAATTCATCTGTGTTCTATATATAGAAAT
Organism: Gracilinanus agilis; assembly: GCF_016433145.1. Taxonomy (NCBI): domain Eukaryota; kingdom Metazoa; phylum Chordata; class Mammalia; order Didelphimorphia; family Didelphidae; genus Gracilinanus; species Gracilinanus agilis. The sequence goes on along the minus strand of NC_058133.1, from coordinate 342,036,207 downwards.
AGATACGGAGATAAATTACAGAAACATACATATATGTTTTACATATAAATGTGTATTTATGTGTACCCATATGTAGCTATATACATGGATTTGAAATGACTAATGGATAATGAGCTAGACTGAGAATTGGATGGGAGACAATAGGCTGATTAGTTTGCCTTTGCAAAAATTGTTCAATTTTTTTAATGACCTAAACTTGCTTCCTGAAAAAGACTCATGTTTTAAAAAAAATTCAGTATTCTTTCAGTGATATTATATAGCTATGAGCCAAGAAATATTACTGTCTTTTAGGACTTTAAGTTGAGAATCCCCCAAAGGACAATGGAGAGACATATAATGGATTTGAGCGGATTACAACACATAATTAGTGAAAAACTTCACAGAAGTATAAATTAAGGCATAGAGAAATATAAAAATGGAAAAGGCAATTCACTAGTCTAATAAGCAAGGATGAAGGCTAATCTGAATTTTTTTCAGGGGTATCCAAACAACATGAGAAGTATTTGAGGAAAATCTTGGTGTATTTAGAGTAGATGAGTGGCATCAATGGAGTGTAGATATGGTACTTTGGCACATCTGGCTCATACTCTGCACAACTATACCTGTGGGAAATTTGTGGGATATTGCCAGGAATTAGATGATGGGAAGGTATCAATGGGTAACAAGATAAACTGTTAGAGGGAATACCTGTATTTATGAGATCACAGATCCATTGCTGTATTATAGCACTGGGTTATTGGGGTGCTTTGATAGATGTTTTTTTAATTTTTAATTTTTAATTTTTTAATTTTTAATTTTTTTAATTTTTTAGAAAAATTTTCCATGGTTACATGATTCATGTTCTTACTTTCCCCTCCACCCACCCACATAGCCGACATGCATTTCCACTGGTTTTAACATGTGTCATTTATCAAGACTTATTTACATATTATTGATAGTTGAATTGGTGTGGTCATTTTGAGTCTACATCCCCAATCATGTCTGCATCAACACATGTGTTCAAGCAGTTGTTTTTCTTTTGTGTTTCCACTCCTGTAGTTCTTCCTCTGAATATGGGTAGCGTTCTTTTCCATAAATCCCTCAGAATTGTCCTGGGTCATTGCATTGCTGCCAGTACAGAAGTCTGTTACATTCAATTTTACCACAGTGTATCAGTCTCGGTGTACAATGCTTTCCTGGTTCTGCTCCTTTCACTCTGCATCAATTCCTGGAGGTCATTCCAGTTCACATTGAATTCTTCCAGTTTATTATTCCTCTGAGCCCAATAGTATTCCATCACCAGCGTATACCACAATTTGTTCAGCCATTCCGCAACTGAAGGGCATACCCTCGTTTTCCAGTTTTTTGCTACCACAAAAAGCGGGGCTATAAGTATTTTTGTATTTGATAGATGTTTGATTTCATCTATATGCAGACACCCTTAAGCAATATAGATTATAATACATGGACATCGTCCCATCTCTTAGGACTCTTGAATATGCCTTGCCATTCTACCTCTGATAGGAGTTCATCTAACATTCTATGGAAATGTATTGACATTGCATGAATGCTCATGGAGAATGAATGCCATCCATCAGGTAGCCATCCCTCTCAATATGTGACCAATCCATCTTTTTTCCACTTTCTAATTGTTGGGATATCCTTTAGTATAGGGATTCTTTGTTTCTTTTTTTTTTCTTTCTGTTTCTTTCTCTCTCTTGCCTCTCTTTCTTCCTTTCTTTTTTCTCTCTTTCTTTCTCTTTCTCTATTTTTCCTCTCTTTCTTTCTCTCTCCCTCTTTCTCTCTTTCTTCCTTTCTTTTTCTCTCTCTTTCTTCCTTTCTTTCTCCCTCCCTACTTCTCTTTCTTTCTTTATTTCTTCCTTTCTTTCTTTCTCTCCATCTCTCTCTGTCTCTGTGTCTGTGTCTTTGTGTGTCTCTCTATCTCTGTGTCTCTCTGTCTCTCTATATGTCTCTCTCTGACTCTGTCTGTCTGTCTGTCTCTCTCTCCCATTTCCCCCAGATCTAGCATAGTGACCAGCACATGGTAAGTTGACTTACTGGTTATGGATTTACTGATCATGAATTTTGCAAATGGCATTTTTAAGCCTTTTCCTTGGCAATGACTATTTCTTCATTCATTATATTAACTCATTCACACACAGTAGATATTTGTTAAGTACCTACCATATGCCAAATCTTTAATATCTAATATTTATTTCTTTTCAGAAAGACAAGTTGGGGAAGATAAGTTACAGTAAGTGGCTGGATCCTACCTTGAACCATGGTTTTGAAATTCCTCATCTAAAGAGTATCACAAATTTCTTTCTAGCTCCATGGATTCTGCTAACACAAACACAAACTATTTTCAGTAAAGATAAAGGAAAGCTGACTAAAGACTTGGGCAGCTGCCTGGAGAACTAATCGACCAACTTAGATTTTTAAAGGCACATAAAGAAGATGGAAGCAAGAGAGGATAATAGAGAATGAATACAAAAAAAAAATGGCACAGTTCTCAAAGGATAATGTCAGAAGAGCAAAAGCTCAGAGCAAACAGAGGCTAGTAAAGAATGCTTAAGTACAACTCCAGAGATTTTTAAAACTAGGAGGAAGATCAAAGAGATAATCAGTGTTCAGAGAGATTGAGGTGATGATGATGATACCACTAATAATTGGAGTTTATTTAGCAAAGAGCCCTCCATGAATATAATCCTCCCAATATTCCTCTAAGGCAGGGTATCATGATCTCCATTATATTGATAAGGAAACTAAGACTAATTACTTGCTGATGGCCACACAGCTATTTGTGTTGAAAATAGGATCAGCCCCCAACTCACACTGACTACAAATCCAATGCATTCTCCACTCTCTCACTAACACCCTATTTTAACAGATAAAAAGCAGAGTGACGAATTTCTATTGTTTTCTGTCTTATCATCAGATTGGATGTAATGTAACAAAGATGGCTAACAGAAAACTGAAACCCAACACAAATATCATGAAATGCATATATAAATACATGTATAGCTATATTGTACTTTAATGTTTGTAAAGCTTTTTATACACATTGAATTTCAATAATTGATAGAATTTTAGGTTAAATTATTGAAGGAGTGACTTTTGTACATTTAGAAAGCAAAATAATTATCCGTAACATCCAGGATTAAGCAAACCTGCTTGCATCATGCTTGCCTTATTTATTGATTTTTACATCAGGGTTACTAGTCTGGTAGATCTGAGGAATATAATAGACAAAATCAACTTTAAAGCAGAACATTTCACAAAATCTTTTATGATATCCTTTTGGACAAGGTGGAGACATGTAAGCCAGTTAATGCTAGTTACATACTATTGTTCCAAGGTGAATGAAAGGACACAAAGTAGTGATTAACAGAGCAATCCACTTGGAGGGTTTTTCTCATCAAGGATCTGCTCTTGACCCTATTTGCTTCAAATTTTTTTATCAATGATTTTGAGGAAATCATAGGTGGCAAGTTTATAATATTTAAAACAGGAAGCTCAGGCTAGTCGTAACAGGAATCTTCAATTATTTCAAAAGTTATGATACTGAAGAGAAATTAATTTCATTATTTATGGCTCTAGAAGGTAAATTTAGGAAACATGAGTGGAGATGACAGAGTTGTGTGTAAATGGACTTCAGGGAAAATATCAGGGGAAAAAATTGTCAATAATTAGAGCTGTCCAAACATGCCAGGTGCTGCCTCATGATACCTGATTTCTCTACCACTAGAAAGAAGTCTTTAAGCAGAAATTGGATGATCACTCAAGAATGCTATAAAGGAGTTTCCTGCTCAGGAATAGTTTGAATCAATTGACATATGAAGTCTCTTTCTACTCTGACCACTCCCCCCAGCCATTACTTAAATTTTGTAAGTTGCAGAGTGAAAAAAATTGTCTCATAGACTTACAGTGTGTACAGCTGAGGATAGTTCAGACGTTCTCAGTTCACTTGAGGGTCCAGCTTACCCAGAGTGACATCTTTAATATGATCAATAACCTGGATTCCTTCCCTGTCTTTGGTTAGGTTGGTGTTTTGTGCAGAGGAAATGTATGAGTTCAGTACATGTGTTAATCTTGAACTGCCTTTTTAGGAAACTAATTTTGTGCACCTAAATGCCTGTTTTATAAAAGAAGTTACTAAAATATTATAATATTGTATATTATAACAATAAAATAATAAAAATATCAACTTCTACACCTTCTTATACTTCCAAATTTGACTTTTTTCTTGTCACTCTCAGTAATCACAACCTTATGGACATTTATACTTGGATTCATTCAGTCTTAAATGGATTTGGTAACCTCAGGCATTGGATATGAGGCAAATTAAGGGGACCTAGCTTTTGTTGAATGTGGTATTCCCATCCTTCTGCTCCCACCTCAGCTTCTCTAATTAATATTTTTCCTTTATACTTTTTCTAATGGCATTTGTTCTTCCCTGAAAACCTAGGCTCTGACAATCTACTTTTAATTTCCAGGTGCCTACGGAATTGAATTAGATGGTACATCATATCCCTAGAGCTGTAATTGGACATTGGGGATTCATGAAGTGAAATCCTGATGTCTTGATAAATTTGTGGCATACTCCAGCTGCCTTTAGATGAGTTTCTAAGTTATTCCACACATGTTTCATGAAACACAGTATTGTCATTCATACTGAAATATGGGCTGAAGGGAAACTAGGAATAATGAATCAAATAAAAATAATATTTTTGTCTTATATAAGAGAATTTTATGTCAGATTAATAAGGTACCTTTTCCATTAAAAGAATTGCCAACTTTAGCTTCAAGCAAAACTAAACTTTCCTCCCCTCAGTGGCTTTAATTAGACAACTACTCTTCAAGTCGACATATTAGCTTGAGACTTTCTTGTATAGAAGGACCTGTAAGTTTGAAGGTTACACGGTTGCTGAATCCTACCTTTTTAATCTTCTTGCATATTGCTCTGATCCACACACTCTACAATCCAGCCAAATTCACCTTCTTGATGGATCTCAGAAGTCTCCAACTGTCATCATAATACCTTTCTACTGAGTGTCCCCTAAACCTAGGATGCTCTCCATCTTTTCCTCAATCTCTTAGTTTTATTCAAGACTTAGCTCAAGGACCTCCCATTCAACAGGAGACTCTTCTTTTGGGTACCTCTCCTCAGGTCAATTAGTATCATGCCCCTTTACCCCAAAGGTGGTAACAAACATCTAGACTACATTGTAGTGATTTAACTTTTTAGCACAGTACATAAAGCACTGGGTTTCAAGTTAGGAAGATCTGGGTTCAAATTTGACCTCATCTCACTAGTTGTGTGACCTTGGGCATGTCACTTACCATTTGCTTCATTATCATTACCTATAAAAAGTGAGTCATAATAGCACCTATCTCTTAGGATTATTGTGAAGATAAATGAGACAATATTTTTAAAGACGTTAGCATTATGTCTGGTACTTCATTGTTGTTCAGGCATTTCAAACATGTCCAAATCTTTATGATCCCTTTTGATATATACTTGGAAAGATACTAGAGTGGTCTGCTATTTCTTACTCAAATTCATTTTATAGATGAAGAGACTGAGGAAACTTTCCACTGTGCCACTTATCTACCCATGCACATATGCACATATCAGAACATAGGAGGTACTTAATAAACTCTTGTTCCCTTCCCTCTATCTAATGCATCCTTCACATTAACTCTGAAGACAGGGACTTTGTTTCTGGTATCAAGCAGTGTCTTACACTTACTAGGAACTTAATAAATGCTTGTTAAATTTAATTGAATATTGGAAAATTGAGTTATTGTTTGATCCTGAATATTCTGCCACACCAAATAATTAGCATGATAATGAAGTAGGTTTAGTAGTCCATTCCCCCTTGCTCCTCCCCCAGTTCCCATCTTATGGAGATTATTCCTGGAGATTTATCAAGAGAAGGTAATTTAGAGGAAGCATGAAGCAAATGTAGATTTAACCTCTAGAGCTATATAAGGGGGACTATTTGGATTAGAAGTGGAAGGGGGGGCAGCTGGGTAGCTCAGTGGATTGAGAGTCAGGTCTAGAGATGGGAGGTCCTAGGTTCAAATCTGGCCTCAGACACTTCCCAGCTGTGTGACCCTGGGCAAGTCACTTGACCCCCATTGCCCACCCTTACCACTCTTCCACCTAGGAGCCAATACACAGAAGTTAAGGGTTAAAAAAAAAAACTTAAAAAAAAAAAAGAAGAAGTGGAAGGGAGGCATTGGTTCCATCATATGGCATTTTAGCACTGCTGCATGCTAAGTGTATTTTTTTTGTATATTTTATTTTTTTTTCCTTTTTTCCCTAGAACACATGTAAATATAATTTTAAATTTCTGTTTTCTACATTTAAAATTTATGTTCTCTTCTTCCTTCCAATGTCCTTCCTTCCATAACAAGGTAATATGATATAGGTTGTGTATACATGTTGTTATATAATACATATTTCCATAAAACATATTAGTTAAGAAAAGTAATGAAGTGAAAAAATATACTTCAATCTGCCTTAAAGTTCATCAGTTCTGTCTGAAGTTTTATAACATTTTTCATGGATCATTGTATTGATCTGGGTACCTATGTCTTTAACATCTGATCATATATTACAAATGTTTTCCTGGTTCTGTTCATTTCACACTGCATCAGTTCATATGTCTTCCAATTTTTATCTGAAATCAAACCTCTTATCATTTATTATACTAGTACAGTAGTCTTCTAGCACAATTATATATCACAATTGTTCAACCCTTTCCAAAATTGAAGAGCATCCCCTTAATTTCCAGTTCTTTGCCACCACAAAAAGAGATACGATAAGTATTCTTGTACTAATAGGTCTTTCTTCTTATTCTTTGATCTCTTTGGGATACAGTCTTAGTAGTGTTATTGCTGGGTCAAGGAGCATGCACAGTACCAAATTGTTCTCTAACAATGATTGGGCAAGTTCACAACTTCATCAACAGTGCATCAGTGAACCTATTTTTCCACATCCTCTCCAGCTTTTGTCCATTACTATTATTATTTTCTATCATGTTAGCCAATCTGGTAGATATGGGGTAGTACCTCAGAGGTGTCTCAATTTGTATTACTCTATTTTTTCATGATTATTAATACTTTTGATTTCTTTTGCCAACTGTCTATTCTTATCCTTTGACTATTTGTTAATTGGGAATTACTGATGATTACTAAACAATGGAGTGAATAACATAGTGACACAGGCATTAAGGAAATTATTTTAGCAGCTATGAGTCAGATAAATTAAGGAGAGAGACAAATCAAGGTCAGTAAGAAGATATTATAATTTGAAACAAATTACCTCTTCTATGTTGCTTTCTCCTTCTCTCATTCATAGCCCTCCTCTAAAATCCAGGGACCTAGATCATCAGTAGAAGGGAAAAGAAGGTGAATTATTTAAACAAATCCAGTTCAATGAACACTTTTTAAATCCCTGCACTAGGGACTGGGATTACAAAGACAGAAAACCATAAGTAGTTCTTGCCTTCTAGGATTTTACATTCTATAAAGTAAAAAAGCCACTTCTAGATTTTTGAGAATGAGATATTATATACAGCCAATAGGCTCAAACAGAAAAATAGATAGATAGATAGATAGATAGATAGATAGATAGATAGATAGATAGATAGATAGAATGACAGATCGACAGACAGAAAGACACTTCTTAAGCACTTACTATGTACCAAGCACTGTTCTAAGCACTATAGATACACAAAGTTACTTTAAAATAGTTTACAATCTATTAGAAAAAATGGCACATAAAAAGGAAGATGGCCAGAATGGAGATGGGGAAGAGGGATCAATTAGTCAAAGTAGTTGGTTTGTAGACAGGGTAGATCTGAATTAGAAGAGAAGTAAATGACATGATTGTGACCTCTGATGATATGGTAGCTCCATATCATCTATGCTGTATGCTGTGTGGATTAAGTACAAAATCCAATTAAGGGTGAGTTACACCCTCAATGTGTGCCCAAAGGTCTGGCTTTCCCATAGGTATTTCTGCTGACGAAAGTGCAATTTTAAAAGGTGATGCCATACATTTAACATTTCAGGCTGCTTTGGAAACAAAGCCATGTGGCTGGATCACAAGCTGTCCGTTCAAGTTCTGGTTCAGTTCCTGACCTCAATATATGAATCAACTCTGAACATAAATTGGATCTAATTTTATCTTGTTCCTGGGGGTGTTCCCTTCCATTTTGCCTTCATGTGTGGCTCCTATGATTACATAATTCTCCTCTAAGGGTGATAGTTGGAAACTGGCTCTATTTCCCTTCTGCATTTTTACTTTTGGTCTTCTCTTTTTTAGTATCTAGGCAGCACTGAAAGGAAACATGTCTCTATAAGTCCTGCCACAGTTGCAGAACAGAATTCAAGCTGTCAGCTGGAAAATAAATTTGTTTGGATTTACCTGCTTTGTACAGTGAAATCAAAGTTTATGCTTGCATAGCCAGAGTTGAGCTGCTTTATTGTATTTCCCTATCCTACCTCCAAGCCCATTCCCAAAAGAAATAATAAATAGTAAAGAAGAGAATAGAAAAAGGTAATGGCAACTGAGAAAAGCTTCTTCTTCTGGGAAAGTCTAGATTCTAACTATAGCAATAAGGAACCAGAATTATTTTTCTTTAGAAGTGAAAAGAAATATAATATTTAGAGGAAAACTTCCAAACAGCTTGTGTGGTTTGTGCTGCCTGAAATTAGAGAATGGAAGAGTATACATGAATGGAGAGTTATAGTACACTTAACATCTTATTTACCTGATTCAAAATACTTTTTTCTTCTCTTTCTTCTTTCTCTGTCTCTCTTTAAACCTAAATCCAATTTATAACTGAATAGGCCAAGGACTTTCTTGAAGATGGGATGAAATGAATCAAAATGTTTTAAGGAAGAGGGAAGAAAGTTTTACTTTTTTAATGTTACACAAAGCAACAGTTTAAACAATTCTCAAGACATAATTAATACCAATATTACTTTGACAATCAAATAAGAGAGTTAGACTAGATGACCTCTGAGGGCCCTCTTAGCTTTAAATATTTGATCCTATGAATAATAATAGTATTACCTAACATCTTAAGGTTTGTAAAACATTTCACATATATTACTTCATTTGATCCTCCCAACAGCTCAATGAAGTATTTTATTATATCTGTTTTACAAAAGAGGAATCTGAGATTCAGAGATTAAGTGACTTCCTCAGGATCACACAACTATTAAGTGCCTGAGGAGAAATTGATGTCCTGACACCCTGCTCAGGGCTTTATACATTATACTCGAAATTATTGCTCATCCATGTTTTGCTAGTTATCTCCCATTTGGTGATTGATAGTCTCTATTTTTCTTATACCTATTAAAATACTTATTAAATATAAAATGCTATTCAAGGTACTGAGGATCCAAAAGACATGGCTGCTCTTCTCAAAAACCAAAGAATGAGTAGGGGAGAAAGACATATATATACATATATATAAATATTTCAAATAACTACAATATAAAGACAGCAATGCTAATAGAGTGGTATATATAAGGAGACGAGTTTAGGAGCTCAGAGCAGTGAGAAATCCCTTCCTAATGAAATCAAGGTTCTTAACTGCTAACTTATGCTAGGAAAGTAGCTGAAGGCTCAATTAGAGCACCCCATCAACCTTGTATTAAGAATAGAACAGAAACTTGGAGAATGGAATTGTAGTGGGCAAGGTAACAGAATAACTAAAAATGTCATGAAGGGTCACCAGGCATGATTGTCATCATGCCATGATTGGAGGAGGAAGTCTTTGGTAGTCTTAACCCATGGCTGTAGTAAATTCTTGCAAGGACTCCTGGGCACAACTTCACTTCATGATACCTCAGGGAATCTCAGAGATCAAAGTTGCTCTATATTTTTTTGGGAAAGGTATTCTTCTGTTGAAAATCGACGCAGTATTCTACTTCTGACATCAACTATAAAAATGGAAATTTGAGACTTGTAAACTTCTAGCATAGGAGAGTCCAGATATGGACCATTGTAGAGAAAGGTCAGGGAAGGGAGGAGGAGGAAAAAATAAGAAGGAAGAAATCCCATACAGAAGAAAAAGGAGCACAGAGAAATTCTTGAATAGGATGTGGGAGAAAAACACCCAAATTTGTAGCAGGTCTCACCCCAAGAATGGGAGACTCAAACTCTATTCAATCCAGAAGTAAGAAAAGAATTTTATTTCTTTCTGTAGAGTGGAAGCTTCTATTGCAGAGTGGCAGCTTCCATACTCTGTGGATCAGGGTTAGCATATTTACTGGCATCTGGTAGCTTAGCATCTCCCTTTCCAAACTCAGGTGGAGGTATGTTTTGGGGTTTGTTGCCATAGGGAATAAGGAGCATGCTCAAGATTGGGGGATTCTTCTGGAATGGAAGAGTCCTCAGGTGCAGGGTCCATGTTCTCCCATTGTCCACTTGTCATCATTTGTCAACGTGCTTGAAGTCTTGCTACCCTTCTAGAATGAGAACATGGGAGGATAGGATGTGGTACATTGGAAGACCATAATAGGTAATTAATTATTTCTAAGAACAATATAAGTAATTAAGAAAACAGAGTAGGTACAAAGCTGATGCCCAGTAGAAAATGTTACAGGTCCAGCACACAAAATAGGTAATTAAACAATCTACAATTCACGCTTGACTGATAATGAAACTACGGGTTTTGCAGTTGATGTTTAACCAGTGCTAACTAGTGAGAAATGCAAGATTTCAGAGTATGAACATCCTATTCTTATAGAACTTTCTTTCTGCATCATCCATTTTCACTCCACCCCCCCCTCACCCTACCTAATAGTCTCTCATCTCTAATTACAAACGAGTCATCTATTTTTTAAAATGGACCTGGTATAACTTTTGCTGAGACATTATATGCCAACAATTCAAATTATTTTATGTAATACAACCACATAACTATTTCTGTTTTTTTTTTTTAATTTGAAGTTCAGACTAGCCTTTCCCCTTATTACTCTCCATTACCTAGGATTTGTCCATTTCTGGTGTTGCCCATTTGCAAAAGGGCTCTCACACCAGAGACAACAAATGAAGTTTTCCTTATGAACTGCCATATTAAGTAATAAGCTATTAATTTTTAAAAATATGCCTTGTAAATACACTGAATTATTTTGGATTTCTAGGGTCAAGATAGGGAGATATATATGCACACAAATATATACACATATATTCATGTACATATACATGCATCTAGCATTGTTTTTCAGAGGCTGGGGTTATTAATACATAATGATACTATGGAGTCTGACATTATAATGGAATTGTCTATCTATTATGCCAAGCTTTAATTACTTATGATATCATTTAGAAGCATTTTTATTGATCATTTATGGATTAGTCTGTGCCCAGATTATTAATTAAGTTTATCTTTATTTCCTTTAGGGAATATGATATTTTGCACAATATAGAGATTAGAGATGTAGAATTTGTAACCCTTTATTGAACACTTTAGAAAAACATGAGGTGATTCTAAGTTTTTAGATTCTTTCTTTAAAGCAAGTTTCAGAAAGAATTCAGCATGATCTAGAAAATTAGAATTTAGGCATGAACATAATTTACCCTGATCGTCTTGATAGAAGTCCAATTATAGAAAGGATATAGGGGGAAGAGAAACTGGTTCTGCTACTTCATGTGGTGCTTGTCCTCATTCCATTAAGAAGGGGTTTAGCCTTATGACAATCTTGCCTGCTTTGAAATATGATTTTAAAAGTAAAGAGATTTCTTTTGGATATTTCTCATCATTACACTGCAATCTCAGAAAGTAGGTTTTTAGGAAAAATAATAAAAGGTAGTAAACCCAAAGTGGTGAGCGATTTAACGATTTCAGTCATGTGGAGAACAAGAACTATTCATCTTGACTTCCTTTTTCTTTTTCTCCTTCTTTGCAAGAGGAAGTTTCATCTAGGGAACCAGGGGACCATTGTTTTGATCAATAAATCTCTTTAAGAAAGGAGTGTGAGAGCTCCTGGGATTTGAAGCTTCTCTCACAGCCCACAGAGAGAATAAATCCTGCTACTATCTCTTTAGGGCCTGGGAAGCTGTTTATACTCCCATACCAGAGCTCTTCTATGGGCCTACCATGGTAGGAGCAGGAGCTGTGAAATTACCAAGCCTTAGACAAGACCAGCCTCAAAGGTCAGATTTTTACATGTCAGCCTTGAAAGAAATCTCAGTCTCCAAAGTAACCTACAAGGACTCTGCTTTGGCTCACAGACAGTTCCTAGCTAAAGTTAGAAGTTTAAGGTGGCAGAAGTTATAGCATCCAACTCCAGAGAGTCCTTAGAGAGATACTACAAAGTGAATAGTCATTTAGGATCATCTCTTAAATGGATCAAGAATGAGGGTCCATTCTGGCTAAAATAACAGTGATGACTAATGTTTCTATAGCACTTTTAGGTTTGCCAAGGGCTTTATACATACGATTTCATTTAGTCCTGACAATTATGTCATGATGTAGGTGCTATTATTACATCAATTTTGAAGAGTTTTAAATTGAACCTGATAGGTTAAGTGACTTGACCAAGGTCACACAGTATCTAAGGCAGGATTTTAATTAGGCTTCTATACTGCAGGTTTAGCATTATAGCCATCAAGCTACCTAATTTCTGAAGGCTACTTCTGAGCTGTTTTTCACTGATTTTTTTCATAAAAGGATGAATAGAACTGTCCATGAATTATACTGATACATTCCTAGGTGGTATTATTTAATAAGTAACCATTTCAAGTGAACTGTTTTTGACTATCCTGGGGAATGCCAAAGGTTCACAAGAAGACTGTGTATCCCCTGCTTTGGAGAATCATTAGGTTCTCTTATCCTCCTCAAGTAAGAGACCCCAAAAGATATTTCAGTTTAAAGCTGAATCAGCAATGAGTAGTAAGGGCAGAAAAGCAGAAGAAAGAACAATTGTGGAATCCCAAAATTTTTTACCACATAAATGAAGCAAAGAAGCTGTTTGGGCTAATCATTATAACTTTACAATTGGATTGTCATTTTCGATCCCATTTCTATATAGGTTCTGAGGGCTTGGCTCATTCTGAAGTCTGCAGTTTCTTTCCCCACATTGAATTTTGTTCCTTAACCATGTGGGGATAGGAGATCTGGTAAAAACTGACTTTGTAAGATACAAGTGATAAGAAAGAAAAAGGAGGTAACTACCAGAGAAAACCAGTTCATTAGTCAATAAGCATGGATTAAGCATATAACTATTTGATAGGTACTGTGTTAAATGCTGGGGCTACAAAAAAAAAGTGAAAACTGACAGTTCCTGTTCTTAAGGACTTTATAGTTGAATGGGGTAGATAACATGCAAATAGCTAAATATAGAGAGATATGCTTTTATTTGGTCATTTCAGTCATGTCTGACTGCTTTTTGGAGTTTTCTTGTCAAAGATGCTGGAGTGGTTTGCTATTTCCTTCTCCAGCTCCTTTCACAGGTGAATAAACTGGTGCAAGCAGGGTTAAATGATTTGTCCAGGTTCACAAAGCTAGTAAGTTTCTGAGGCCAGATTTGAACTCAAATCATCCTGATTCCAGGCCTGGAACTCTATCTACTATGCCACCCACCTGCCTATGTAGATGTATATAAAGATACATAAAAGATAAATTGGAAATAATCTCAGAGGGAAAGTGACAAGATTAAAAGGGATCTGGAAAGGCTGAGATTTGAGGGAGAGGGGGCTTGAAGGAAGCCAACAAATCCAGGAGACACAGTTGAGGAGGGAGAGAATTCCAGCCATGAAGAATAGCCATTCAAAGCTCAGAAACAACAAGGTGGCTAGTGTCACTAGATTGCAGAACAGGATGCACACGTGTTGAGAAAAAATTTCCAAGTAAGTACTCTTACCAAGGCATCATAGAATAATAAATTCAGAGCTGGATGGAAACTAGAAGAACAACTGATGTTATCTCTTACAGAAGAAAAATTGCTCAGAGTGGTGAAAAGACTTTCCCAAAATTTCATAGGTAAAAGGTAGCAAATACAGGATCCAAACTCTACATCGTCTTGTTCCAGACTAAGGCTCCCTTTCCACTATGCCATGCTAGTTCCATGAAATTTCTCTATCACTTCCTGTTTTCTAACTTCCTAACTCATCATGGTTAAATCAATATTGCATAAAACCAGTAGCCCAGGCTGAATAAAATTCACATTATGTCAGTAGTGAGAATTGTTTTATTTATTATTTGGTTGCCTTACTGTATTTCTTAGGAAGAATTATGGAATATCAAGATTTGAAGGACTTTAGAAGTCATCTAGTCTGCTCATATCTGAAAGCCTCTTTATAAGGTAGTTAGTTCGTTTTTGTTTTCAGACTTCAAAGAATTCCCTGCAAGAAAAACCTGTTCTACTTTTCTTCAGCTCCAATTGTGAGAGAATGCTTTCCTTACATGGATTTGCCCTTCTGTAATTTCATCTCAGCAAATGATAGCAAAGCCATGGTCTTAATGATCAGAATCTCTTTTATATCAAGCTAAATTCTACTTCTATGCAACTCCTACACATTCTTCCTAATTTAGCCTCCTGGGACCAAACAATCCATTAGCTAAGATACCTTCACCTTCCTAAGCAAAAGTCCCAGAAGCCATATGTTGATCTCTCAGAGAAATTAGATTTAGGAAACCAGGCATGGGAAATGCCACTACTGTTGTGCTCCCTCCAAACACTACTGGCTTCTGAGTGTCCTGATGACTGCTTGACTGGTCTTTTATTTCTAGGGTACTCACCATGCTGTATAGCTAGGCTCATGGGAAGCCAAGTCTTTCTGATTCTATTTGTAGATGGACCCTTCTTCCTGTTTCAAAGACTGGATGACTGATTTATTGAATTTATGGAAATTAATGATAAACTAAAGAAGAGAGTATATGAAGAGTAGTAAGAAAAGGACAGAGCCTTGAGTAGCATCTATATTTATTCCATGGGAAAGAATACTCTGGTAGTGATCTAGTATTAGGTGGACAAATTAGAGGTATAGAGAGAGGGAGGGAAGGATAAGAGAAGGGGGATGGTGTTTACATGAATCAAAGTAGAAAAGAATATATCAGGAAGAGTGAGTATTATTTAGAATCAAAATCTACACGAATCAACAGAAAAAAGCCATTATAATGAACAACTAAGAAGCAGCCTTGGAAAAAGCAGTTTTAATTGAATAGTAGTTCATATTCCTGAGTATCTAAGATGTACCTATGAAGTGAGGAAATAGAATCAATGAGCACAGAAAAACTTTTTGGGAATTGTGAAATTAATAAATAGGCACATACAATATATTTTTCTAGGTGCTAGAAAGAGACAAAACTGAATCTCTACCCTCATAGAGCTTACATGCTATTGTTATAGAAAATGTAACTAAATTAGTCTATAAAATGCATTTTAAAATATAAGGTAATTTATTTTGGTGGTATTAGCAGCTGGGATCATTTTTTAAAAAAAAGCATTATCTAGAACAGTGGTTCCCAAACTTTTTTGGCCTACCGCCCCCTTTCCAAAAAAAATATTACTTAGCGCCCCCTGTCACATACTATCACTGCCCTCTTACAGTTATTCACCACCCCCAAATGCACCTGTGGCCATCACCGCCTCCCCTGGATCGCTGCAGCACCCACCAGGAGGCGGTGGTACCCACTTTGGGAATCACTGATCTAGAAGGTTGAACTTGAGCAGATCTATGAAGGACACAATTTGCTTGGTAGGAGGGAAGGACTTTTGCTGTGGAAAACAGGGTGATGATTAAGGCTCAAGGATTAAAAGGAAGGTTCACGACAGACAATGACTGAGGTATAATGGAATCAAAAAAGAAAAGTAAAATAACTATCATGTTATAGTGAGAAAGGAAGAGATTAGATAACATTAAATTTTAATGAGTCAAGTCAATAGGGTCATGTGTTTCCCTCCAGTAATGTTCAGTAGAGTTTGCATTAAGATGATGGGATCAGGGAGGTAACCCACACGTGAAATTTGACAAAGGATTAGCAGCAATAAGACAAGAGGAAATGGAATCAACAGCAAGAACACAATGTATAACTGAACTAGCTAATTATAGGATCAAGACAGAAAATAAGGGAGACGTGGGGTTATATCAAGGAAAGTGGTAGAAAGGAAGAACATGAAAAGGTGGAATGAATGTGGTGAAGACAGAATCTGCTTATAAGAAGTGAGATAGATATGGAAAAGATAGGATGTTGTTACCTAATAGAAGAATTTCAGCATTCTGGATTATAAAACAGAACAGATATAGGTGATAGTGACATCCTTGATATGACAATTTCTGATTTTGGCTGTGTTGGACTAGAATCATGCATTTTCAGAAGACTGATGAACTGGAAGGTCAGGATGTTAGTAAAGAAAGCGACATTTATCCTGAAGTCCCCAAGATTAAGATAAAGGGTTGGAGTGGATAAAAAGACTGTGAGCCTATATGGTAGTCATTGGGGAAAGAAGGGAAGCATGTGAGGAATAGTGGATACCTAACTCCGTGATCTGTACTGTGATGAACATGGAAGAAATGAATCTCAAAATAGAAGTTTCACAGTGATAACAGCAGTAGGAGTGTCTGAACAGCAGCATGGCCATAGGAGTATGCTTCTTAACATCTTGTTGTCTTGACCTGAATGGTAAGTAAGTAAAAATTCAGATAGCCCAGAAGCCTGGCTCAGACCAGGCCATGCTCCATATCTCATCTTACTCTGGCCATATTTTTGCCATCCAACTTTATGATGCAGCCTTTCAGATTATGCCTCAAGAGACTAGAACCTAGTAAATTAATCTACTCATCTTTAGAATTCCTATCCTGAGACTGATCTAATCTCATTGGCAAGTGAAATAATACACACTCACACAATCCACTATTATCTAGTTAACTCTACCAAGCCAGAATTTTTATCCATTCTCATCATTTATCTTGGTGATAGTTTGGGCTTCCACCCTGTGATTTCATCTTCTTCCCATCTCTTTTTTTCAAACTCTTGCTTTGGGAGTAGTCATCAAGTAAATACCACCAAAGATACTGGAAGGGATCTGTTATTTGAATATTTTAATCCTCTACTTACCATCCTTGTGACTTCTCAAACCAAAATGAACTTCCGCAGTTCCCATATATGTTTTCTCTGTTATTAGACTGTAAGCTCCTTAAGGGGAAGGCTGACCTGCTTTTGTGAATGTGTTCTCAGAACTTGGTATGGAAACTAGCTCATATATAGGTGCCTAATAAATGTTTGTCATTCATTTAGTCATTCACCCAGTGTGTCTGGAGGTAATATTGAGAGAAGCATTCTGCATTGGAAAGGTTTTCTTGGGATATAGTTTTCTAAGGGAAAGGGAAAAAGAAAAAAGAAAAAAAAATCATTTATTCAGTGCTATTATTTAGTACTATATGCCAGGTGTTGGAGGTAAACTTACAACACAGGCACTGTGCTAAGCTCTTCTTGAAACATTATCTCAGTTGATAGGAAGAAGAAACCAGGTTGTGTGAGTGCAAGAATATGGAAGGAGTGAGTATGAGGTGAAGAGATATCATTAGGTCATAGGGAAGTTTGTTCACAATACAGCAGGTATTGCAGAAAACATAATGGAAGAAGGAAGAAAAAGAAAAAACCTTCAGAAGAGTAGGGATAAAATGAGTATGGATAAAAGAGGAGAGAATGCTATAGGATAGGAAAGAAGCACACATCATTGTAAGTCTTATGCTCAGACGTCTTGATGGACAATGCCATTATTTTTTTCTCCCTCTAACTCCAGAGAAGGAAGATTAAATTGGGCACACGGGTGTGCAAATGAATGATGGCCCTGTCCTTAGGAGCATGACTGAAGGTGGTCCATATAAGGAATATATATTTGATTCAGTTTCTGGTGTTCCAAGTCTCTAGGAGCATAGATCCTCATAAAACTCTGGCTCCTGGAGGCTTGGGATTTCTGCAGACAGTTCTACATCCCCTCATGTGTCTGATTCCTGGAGACTCAAAATTAATAATGGTGGTTCTGAATCCCCTTCTGAAATAAAAAAGGATACAATTTCCTATTTTGCATTTTTAGTAAAAAAATTTTACTTGGTTTGAACTTTTCTCACTGAAGCACTATTTACATGCTGTGAACCAAACAAAACTTGGGGAGTGTTTTACTAGGGACTGAAGGATTTAGAATTCTCACGTTGACTTCATTTCTAGTTTCAGGGCCTGCTGTATGCCAAGGATTGACTATTGACTACTAGAGTAAGCAAAAGGAAAGACAATGTCTGCTCTCCAGAAAATGGGTTCTTTTTGGTGAACGGTCTTAAAAGAAACTTAAAAACAACCACACAATACTTTGACAAGTCACAAAGCAAAGAGTATAGTAAAGCTCCATTTATCCAATTGCCTGACTTAGCAAATTTAACATACTATAACATTGCTGTTTATAAGGACAGCAATGAGTCTGAGAACGAAAGGGAAAAGGCATCTGAAAAAGATAGCATTCAAAAGTTTCATTCACTTGAACCAGAAATCAAAGGGAAACCTCATTGGCTTTTGAGCCAGAAGGGAACTTAGAAATCATTTAGTCCTACCCCAAGCTTGACAAAAGTCAAACAAGTAGTAAATGTCAAGGCCCCCTTTTGAGCTCAATTTCTTTGATTTCAAATCCAGTGGAGTGTTTTAACTGTGACAAGCTGCCCTTCACAGGGAAGCTATGGTGCTTCCATCAATGTAGAAGCAGATTTGGAATTATGGGTAAATTTTTTTTTTTACTGATTTATCTAGCTTGGTTGTTTGATTTATCTTTGAATTAGAGAGGGATAGCAAATTAAAACAATAGGGCACTTTAAAACTTGGAGGGTTATTGCTGGCCAAACATGAAAAATAAAGGCAGAAATTTAGAATAAACAATTTTGGTAATAAGCAATTGGGCAATACCTATGGGGCATATGCTTTTGTCTGGCCATAATCACTTTATTTACATGAGTGTCCAAAGATTCTTAGGAGTGTCTATCCCTTAGGCAGATAGTTTTCTGGGACCAAAGATCAGGATTCAGTGCCACATCTAAGGAGTTCAAAAGACAGATTAAAGGCTTGTGCACTATCCTTGTTCCAAAAGACTTGTGGCTTCTGAAGGCAAAGATTTTTCTTAACAGAGGGAAAATGCTGACCCACCTCCACTAAGATTACCATTTCTAAATGTGTTAAAGATTCTTCCTACCTTCCAAAAAAAAAAAGACATTTTAAAAAGAAAAAGGGGTTTAATTCTCTGGATTCTAAGCTAAATGTCAGAACATAGAGCCCACTCTTATGCAAATAAGGTAGGACCTCAGCTGAGAACTCCATCTGAAACCAGTTGACAGCAGAGAACATGCCTACAACCACTTGTCTAGCACAGCATTGTCTTGTAAGAACCATGACACCTGGAGAATGCTGCCTCAAACAGGTCAAAGGGGAATGCCTTGCAGAGGTTATAGGCCATTCCTACCCATTTCAGTATTTCTCTGGATAAAAGAGGAAAGACAATAGCCTCATCAGACTCAGAAGGCTATTGTAAAGAGAGACTCACAGAACATCTGCAATGATTCCTTTAAAGATAAATAAAGATGTCACATAGCAGTTAAAGGAAGAGATTCTTGAAATATGCTTATCAGGTATTGGTCATCTCTAGGTGTAGTGCCTTTGAAAAGAGGAAATGAGAAAAATGCTTCCCAGACTTTGATTGCCAGCTACACAGAGGACAATGATCAATCATCGGCCCCACCAGTGGTGTTATCATTTGCTTTGTAATTAAATTTGCATTGACCTCTAGCATATCTAAGCAATGAATGAAAAGCCCAGGTCCAGGCTCTGGACTATTGATGATACAGTCTTAGTATGCTTTAATTTAGACCTCCACAGTGAATGAATGCATCTTGGAAATTCAGTAAATGTCAAATGTAAATGACTTTTGATTATCTGCAGGCAGATTAGCTACTCCTTTGGTCATTTGTAGGAAAATGTTAATCCCAGTTCAATTTTTTCTAATATCCAAAGCCTTCCTTCTCTGCTGAATATGTGCTTGGGGTATGCAAACTTCATCTAAGCAAAACATAATTAGGAAGTTTGCTACTACCTACTATTGCTGCTGGAAAAACCAAATTCTTGATCCTAAAGCCAGAGAGAAATAATTTGGCTTCAGAAGCACCCCAAGGTACCCTAGATGGCATATCCATTTTCTTTCTTAGATCACAGAGCTTTCCTTATTCATAGCAAACACGCACCTGATAATTGCAGAGCTCTGATCTCTTTCTTCATTCACTGCTCACCAAGAAATTTTCCCAAAGTAGTGGGAAAAGGTTTTGCTGTTGTTGTTTGGGAATTTCAAGTGTGTCCAACTCTTTGTGACTTCATTTAAGGTTTTCTTGGAAAAGATATTAGAGTGGTTTGCCATTTCCTTCTCCAGCTCATTTTACAGATAAAGAAATTGAGGCAAATAGGGTTAATTGACTTGCCTATGGTCACCAAGCTAGTGAATATCTCAGATTCCTTTGTCTTAGAAAAGATGTCAATCCACAATTCCAAATAAAGAAACTGGCATTTTCATGGTTAAAGAGACATGGCCTCTTTCTCTAATAGGAAAAGTAGTTTCATTTACTGGAGCAATTCTTTGAGTTCTGGTCTTCCTCATTGTAGAGCAAGTTTCTAAATATCTAAAAGTTCTTGATGACTGAACATGGTTTCAGAACCTTTTTTGATGCTGGGATTTAGGCTTGACCAAAACTGCGTGATATACTAGAAAGAGTACTGTTGTGGTCAGGAGACCTGGGTTTGAATTCCAGCCTTGATATTTTCTGGGTAACTGAGAAAGTCATGACCTCACTGTAATTCAGTTTCCTATACTTGTTAAAAGGAGATAATACTACATATGCTTCCTATCCAGCAAAGCTATTGTAAGAACTCTGCTTTATAAGCCATCAAATGCTAGAGAACAGAGGATATTTTCATCTATCAAGAAGATAAAGTTACAATCCAGAGAGTGAGAGGTACTTTTCACTTATTCAGCAAACAATTATCAAGTCTCCACATTCATTAACTAATGCAGTGTGATGAATTCTGAGGATGGTGCTTACTCTCAAAGAGTCAACAATCCAGTGTGCCTAAGTACATATAGAACAAATTTGATTTAAAATAGATTAAAAATAGATAAAATACTATGAGATTTGAGGAGAGGAAGATCACCACTAAGTGGAAAGACCATTGAAAACTTTATGGAGGAGGTGGCATTTGAGCTGGTCCTTTATGTAGATAGAATTTCAGAACTTCAGAAATGTTTTTAAGGATTGTTAGGCTTCTAATCTAAGAAACAGCATGAGCAGAAGCTCAGGGTTACTTGAGAGGGAAAGGGCAAATAATCTGCTTTGGTTGGAGCACAAAGGAGGTCATGAATGTAGAATGTGTGAAATAAGACTAGAAACAGAAAATCATAGATCCTTGGTTGACTTAGTTGTCTTACATATATTTCTGCATAACAAAAGAACTATGACTATGTTAGGGTCAGTCCTTCAGCAATGCAGATTCCCAAGTCCTCATCAGCAAATATTTGTAAACTACAAGGCAAGACCTACTACCATTGCTTTTTATTATTAGATTATCTTTTGAATTGATAAAGTCAAAAAGTCAGTATTCATTGGTTTCTCTCTTGCATGAACTCTCTTTATGAACTTAGAGAGGCTGGTTCTTGATCAATCTGCTCACAGCTCAGATTGGGCCAATATATGCCTTATACTAAGTAGACCTTTAATCAACATGATGTTTAACCAAAGTGAATCACTGAACCGACTAAGGTAGAAGGAACAAATCCCACTCACCAAGGATCTAAGGATTTGAATATCTGCTATCTGATGTTTTAGCTCTTCTTTCTTTTATTCTAAGAAAGAAATGTGCTAATGTAAAGGAATGACTGTTTCATGACAAAATTTGCACACCAATGAATTGTGGATGCAGTTTCAGGACAAAGGGTCTTTCTCAGTCATTCTTCAAATCAAGCTATGGAGATAACTGCCTAATCTGAGTATATTTAAGGCAAGCCCTGCTAGGTGGTTTCATCAAGAATTAGTCTTATTTTTATTAGTAAATAATATATTTTTCTTCCATCTACAAGACTGTCCTTGGTTTGAATGGGTAAAACTCAACCTTCTATTGAATACCTTGTTATAGTCATGCCCCATTTATTCTATAAGTAAAGAATAGAGTAAGAAGTAAATACTCAATTGAAGTGTCTCACATTGTAACAGTCAACTAAAGAGGGTTATTCTAAGGGCAGCTATGGTAAGATAGTCAGAAATAGATTTAAAATGTTTTTCCTCTGGCACCATAATCTAACAGTATAACCTCCACGAGAAATCAAGGCAAGGTCGTCTCCAAGCCTCCCTGGCACACTCTCCCTTTTCTGGGGAAAGTTTGCAGTTCCTACAGTACTCTTTCAGATCCTGAATTTGCTCTGTCACAACACCAAGAGCAAGGTTCCTTTGCACATTAGTTGGTATAAAGGACAAGAAATCCGTAACAGACCGATATTTAGAATGTGCTTCTCAGGCCTTGGACTTCAGGGTCAGGAGTGCCAGCACAATTTGGAGTCTTGTCAGGAATGGTCATCAGTCGTAGAATGAGTTGATGTGGGCACTGAGATCCCCCTCTGGGATGTTCCAGCCTATGTTTTATTAGGTATTGAGAAAGAATAAGCAGACTATCCTCTTTGGCGTGATACCATCAAACAGCCTCCTAAGGCTTAGTTTCCTTCATTATTTCACAACTCTGCCATGACAATGCAGAACAAATAACCACAGGCAATACCTAAGTCACAAGGTTAGAGATGATCTCAAGCCATTCCCACTGTGTCTGCCTCTCTTGGAAAATTATCATGGGATGAGAATTGCAATGGCCACTTCCCTCAAAGCAAATATTGGGAAAAGGAGGTGTTTGGTATGTTATCACAGAAAAACAGACTTTGTAAAGATGAAAGAGAGACAAAGACAGACAGAGACAGAGACTGAGAGAGGGGGGAGGAAGAACAGAAAGAGTTGAATTTACTCTGCACAAGATATTGATGTAGAGGTGGAAAAAAGAGCTGGAATGGTTGAAGGACTAGGGCTACAATCCTTGCTGGACCACTGGTTGACAATGTGACTTCCATTAAATCCACTGTAGCTTTCAGGACCACAGTTTATTAAACCTAGATCTTTATGCCACAGTGTCAGAGTTCTTAATATGAGTGTGTGTGTGTGTGTGTGTGTGTGTGTGTGTGTGAAGCATGAACCATTGTGACAAATTCTGATGGAATTGACCCCAGAAATTTGACTGAATGCATCCCTTGGAGTCATGAAGATCTAGCTTCAAATGTTACCTCAGATAATTGCCAAGTCTGGAACCCTCAGCAAGCCACTTAACTTCTGTCTGCCTCAGTTTCTTGATCTGTGAAATGATTATGATAATAGCACCTACCTCCCAGGGTTGTTGTAAGGCTTAAATGGGATAATGAATGTAAATCATGAGATAGGAAATACCCTCTAAATATTTTAATAGAGCTTTGAAATTTTCTTTCTCTAATTTTTGTTCTTAAACCAGAATTGCCTATATACCTTATCCCTATCTCCTTTTTCACTCAAATCTCTTCATCTTTGACTGCTCTCCTCCCCAAGATCCTCATTACTAAATGAACCAAAACACTTCTACTTCCACTTTCCCTTGGTTTCCTCCTCTGTAAAATGAGAGTTAGATTATACCAGTGGTTCTCAAAGGTTGGCCACAACACTGGTGTACCACAGGTTTTGTTAAATGTTCCAGGAATTGTAGTTACATTTATAATTATATAAGTACACGTAAGTCTCCCAGCTTTCCCATAGCATTGCTATGTTCAGTTTTCCATGGTAGGATTTTAGGGTTCTTTGTCTTATTACTCTTCAATAAGTTCCATTACTTCCAATTTTTTCCATTGAATACAACTCTTTGCAACCAACATCATTTTCTCTCAAATTGAGGTTCAAAAATGGAACTACATCAAAGGCTCTGCTGATATAGTTCTAATTTTTAGCAAAAAATATTTTTTATCCTCAAAGAGAAAAAAAGAATAAATACATCCTCCCATATTGCTATCACACTATATTTTCAAAGTAGGATTTCATTAAGTTTATATCACATTCAAAAGTTATTGTGGCGAGAAGGCAGAAATATTGGTAAAGCCTTCCCAATGCCACAGGTCTGCAACCTGCTAGCCCCCTTTTTTAGAACTTTCTCATTACTTCCCCATTCTTTTACTGTGGTTTGCAAAAAGAGCAAATATTTCTTATAATTTGTATCTACACAAATCTAAGAGAATATAACATACCCTTTAAACAATGTTATGGCAGAAGACTTCCATTTTTAAAAGGCTTGATATTAACTTGACCCTTTTCTGTGCCACTGAACTCATCAAAACAGACTTCTAAATCTATTTAACCATATATGTCCCAAGCTGTTTAAATCCAATTTGGGAAGAATATAATATTCAATTTAATTCGACAAATATTTATTAATACCTACAATAGGCAATAGCACCATCTTGGAGCTGGACATGCTTCATTGCTTCAGCTGGGAATAAAGGGATGAAAAATGACTTAATCCTTGAGGGAACTTATGATCTTGTAGATGGGAGAAGACAACTACACAAATAACTGTGATGTAAGTTATAAGTATACCAAGGAGGTTGAAACTGAGTAATACAAAAGATTTACAGATAGGCTGGGCACTTCAGGAAAGATATAAGTATATGAGACAAATGAACAGATTTCCAAGCACATTTATTGTTGTTCATCCTTTGTTTTCAAAGACAAAATCAAATGACAACACAATGCTAGAGTCAGAGTACAATGTGTTCAAATAGGGCTTATCAGTCCAATGCAAGTTTGGAAGTCACCATCAGAGATCAGGAACATTTAGGGTGGAAGTACCTCTCATTTTGCTCAGCTCATGTTTACTTTGTGCTTCTGTGATTCTGGTCTGCTCATGGAGTACAGTACATTTTCTGATGCGGGCATGCCATACTGGGTGGTCCTGGGCCAGCATTTCCCATGTCTCAAAGTTGATACTAAAGCTCTTCAAAGATACTATAAAAATTCTACTATCAGAGCTAGCTCAGTGTTTAGGAATGTTAAAAGGTAATTTAGATGGGTGACTGGGGTTTGACTGAACTCAGTCTAGGGTGATGATGATCTCACTCTGAGTGTAAGATGCTACTCTCTGATCAAAGCCAGTAGATAACCACTCTGACTCCACTTATAACAGTAACAGGTTTATTATAGGTTGTTGATTTGGGTAAGGTAAGGTATGTGGGCTAGGGGTTCCCTATTATTAATAAATACTATCTTACTCCTGCCACTGACCCTGCAGAGGTTGCTTCTGCCCTTAGCAGAGCTGAGACTATTCTCACTCCCTCTCTGTCTCAATTCCCGATATAAATCTAATTCTCCTAAGCTAAGTCCACATTGAATATAGTCTCTAGTGAAAGCCGCAGATTATTGTGGAGTCAGATGCTGGTGCCAGGTGTGACCTAGTCACCCTGGTGTAGGCAAAGCCCACCAAAGCAATTGAACAGTTCATGTCACCATCACTGGTAATTTCCTCTTGAGACTTCAATAGATGTTATATCAGAGTCAGGGACCAAAGATGTCTATCAGGAACTGGCTGTTTTCTCACAGGAACAGGTTGAAGATCAATAGAAGAAGAGAGCTTGGTTTGGAAGTGTTTACTTCTCCAGAGTCCAAACCCAACTCCCTGACAGTTACCTTCTCCAGAATCCTAATCCAGGATTCTGAGAACTTTCCCTGTACTTCCTGGTTTCTTTCATTCCATCAACTTCTATATCTCCACTCTAGTTCATTATCTTCTTCCCAAATTCCTATCTATCAGGAGACCTTGAAATAAAGTGTAAGAGAGAAGGAGGTATCAGGCTATATACCATCTACACAGCCATTGTTCTGTCTACATTCCTGTATGCCTATGAAACCTAGATAATTTATTAGTACCATTCCAGAAAAGTGAATTCCACCTCCTTTTGAATTTTCTCAGGAAGATTATGAAGATTAAGGGGAAGGATAAGGTACCAGATTCTAAGGTCCTCTCTAGAGCTAAACTGCTAAGCATTTAAACTCTATTGCAGAGAGTACAACTCTGATGGGTTGGCCAAGTAACCCAAATGTCAAGTACGATAACCAAAAAAATATCTTATAGGGGATTTGAACAAAGTAAGTATTCTCTTAAGAAGAAGTGACATAAGGAAACTTTCCAAGGATGTTTATATAATCAGTGTAACACTAACTAAAGCTGGTAGTGTTAATCAACTGATCCAAGACTGAAGTCTACTGTGGAAAAATCTTCATATGCATGATTAAGACCTTTAATAAAATTTGAATTCAAACAATTGGCATAGAAATTGAATTAAATTAATGAAATAGAAACTGGGGAAACTATAAATCTTACTTAATTTTATCAATTAAAAAAACTCTTTAACTATCTTGGAAGAGAAGAATGCACTGAAAACTATTTGTAAGTGACTAATTGACTCAAGTTCTAATCTGACAGTTATAGTAATAAGTGACTTAATTTAAAAGTTCTTCAGTTTTGTGCCAATATGACCAAATAGATGATAGATGGGATGCATTTCATAACTTTTACTTAAATAGATATCTCCTTTGGAAGCATTTCACTCATTCCGTTCTTTATGATATAGATAGATGCCAAAATGGCAAGATTATGATGTGTTTGTCTTTTTTTGAATCCAGAATCTAATCTTGACCTGGAGGCTTGCTGGATTAGTTGTCTAGGAACAAGTGAGTATAAGTTTCCTTTTTATTTCATGGATCTAATAATCCTTGGCTCTTAGCTATTTCATAGGGATATTTGGAGCAATACAAAGAAAAAATAATAATAATAATGATAATAAGAACCATTTATCTCTTCATTGAACTATTGTATCCATATAATACCTCTTGCCAACACTGCAATAGCTGTTTCCTATGTGAACTAGAAAGAAGGAATATTTACTACATCTAACTGAAATTGCCAGAGGGAATCGAAAGTAGAGAGAATGCAATTACCTGAATTGGATGCTAGCCAGGGCACCAGAATTAGTGCCTGCTCTCTGAGGAACAATGGGGACTCTTCCATGGTCCAAATATTTCAGAGCAGTGGCGTTGCCAATATTGGACAGTTCAAAGATTTCATACAGTTCTTTTAAAAACTTCAATTCCCCAACTCAAGCCACTAATGAGGCAATAGAGAAAGGTGGTTGTAAGAAGTTCCTTTTTGAAAATAGCTATTAGTCGGCATAAAGTTGATTCTCAATTACTTACAATCTATCTCAAATCCTAGTTTCATGGCTTTGGAATCTTTTGTGGTCTTTGGGGTGTAATTTGTCTTAATAAAATATTATAGGCCATTAATTTAATTTTCACTTTAAAAACTTGCCATTGTCTCTGCTTTGGGAATATTAGAAATTGAAATCTACTCTTTCCTTCAAAGAAGGGGACAAAGTTTGATGTGATGTACATGTAAGAATATCTGTATGTCTTTCCCACATACTTTGATACTACATACTTCAGACCCTTAGCCAATGCCATATGACCTTCCAATGCACCCTAAGGATCCCTCTGCCTTGCCATCTACTCTGCTATAAGACCTTAAGTACCAGAAGGCCTTTCCATCCATTCTTCAATTGGACCCTTCTTTCTGTGTTGTCTTCCTCATCTAGAATTTGAGTTCCTTGAGAACAGGAACTGTTTTTTTCTATTTGTATTCCCAACATTACCACAGTGCTTACAGATAGTAAATACTTAATAAATGCTTTTTTATTCAGCGACCCATTTAGTCATCTCAACTTGCTTTACATTCTCTTTGTGCTGTGCAGATATGCATCTGATATAGTGTGTGGTACAGGATTTTAGGGCTTGAACATGTGTCAGTGCTCTCTTCTTGCTGTGCAAAAACTTTAATCTTTTATTCTCTTATCCTTTGGATTCATCATCATTTCAAGAGTTTAGGCTCTTGCATAAATGTGTAAAATGACTTTTAAAGGCAGAATAATAAACCACAGTGTACTGCTTTCACATTTTAATCATTTATTCTCACCTATTCTCTTAGTAGTAACATAGAGTTAACTTTGTGATAGTTGGGAAAGGAAGAAACTCTAAGGGACCAGTATTTGGTCACATTGGATTCAAATAACACACAAAATTTTAGAGTGGGGAGGAAACTTAGAAATCAGTTAATGCAATTTCTCATTCAATGAGAGTTCCTTCAGTAGTATCTCTTTTTTTTCTTCTCAGGATTTTTTTTCCCAAGATTACATATTGATATAATTTTAATAATTGTTGTCTCAAATTTGGGAATTCATATTCTTTCCTTCTCTTCCATTGCACCCTTTTCCCTAAGACAGCAGGTAATATGATATAGGTTGTATACATGTTGCCATGCAATATGTATTTACACGTTCATCACATAATAAAAGAAGACAAATATTACTTACACTAGAGAAAAATTCATGAAGAAAAAAAGTGGAAAATGGTGTGCTTCAATCTGCATCCAGACTCTATCAGTTCCTTTGTTGGTGGTGGATAGACTTTTTCCATACGAGAGCCATGGATTCTTGTATTGTTGATAATTGGTAATTCATTTACACTTGGTTATCATACATTATTACTGTTACCATATACAATGTTCTGGTTTTGCTCACTTTACTTTGCACCACTTCATATAAGGTTTTCCAGCTTTTTAGTGACCGTCTTATTCATTCATTTCTTATGGCACAAAAGTGTTCCATTACAATCATATGCTACAACTTGTTCAGCCTTTCCCCAGCTGATTGACTCTGCCACCACAAAGAGATCTGCTATAAATATTTTTGTACAAGTAGGTGCTTTTAAAAAATTTCATTGGGATACAGACCTAGTAGTGATAGTCGTGTGTCAAAGGGTATGCACAGTTTAGTGGCCCTTTGGGATACTTCCATACTGCTCTCCAGAATGGTTGTATCAGTTCTCAGGTACACCAGCAGTGTATTATTGACCTGATTTTTCAATATCCTCTTCAATATTTATCATTTTCCTTTTTTTGGTCATATTAGCAAATCTTATAGTTGTGAAGTAGTATTTCAGAGTTGTTTTAATTTGCATTTCTCTAATTAATAGTAATTTGGAGCTTTTTTTATATGACTATAAATAGTTTTAATTTCTTCATCTGAGAATTGCCTGCTTATGGCCTTTGACTATTTTTCAATAGGGGAATGTCTTGTATTCTTATAAATTTGGCTCATTTCTCCATATATTTGAGAAATGAGACCTTTGTCAGAAATATTTGCTATAAAACTTTTCTGTTTCTTTCTCTTTTTGATTGCATCTGTTTTATTTGTACAAAAATTCTTTAATTTAATGTAGTCAGTTATCTATTTCATATCTCTTAATGTTCTCTATATCTTATTTGGTCATAAATTCTTCCTTCATCCATAAGCAAAACAGGTAAATTATTTTGTGCTGCCCTAATTTGTTTATGGTAGGCAACCTTCATTTCTAAATCATGTTTCCACTTTGATTTTATTTTGGTATATGACATAAGGTGCTCATCTAATACCTAGTTTCTTGCATAATTTTTCCCAGTTTTCCCAGCAGTTTTATCTCAGCAGTATCTTTGATAGATAATCATGTAGACTTTGCTTTAACACCCCATTCTAGTTTACTTGAGCACACTCCCTCCACCCTACTCTATGTTCTATTCCATTTCATTATTAGATATCTCTATTTTTAAAAGAAATTTTCTTAAAACTCGTTGATCTTCATTTGCTTTTTCAACACTATAGCCCTTCAACTCATTAAAGATAGCTATCATTTCCCCTTTTCCTTCATTATATCCACCTATCCCTTAATAAAGTAACTTTTTTTTACATTCCATAACATATTTTTGAACAGACATTGGTCAGTTTTCCTAATCCAATGAAATAATGAAAGTAGTAAAGACTCTCATGACTTGTATTATGCAGCCCAAATTGATAAAGTAGAGGTTTAAGACTAAGGGAACCCAAGGGTTTATTGGACTATGACAGTTCCTCAGAGTCCTTCCACATCTGTGAGTAACATGACAGGTTCTACTTGTATTAGCCCTTTTGAGTGATGGAAAACGTATATGACTGTCCATTTGATAAATCCCTTCCTTGGCATTCAAATAACCTCTTGGAGATTTCTCTTTGGTTCTGAAAGATATTGATATGTGGCTTATGCTCATGACCAAGTCAAATGTTGCATGTCCTCAAAAATGACATAAATTTTAAGAAAGTAAGACTAGTAGGAATTAGTAAATGCTAGTGCTATGTGATTTAGGGTCATAGATTTAGAGCAGGAAGTTTCTTTAAAGGCCATCTTTTTCAACTCCATTTAAATTTTTTTTATTTTGTTAAATATTTCCCAATTACATGTAGAAAATTTCACATTCATTTAAAAAATTTTGAGTTGCAAATTCTCTCCCTCTCTCCTGCCCTGTCTCCAACTTTTGAGAAGGCAAGCAATATGAAATTGATTATACAAGTAAAGTCATGCAAAATGCATTTCTATATTAGTTATGTTGAAAAGAAAATACATACCAAAAAATGATTCTGTTGCCCATCATATCATCTTTCCCTCCCAGTTTTGTGTCATCTGCAAACCTGATAAGCTGTATTTCTATTTCTTCATCCAAGTCATTTATGAAAATATAAAACAGGGTAGGTGAAGGACATAACCCTATAGCAATCCTATTACGTGAATAGAGAGCCATTATTTAGCCCTATTTAGATGATTGCTCAAATAGGTTTGAAATCTCTTAATGGCACTATTCTCTAACTCTAACATTTCAAGACCTTATCTATAAATATATCAAGAGAAACTTTTCCAAGTGCTTTGCTGAAGGCCAGATACAATGAATCAATGACATTCCTTTGATGTACCAACCCAATCATCCTCATCCCACCCCCACAGTGTGGATAGTTTGGTATCCTTTGTTGGGGAACTAATGTTGCTCCCAAGTGAATTATAAAATGTTAGAACTGAAAGGGTCCCTAGAGTTCATCTGGTCTAACCCCTTCATTTTATTTGTAAAGTTTAATGGACTTGTGATTTGCCAAATGGCAAAAAACAAAAAAAAAACAAAACAACAACAACAACAACAAAAAAAAAAACAAGCTCATTAGAGAAAGTGCCAAGGTTAGAACCCAGGTCTCTTGCTGCCCAAGTACCATGCCCTCTCTATTATACTATAATCCAGTATTCACTGTATTATTTTCTAATTGCTCACAAATCCTCATTCTAATAATCAAACATACAATTTTTCCCAAGTACTATTATCAAGTTCATCAGTGTTTAGATTTTATAATCCATTTTCTGCCTTTTGAAAATAGCCCAGCATTTGCCTAGATTTATTCAGTCTTCTGTACCCTCACCCATTTTCTATTCAGACACTGTGGACACTGTCTCTCAGATCACATCTGGAAGCTATTTCATTACTCCAGGATGTAATTCATCTGGGCCAGAGCACTTGGGACTCATTTAAAACAGCTAGCTACTCCATAAACACTTACCTATCTGGGTCTGCAATTCCCTTTTGGCATTTTATTTTATCCTTACTGGTTTAAGTGTCCTTCTCTTAGCTGGACAAAATGAAACTAAATTAGAAGTTCCCAGAATCACAGTATTTCCTGATTTGAAGGGGGCCCTAGAGGCCATCTAGTCATTTGAACAAAAATGCTCACTACCACATACCTGACAAGTAGTCATCCCCACTTGGCTTGAAAGCCTCCATTGAGGGCCTATGTAAGCTGCAGTACCTTATTTGATTCAGTCTAAAGTTTGAGCTTCTCAAGATCTTGAATCTTAAATCTTCCATCCTTTATGTTTTAGTTTTCTTTCCTAGCTTTGTGTTGTTTCCAAATTTGAATAGAAAGCTATTGATTCCCTTCTCTAAGTCATTAATAAAAATATTAAACAATACAAGGACAATTCCATATCTCTGGGATACTATGAAAGACATTTTCCCTAGTTGACATCATATCATTAATGACTACACTTTAAGTCTGGCCATTTGAATAGTTCTGTATTTCCCTAATTGTGTAGTTCACATTTCTCCACAATTTCTACAAGAATACCTTCAAAAAACATTTTCAATACTTTTATAAAAATCTAAGGAAAATAATCTGCTTTCCCTTGTTCCATCAACTAAGTGTAATCTTAGCTAGCTCCTGTTCTTGATAAAGTTGGCCTGGCTAACTTCTACCCTACCCTCCTGTATTAGCATTAAGCCCTCTGCCTTATGCAGTTGTCTCATTCCAATTATATTCCTTTTTCTTTCTTTCTTTTTTCTTTTTCTTCCTTTTAAAGTATCTAAAAGTTCCCCTTTTTGTGTCTTTTTAGAAAATTTCCTATAAGCCTCATCTTCTTCTGGGTGGAAACCTTCCTGACACTATTCTTACAAAGCCTATGCACTCTTTTGATTTACCCTTGATCATCCTTTTTTCAACTTTTGTACACATCTCTAACTCATCCAGAGAGCTCCCTGTGTAGTCACATTGGTTTATTTAGATACTTCCTCCCATTCTCCCTCATAGACATTGTTCAGGTTTCTATGGTTCTATTAGGCAATTGCACCAATTGTTGACCTATCCAGTTTTTGTAGATAGGTTCCAAATGCCTACAGGAAATATGAATTACAAAATCTTACATAGGATTTGTAGCATGAACGAATTAAGCTTCCTTAGGGTCAAATCCTAAGCAGTGTGTGCTATATTATTTTGAGGTATAAGGGTCATTTTATACCACCCAAAGACTAAAATGAGACTTAGTTCACTAGACTAGAAAAGCATAACCTGCTTCAAAAAGAATTCGGTGCCAAAGTTCTAAAGACAGCCAATTTTGAAGAGCATTGTATTCAGGGATTAGAAAGCTTCAGAAGATTTGTAAGTTTTAAACGTTTTCTGATGTCTTTGGACATTCTTCTAAGATTAATAGTGCTTACTGTCTAGATGAAGTAGACTTAGCATGGGGGTATTTCAGTTTCTCATAGAAATGAAAAGTTGTGTGATCCATCATATTTATATAGCCTTATCCAGTTTGGGACTCCAAAGTGCTTTGCACATATTATTCTGGCGAGATATGATACTACTCAGGATCCTAGGAAAGCAGTCCCCTGGCTCATATTTGAATGCTCATTTCACAAATGGAAATCTTTAAGTGTCAGCTTTGGGTGGACTTGTAAACTGATTACACAATTTATACTGACTTGACTGGAAAGCTTAGCATAATTCAAAGCAGCTTTTGCATACAAATCTAGTACCAGTCTACAAAAATAAGTAAGGGACATATTCGTGTAGACCTTTAAGGTTTACAAAGTGTTATTCTCACAATGAACCTGTGAGGTAATTGGGTCAAGTATTATAAACCCCATTTGAAAGATTAGGAAATGAATGTCTGAGAAGATAAGCAACTTGCTTAACTTGTAAATACGACACCCCCCAAATTAATCCAGATCTTCTGATTCCAAAACCAGTGCTTTTCCCACCATGCCACACACTCACCTGTTGCTTCTGTACAATGCCAGTTTACTAAAATAATAACAATAATAACTAGCATTTATATAGTGCTTTGAGGTTTATAGAGGACTTTACTTTGTTTTCACATTTTGTACTCACAAAAAAATGAAATAAATGGCATGCTAATTTTATAGATAAAGAGATTACGTCTGAAGTTATGTGACATCTACTAATTAGTGAAGGAAGGATTCAAATTCAGGTCTTCACTCCAAGTTCAAAATTCAATCTACAGGGTCACCTCGCTGTAAATTTCACCCCAAAGACTGACACTGGTTATCAATAAACTTTCATTTTCTTTATTTCCATTGACTTCTTTTCTCCACACAAAATATTTCATCTCCTATCTCAATTGCTTTTGTACTGACTATCTTTCATACCAGAAATACTCTACCTGCTTACTTTTATTTCCTAGAATCTCTAGTATCCTTCAAGCTTCAGCTTTGGGTTCATTTTATGCAAGAGGTCTTTCCTGGTCCTCCTGTTTTAAGCCTTAGTTACTCTGGACTCTCTAATTCTGAACTACATCCAGATTTGCTCTTACCCTCCACTGCCTGCTTTTACCTTGCCTTTACTGGTTTTGTTTCTCCAACCTACTACTGACTACAGATCAGTTTAAAACATTGACAGGCTTCTTAAATGGGCTTCCATTTCTTCACTACCTTTTCATTCTTTAATGCCATGAAATCTGACTTCTGCCTATATCACTCAGTTCTCCAAGGTCTTCAATAACTTTCTTACTGACTAACTTAACAATCAATCTCTTCTCTTATTTCATTGTCACTCTCCTCTCTCCTATGTCTGAAATTGTTTTGCCCTCAAAGCTCTTTTTAGACTATTTAATTCTTTGGCTTTATTGAGTACTCTGATTCTCCATTTTTCTCTAACAATTTGTTTTTAGTGCAACATTCTCCTCTATTTTCCATCCCAGAGGATTCTGCAAAATTTGGCCTTCCTCTCTGCCTGCCTCTGTGTTTCTCTATCTCTCTATCTCTATCTCTGCTATTTTAATGGGCTTCAATTTTTACCTCTATGTTTCAGCTTCCATCCAGATCAAATGCTGTCTCTTCAATGAATTCTACCCCAATTACCTTAGGCTACTTACCATAGGAGCATCTAGGTGTTGCAACTGATAGAGTGCCAGTCTGAAAGACAGGAATACTCCTCTTTCTGAGTTCAAATCTGGTCTCAGACACCTACTAGCTGTATGACCTTAGGGAAATTGCTTAACACTTTTTGCCTCATTTCCATGTCTGTAAAATGAGCTAGAGAAGGAAATGTCAAATCATTACAGTATCTTAACCAAGAAAACCCTCAGAGGGGTCAAAAAAGGGGAATGTGAAAAACAACTGAACAACAACAAAAGGTTACCGTCGATAGAATTTCTTTTCCTCTGAATTCTCATTATACATTTTCTTTTATTGAACTTTCATATTTTACCATATATTTGAGTTGTTTCTTCATGTTACCCCTACTTGACTATAAGCTCCTTGAGGATAGAGTAAGTAAGTATATACTATTTACACAGTAGACAACATTGAATAGTGGGAAGAATGCTGGCTTAAAAATCAGAGGATCTGATTTAAAATCCTTCCTCTATCAAATCAGACAATTCCTAGCTGTGTGACCCTGAGCAAGTCACTTAACCCCTATTGCCTAGCCCTTATTGCTCTTCTGCCTTGGATTCAATACACAATATTGATTCTAAGACAGATGGTAATTGTTTAAAAAAATCTCTCCTCTGCCAAAGAAGAAATTGATAGAATCTGAACTTAGATTGAAGCATATTATTTTTTAATTTATTTCCTTCATGAATCTGTCTCTAGTTTATGCACTGTCTTTTTGTCACAACATGACAAACATAGAAATATGTATTGTATGATAGTATATATACAACCCATATCATATTACCTGGTATCTTGGGGAGGTGGGAGGGATGGGAGAGAGGGAGAGAGGGAGAGCATATGTATTGCAAAATTTCAGAAAACAGTTATTAAAAATTATATTGATGTAATCTGGGAAAAAAATAAAATCCTTCCTCTGTAGCTTTCTGACCTTGGTCAAATGGCTTGGCCTTTATTATAGATCTTAGTTTTCCTGTCTATAAAATGATAAAGTTAGACTAAATGGCCTCTAAGGTCCCTTCTAGTAAAAATCTGCCACTCTATGTATTTTTGTGGCCCTTATTTCAATGTAATATACATGAAGGTGTTAAAAATTGTCTTTTTTAATGAGTAATGTTGTATGCTGATGACTCCCCAAATTATACTTTTCTTTCTCCTTATGCCCCTGGCTCAAAGCTCCAACTGTCCATGTGTAATGCTATGAGGAGCTGTTATAAACAGCTAAGGGGGCCTAGGCAGATGCTGCTGATGGAATATGAATAGGGAGAGAGTCCCAAACCATGGCTGTATGTGAGTTAGATAAGTTCCCACACCAGCAGGGTTAGGTCTCTTTTAAGCCCAAGATTCTCTGCCAGAGCTTCAGGGGCTCGGGACCAATCCAGCCAGGCAGTTAGAAATGTTTCCAGGAAGCAGATTGAGACTTCCTGAAACCTTAAATTGAAGATAGATAAACTGGCTTGGAAAGGCTTCCTCAACTAAAGTTGTAATCTGAATCTGACACCTAATGATTAGATGGTTGTTGGTAAGGTAACCAGTGACTCCAAGATTGTTTAGGCTTTAGGGTTAAACAGGGTTTATTTATAACTAAATAGAGGATAGGTAAGGAGTAGGAAGGTGAGTGAAAGGTAACCCTAAAGATCTTGCCTAAGTAGTTCATATTAAATAAATCTTGAAACACTGTTTATCTTCCCTAGGTGCAGAGTATGAGAAAGCCTTGAAGGCAGATCCCAACTCTGTTGCTTTGTAGCTGAGCCCAGAGGCTGACAAGCCCCTGGATCAGATGCTGCTGTTCTTGGTTGTAGCTGTTCTCACTAGATTGTAATGCAAGGTTGTTGTCTACGCCAAAGAAGTATTGAATGTTGGCTAACAGTGGAATTAGTCCCTACCTGCCCAACTAGAAAACTCCCAAACCACCCTGGGGCCCAAATTACCTTCCTTCCTAACCCTCTTGATGAGAAAGAGAAATGAAGCCCCCAGGTGTTTGTGGACCCCCTTTTATTCCCTATCCTTAATTGTCACACTGGCACACACCCTGGGTGCTCTGCCAGGTTCTGTGTCCCAAAGTGGCAACTGCCAACTTGTACCCCCAGGAAAATGGCTACTCGTTTCTGCCTATTACAGTATACCCATTTTCTTTATGGGAATCTGCAACTCACAGCATTCCCTCCATTCTTACTTAACTAATACTATTATGTAATACTATATTGCACTCAACTAAATAACTCTTCCCCTTATTCCTTTAACTATTCCCAAAATAATAAAAGGTTCTATCTTCTATACCTAAACTACTCTTATTCTAATCTAAGCTAAGACAGGTAACAGGAAAAGATTAAAGGAAAGAAATGGGGTTTGAGTTTTACAAAAATTGAACAAAAAGGAAAAAAGGTTAAACACACAGTATCAAGATAACACATTCAAACTATGAACTGTTGCTAAGTACAAACATACAGTAATAAAACTCTAAGTTATGAAACTGTAATTTACAGAAATTAGTAGCCATTTCCCATTGATATGGGGGTACAAGTTGGCAGTTGCCACTTTGGAACACAGAACCTGGCAGAGCACCCAGGGCATGTGCCAGGGTGACAGTTAAGGACAGGGTATAAAAGGGAGTCGGAAACCCCTTGGAGCTTAACTTCTTTTTCTCATTTGGAGGGTTAGGGAGGAAGGTAGTTTGGGCCCCAAGGTGGTTTGGGAGTTTTCTATTAGGCAGGTAGGGACTAATTCCACTGTTAGCCAATATTCAATACTTCTTTGGCATAGACAACAACCTTGCATTACAATCTAGAGAGAACAGCTACAACCAAGAACAGTAGCATCTGATCCAGGGGCTTGTCAGCCTCTGGGCTCAGCTACAAAGCAACAGAGTTGGGATCTCTCCTTCAAGGCTTTCTCATACTCTGCACCTAGGGAAGATCAAAAGTGTTTCAAGATTTATTTAATACCAACTACGTAGGCAAGATTTTTAGGGTTACCTTTCACTCACCTTCCTACTCCTTACCTACCCCCTCTTTAGTTGCAAATAAACCCTATTTAACCCTAAAGCCTAAACAATCTTGGAGCCATTGCTTGCCTTACCATCAAGCATCTAATCATTAGTAGTTAGATCCGGATTACAACTTTAGTTGGGCTAGCCTTTCCAAGCCAGTTCATCCATCATCAATTTAAGGTTTCAGGAAGTCTCAATCTGCTTCCTGGAAACATTTCTAACTGCCTGGCTGGATTAGTTCCAAGCCCCTGAGCTGTGGTAGAGAATCTTGGGCTTAAAAGAGACCTAACCCTGCTGTTGTGGGAGTTTATCTAACTACTCACATACAGCCGTAGTTTGGGACTCCCTCACTATTCATATTCTGTCATCAGCATCTGCCTAGGCCCCCTTGACTCTTCATAACACTTCCCCATAACACTTGCATCATTGTTCAGCAGAAAGAATATTGTTTCTGTAGGTAGAAGTTCTGGTTTTGATTCTGCTATCATTAGCTGAGTAATCTTGGGCAAGTCATTTCAATTCCCTGGGCCTACACTGCCTTATCTATAAAACCAGGGGTTTTCTTTAAGTGATCTCTAGGACTTACAAAATTTTAAATTCTAGGAACTTCGGGTTCAAATCCTGGCTCTATTATTTGTAAAGTTAGCCAAGTCACTTACATTCTCTAGGTCCTTATAAATGTTTGGGTTTTTTGCCTTTTTTCTAGAGGCAAAGAAGGCCTAAAAATAACAAAATGCCTAAGAATTAACTTTCAGATACACCTATGGTCAGCAACATCATTTTGATACCATCATAGAGAAAACCTCTACAATTAAATCCATTATTTTTCAATAGGAAGAACTTAGCTTTTTCAAGGAGGAAGTCTCTTGAAAATTTTCTGTTTATTTAACTAACTACTTATTATTTGGACAAATGTCTTATGTTTGCTTCCATTTTACATTTGCCAATCATAATCACTTGAAGAAAACTGACATATATTGGTAGCAATAGTTAATGTTACAATATTACTATAAATTCACTATTAACCAAAACTCTTTAAGGTCATAGAAAAGAAGCATGTCTTAATTTCTTAAGGAGAATATGTATTCTTGTTCAATCTCCAATTATTTTCAGCTATTACTTGGAGTCCGAAAATTTACAAAATGGAATGAAGATAAAGATGGTAGAACTTTTGATGATTTAATTATACAGTTCATAGATCTATAACATAATTCTCTCATTTGAAGATGGGATTTTTCCATTCCAGATTCTTAATCTCAACTCATCCTGTATCATTCTATGAAATGCTATTAGCTACAGGGACAGTAGGAAGTAAATCACTAATTAACACAGTCATGGTTCCAAATTAGATGCCATTTAGAGTAACAATAGTTAATATTCCCCATCTTTCTTTTCTATCACCTTAGTTAAGCAAAATGCTAGAAAATGGGAACCATTGCTGGATTTGATAAATCACTGCTGTCCTAAAAGTGTTTCATTTGGTTAGCCTTTACATGCTGATTTTTTCTTTAGCGTACACTTAAGAAATCCATACTAATAACTAAAGGGTCCAGAGCAACATAAAATAAAGTATTAAGGTGTGCCAACTATTGATATCAAAGAATTATCTTCTCTCATTGTATTATGATCAATGCCATGTTGGATGTCATTTCTTTTCCCAATGTGTTTGGTTTGGAATAAAGTATACACCCTGGCCCAGTCATTTCACTATTACTTACAAAGTCTGACAGAATTACTAAAATTTTTTTTCCCTTCCCAATTCCAACTACATCCCATACCCATGGGTCCAGGCCCAAATTAGCTTGAAACTTCTACACAAAAGGGGTAGTATTGGTATAATTTACCAGGAATCTCTGTGCAGTCCAGCTTGCAGTGTGTGATGGCATTTTATCCTAACATGAGAATGCTCTGAAGGTATCCACAGTGAAGCATGGACTGTTTTTAATTTGAAAGTGTCAGCAAGATGTTCTGACCTTTGGAAATATATAAAAAAGACATTATAGTACATGCTCCAGCAAGGCTAGTTGCTTCACAAGTTTAAACTCAATGTTTGCATGCAAATAGAGTATGTACCTTGAGTGGATCCCAGAATCACAGGTTAGTGCTAGAATTTTAGGGCTTAGTTCAACACTTTCATTAAAATAAAGAGGCAACTAAGATCTAGAGGTATTAAATGACTTGTCCAAGGTCACACAGGTGGCAGTGATGATGACTGATGATTCTGTATCTTTTTAATGTTTATAAAGTATATTTATTCACCTTTGATATCTAACTATTTGTAGTAGTCTCTTCACTTGGAATTACACTCTTTGGGCCAAGGGTTCCAAGGGAGTTAATACACTAGAATTTGCTCCTCTGCTATTTATTAAAATTGGACTTTATTCAATCAGTAAGCATTTATTAACTACATACTATGTTTTGGGTACCATGCTAAGTTTTGGGGAGACAAAGAAAAGGAAAAGTTATAGTCCCTGTTCTCAAGGAACTCAGAAACTGGTAGGAGGGACAACATGGAAATAACTATGTACAAATAAGATATATATAGGACATAGTGGAGATAATATACAGAAGGAAGGCACTAGAATTAAGAGGAGGTAGGAAAGTCTTACTGTAGATGGTTAAATTCTAGCTGGAACTTGAAGGATGCCAGGAGGCAGAGATGAGGAGGGACAACATTCCAGGTATGTGGGACAGCCACAAAAATTTCTTGGAACAAAAAGATAGAGTGTTTTGATTGCAAAATAGAAAGAATGCCACTGTCACTAGATCAAAGAATACATGGCTGGAGGAAGAGATGTGTGAAGTATAATGGGACTAGAAATGTAGTAGAAGCCCATGACATGAAAAGCTTTTAAACAGAGAATTTTATAATTTGATCCCAAAGGTAATAGAAAGCCACTAGAGTTTGTTGAGTAGGGGGTTGACATAGTCAGGAAAATAGGAAAATCACTTTGGAGGATCAGCTCAAGTGCGGAGAGCCAGCAGGTTATTGTGATAGTTCAGGTTGGAGATGAAAAGTTCCTGAAGCAGAGTGGTGAGGCTTAAAAGGAGAGATGGGGGTATATTCCAGAGATATTGCCAAAATGAAGTAAATAAGGCTTAACAACAAATTGGATATTGTATAAATTGAGATTGTGAACCTTGGACTTCATCCCCCATAAGGCCCTTGTTTTCCCAAAATTCCCTTTAATCTCTCCTCCGCCTCCATGTTTGCATGATCACATTATTGTTTTATGTTTGGCTGTAACTCCTCCCTTTTGCTCTTTTGTTCCTGGAAGCGGGCTAGTTAATAACCTTTTAGTTAGGTCTCTGTTCGTTTATTATTAATAAAATGTTCATAAATATATTTAGTATTTTGCATATTAATTTTAATCTCCACAATATGAAGGATAAGATATAGTAGGAGTTGAGGATGATTCCTAGGTTGCACATATCTTCTCAGTATCATATTTCATTGTCTGTTCATTAAATTGTTAATTCCACAGAAGAAGAAGCATTCCTCATTGTACTCCAGCCCCTATACTTAGTATACTCTCTCCAGAGCCCTGGATCAGCCTAAGCACTCTGTTCCATTTGGCTCCCTTTTGAATGGGGGAGTTAGTTGGGGAATTAGGTCACATAGTAGATATAATGTTGGACTTAGAACCAGGAAAAATCTAAGGTCAAATCTTTCCCTCTCTCTCAGCCTCAATTTCTATATCTGTAACATGAAAAATAACAACTATCTCACAGGCTTATTGAGAAAATCAAGCCAATGATAATGAACAGTGCTTTGCAAACTTTAAAGTTGTATAGCAATGTTAGTTATCATCATTATCTTCCACTCAGAACTTTGTCAGCTTCCTGGCTCAAGAAATCTCAGATTGTTCCAGAGGGAACACTAGTGCAGCTGGGATCCCTCTCTCAGAGGCATGCATTGGGAGGACCATTAGCGCACCTAAAGCCAAGATCAACTCATCTTAAATAAATTTAGACAAGTCAAATCAAGTCAAGTCAATAAGCATTTATTTCTTGAGGACCTACTCTGTGCTAGGCCCTGTGCCAAGCACTAAGTATACAAAGAATCACAAAGAGTAGTCATTGCTCTCAAGAGATCACAGTCTAATGGGGTGACAGTATGCAAACAGTCTCCAATATTAAATTTAACCCATTATGTTTCCCTAGAATACATGAAAGCAAAATCTCCAAAATTCTTAAAGGAAGTGTTCTGTGTTGTTTCCATATACTTGAGTAAAGGAGGTGGGAAAACAAACAAACCAAAGCACTTATCAACCAAGACCTGGATCTTTCTCATAAAAAGGGAAAATCCAAGTTAATAGAGGAATATAAGTTATAGATGACATGTAAGTGAAAGCTAAAGAGTGCTTAAAAAGGGGAGAAATAAAATGTAAGCAAAGGGAAGTTTACGCACATTCACTATGTGGGTAAATCAGGAATTATTTAAACAGAACCTACCCCCCATACTTAATCTCCCTTCTTCTCTGAGGACCCCAATGCCCTTA
This sequence comes from Gracilinanus agilis, assembly GCF_016433145.1. Taxonomy (NCBI): domain Eukaryota; kingdom Metazoa; phylum Chordata; class Mammalia; order Didelphimorphia; family Didelphidae; genus Gracilinanus; species Gracilinanus agilis. Next base: position 341,994,010 of record NC_058133.1, on the reverse strand, counting down.
TGCTGCCCTACAACTGTTCATGGTCGCCTCTGACAGTGTCCTGCTCAGGCCGATCTTACTCCAGATTTTTTATTTTATAAAAACTGCTTCTTCTTGTAAACCTACTGAGCATCAACAAACACAAATATTTTACTATCTAAAGGATAAAAAGGCAGAAGTTTATTACATGCAGTTTGTTTTGTTAAGGTACATATACACAAGGCATTCCAAAAGACTTACTGCTTTTCTCACAAATATTTCATTATATGATTTAACATATAATTAAATAATTAAAGACATGATTAAACTACACTAAAACTTTTGGAACATTCAGTATAATGATATATAAAATGTTATATAAATATATTGAAGCTACATAATTGAACAAGTTAGCAACACTATTAGCCTATTTTTCATGTTTCTGCCTTTTTTTCATTTTCTGTGCATTTAAAAATGTTTTATTGGTATTCTTTTTGTTTTTGTTTTTTGCGAAGTTATCACTACTGCTAACCCACAACCCTTCAAAGAGAAGATATCTCTAATGATGAACTTTTTAAAGTCAAACCAAACAAACCTATACTTTGGTCACATCCAAGAATGTGTGACTCATTTTGTCTTAGTCATCATTTCTTTTATTCTTACCCAATGAAGCAGCATGGTATAATAGATGGAACTGGATGTGAATTGATGAAGGCCTGGGTCCAAAGCCTCTTGTGACTGTTTAACATTTGTGGTCATGAGCTGGAAACAGTTATTCTGAGCCTCATTTTCTACCTCTCTAAAATGGGGATAATATTACCTATGGTACCTACCTCACAGGGTAGTTGTTGAGAATCTCAAATGTGATCTGTTCATATAGAACACTTGCCAAACTTTAAAGCCAAATGCCAGTTTTTGTCCTTATTCAATCTTTTCTTCCTTATGTTTCACCCCCTTTAAACTTATGTAGGTGATTCATTTGGTAAAAAACTGCCTCACACTAAGAAGCCAGTAGCTCAATATACACACTTCCCATTAGTTATTTACAATTGGGAAAAGGACTATGGAGAAATCATTATCTTAATGCAGAAGAGCTGAAACTAATGGCAAGATTTTGGTACTGTGGCAGGTATGGGAGAGAGGAAATTCTATTCCATTTTTACTAAATAGCCTAAGTTTGATATTTCATTCTATAGAGAGGGCAGTAGTTCTCAAAATGTGGTCCAGATACCATTGTGTCTCCCCTATTGTCTTCCCTTCCTCCAAGCCCCACCAAGACCCTTTCATGAACATTATTCTATGAGACTAATACTAAGAAGTCGTCTTATATAATACAGTAAATAATGATGGATATAATCCACATAAACAAAACGTCCTTAATTTTTTATATTATTTTGGAGGTCCCAAGAAAACTGCTTCAATAAGATATGAGGGAGGAAAAAATAATAGACTTGGATCAGTGATATTAAAATATACTCTGCTCTGGTCAGACTATGTATGGAATATTGTGGTTAATTATAGGAGTCACATATTAGGAGGAACATTAAAAAACTCATGAGCCAAGAAGTGAGCAACCAAAAGCAGACATAAAGAACATGAGTTAATGATGAGTTGAAAGAATAGGGGATATTTTATAAGGAGAAGAAATAATGTAATTATCTTCTAGTATCTGAAAAGTTTTATATAATGTAGAAGAAGGTCTAGACTGGCTCTATATGTCTCTCAAAGGCTTAAATAGAAGTGATTGGCTAAAGTTGAAAAGAGGCAAATTTCAAGTAGTTGTCAGTAAGAAAAACATCCTTTCAATGATGAGATGGACTTTTCCTCCCTGCTCTTGAAATGGAAACTGTATGCCCACTTATTTGTGATGCTAGTTGGCTAACTGACTGATGTCAGAAAAGAGGATTCCTGTTAAGAGATCAAATTGATTCTGTGATCTTGAAAATACCTGCTTCTTCCGAGATGCTCTAAGCCTGAGGTCTGAATTTGTGTCCCAGATCCACAATTTGCGAGTTGGTGACCTTGGGAAGGTCAACCTCTCTGAATTTCACTTTTCTTATCTGTCAAATGGGGATAATAATAACTATCTTGACTGTCATAAAGGATTGATGGAAAAATCAGGTGAAATTATGGAAACAATGGTTTAAACCCATCAGGTACTATATAGCTATCAACTATTATTATGAGGAACATTTCCCTTTTGGCAAAATTTGTTCACTGTTGTTCACAGCTTCTATTTATTGAGATGACACACTACTAAGAAGTATTCTTGGATTTGCAGTTCAAGGTCTGACTAAGCCTTAGAACTTTTTACAAAAACACCCAACCGTCACGTATTTATACCATTTCCCCACATATGTTGTCTGTTTTTTGACCCAATCTCAACACAGCACAATACGTACTTTTGTATACTCCTTTCCATTTCATAGAACTTTCCCCCATCTTTTATAAGGTAGCACAGGGATCATTCAAAGGAAAGGGTTTTCAGATTTCTCATTCTTCACATCAGCTGAACAGCACTACCATTTCTCATTGAAATGATGAAGGACCTGATTTACAATAGAATCTTTATTCAGGATCTCAACCAGTGATGCCTTGCACAAAATGTGGTACTCATTATAGTTAAACTAGCTCTAAGGAGAATGTCAAGAAAGAAGGCTCTCTCTCCTATCTTTAAATTACTGTATTGAAGGAGCAGATAAGGGGGGAAAATTCATAGAAACAAATATAGTCCCTTAGGCCTAGAAATTTCACTGCATTGGCATACATTGATAAATGCAGTTTTAATCCAGCTTTTTGGCTTCAGCCTTCCATTTGACAGCAAGATCAAATAAGGGGAAAATGGATGGCATGAAGTAAAGCTGACAAACAGCTCAATTCTCCCTCTCCTTATTTTAAATCAGTGAGTGATCACTGAGACATCAGCAAACACAGATATACTAAAAGAATAGGCCACTAGATAGAAGTCTTTTCTTTAGATATATGGAAAGAATATATTATCATTAAACTATGGAATGACATATTCATTCTTATATGTCCTTACAAGTTGGAAAATTCTCTAAATTACCTATAAATGGTGCTTTTCTCCATTAGAACTTGTAGCCCAGGGCAGGTGCAGGTAGAAGGGAAGAAAGTTGCTGTAGCATAACCATGATGCTTCTTCTCCCTGGAAGTTTTATTTAGAGGAGCCATGATGATTCCTGACATTGACATAGTACTTAAAATTGGTAAAGCATTTTACTGTTATCACGTGTGCCACTTACCACTTTCCTGTGAGAGATCAAGTAAAATGTAATATCTAGCCTTGCTTTATAATGAATGTGGTATAAGCTGTTAGACTGGAGGAATTCTTTATGAGCAATCAAGCTTCTCTGGTTTCAGTTCAACCCTGTTCTTCCATTTGGACATTTATAAAGTGCATCTTATGTGTAAGGCACTGTGTAGGTACTTAGGAATAATAGATGGGTACAACATAAACCCTGTTCCTAAGAAATTCACAGACATTAGAAAATTGTTACAAACACAAAAATAACTGCAATATATGGGAAAATTAACTAAAAACAAAAGAGAAGTACAGGAATATACTATGAGAAATACCAGAAGAGGGAGATCACTTCAGTTGGGAGAAATCATGAAGGAGATGGCATCTGAATTGAATCTTGAAAGATGGAAAGTACTTTTACAGAGGGAGATCGAGTTGGGGAAAAGGAGAGGAGGAGTTAGGATTGATTAGGTAGGAAAAGAATGATGATCCAGTAGACTGGGCTGCAGAATATACAAAGGGAGGCGCATAAGTGTTGGCAAGTAGGTAGGAATAAGATTCTTCAAATCTTTTGATGCTCAGATTAGTAGTTTATACTTAGGCAAAGAACAGATACCAGAAGATTTTGAGTAGAATAGTGACATGATTATACTGATACCTTGGAAAGATTGCTCAGGAGGTACTATAGAGAAAGGACTAGAGAATGTAGATCCTGGGGGCAGAGATGCCAATTAAAGAGATTTTTATGATAGTTAAGATGAATAAAAATGGGTTCCCTAAATAAAATATATTCAGTAATATTGCAGAGTACATTAAATATGGTACTAGTAGATTCAGGAGGACTCAACAATGGCCTAGATGCATGCTGGGATAGGAAAAGGTCAAAATATAACTTTATGGTAATAACAAGCTGGGGAGACTGGGAATGTTATCAATAAGAATAGAGAAATAGAAAAACTCAATTCAATAAGCATTTATTAATTAAGCACCTACTATGTTCTATTTTCCTCTTTGGAGTTTCTTTTCAGGCAAGAAGCTGCATACTTACTAGACCTACCTTCAGAAGGGATGGGATGAGAATGTTGATTTTAACACACTGAGAAACCTTTCTAATTCAAGATTGTCAGCAGCATGAAAAAAATAAGTAAAACTTGTTCAAGAACCTTCCTAGGAGTAAGAAGTAATAATTAAAAACATAAATACCCACTTCTTTCAAAGACCTACAAATTCTAACTGTCTTAATCAGTTCCATCAAAAATAGAATTTTGTCATCATGATTTCCTTTTGCTTATCAATATTTTTATGTTTTTCACATCTCATTAAGGAAGCCAAACCAGAAAATGAAAATTGAAAATGTCTATGTAGTAAGACAGGGTAGCAAAAGTATGTCTGAAATATTTTAAATATCATGACCGCAAGACAAACAATATGAGATCACTTCTTAGAACATTGTTTTTATCTTTGTTCCAGTCAGTGTCTTTCTTATCCTTGTTAAAAGGGAAAATAATTACTTTTATTAGGCTTTAGTGGCTGACAAAAGCAAAAATGGAGCAGGTGAATTCCATCTCAGGATGCTGAAAGAGCAGGCAAATATTATGGATTAGCCATTATCAGTAATGGTTAAAAGACTGGATCAATGTGAGGTAGTATTGCAAAGTTGGAGTAAGGCAAAGGTTGTGCTGATTTTTTAAAAAATGGGAAAAGAATGGAATTTGCAAAAAAAAATAGTCTAGCCCAGTGAGGTTGTTTGTATCTTAGGAAAAAATAGAATATGTTATTGAAGGAATGGTTAGTAAACACCTAGATAAGAATGTAATGGCCAACAAGAACTAGCCTAATTTAACCAGGAACAAGTTACCATATTAACTACATTTTCTTCTTTTGTGAGATTATTAGATTTAATAAGAATCAAATAGCTCCTAAATGTCATTGGAGAGATGTATGGAAGGCATCAGCAGGTGGCAACACACTACAAATGAGAAATTATGGAAGAAATAGGACAAAAGAGATCTTAAAAGAGATGTATGGCTGTAATTCATGAGTATCCACACAATGTCAAGGAATATGATGGAGATGCACAGGACATTGGATAACACACATCTCATAAATTTATGAAAGAGTATGAATAAGAGTCATACAAACTGGATAGCCATGGATAAGTTGAAATATGCCTTATGAGCTCTTTGTGGGCTCAGATAGTCTTTTACATCTCTCTGTAACTTGAGCATTTAGCACAGTCCTCAGTACATAATAGGTGCTTAATGCTTATTGACTGACAGGCTTAAGGAAATACATATGCTGATGAGATCATAAATCTACTGAAGTATTAAACTATTAAAAATAAAACTGTTGAAAAGAAGGTGTATTCCTTTTTGTCCCTATTTATTTTTCTCCATATATCTATTAACTCTAATTTTTCTAGGGTTTCATTCACCTCTCTTATCTCTTTCTTATTTATTTTTTTTGGTTTGATTTATCTAGATCTGATAGGGGAAGGTTGATGTCCCACACTAGTATGGTTTTGCTATCTATTTCATCCTTGAGCTCCACTAGGTTCTCCTTTAGAAATTTGAAAGCTGTATGGTCTGGTGCATACATATTGAGTACTGATATTTCTTCATTGTTTATATTGCCTTTTATTAGGATGTAGTAACCTTCCCTATCTCTTTTCACCTTATCTATTTTTACTTTGGCTCTTCAGAGATCATGATAGCCTTTTTTTCCTCATTTTATGCCCAATAGATTTTTCTCCATCCTTTCATTTTTACTTTATGTATGTTTACCTGTCTCATCTGTGTTTCTTGTAGACAACATATGGTAGGATTTTGGTTTCTCATCCATTCCTATTTGCTTCTGTTTTATGGGTGAGTTCATCCCATTCACATTCAGAGTTATAATTATCAACTGTGCATTCCCAGACATTTTGATTCTCTTTCCTAGTCCTGTCCTTTCTTCTTTTACTGTTTCCTTCTATACCACTGTTTTGTTTTTAATCAGTTCCTATAATCCCCTCCCTTGTTGTACTTCCCTTTCTACCCCCTCCATTCTTATTCCCCTCTTATTGTTCTTTAAAGCTACACTGCACTCCCCCCCCCAAGCCCTCTCCCTCCCTAGTATTGCTTCCCTCTCCACCAGTCCCTTTGTTACTCTTCTATTTCTCTAGAGTATGAATCAATTCTCTGCTCCAATGGATCGATTGTTTTTCTCTCTTTAAGTTGATTTCAATGCACTTATGTATTGAATATTTCCTCTCTCTAACCTCTTTACCCTTACAGTGTATTGTTACTTTTCTCTGTTGATCCCACACGCTTCTTTATGGAATATAAATGTATTCCTTTTTATTTGTTATACTATTTTTCTTATTATGATCTTCCCCCTCCCCCAGTTTTGTATATATTTATACCTAAATACACACATACATAAGATATATATATATATAGCTTGACATTTCATCCTATACAGTTTGCCCCTGTTCCCTCTATGTAAATTCTTCTAGTGACCCTGTTGGTAATAACAATTTTTAATATTTGCCAATATCTTCCTTTTGTTTTAGGATACAAATTGATTGAAATTGTTGTGTCCCTTAAAGAAAAGAACATTTTTCTCCTCCCCCCCCCCATTCTCTTATTTATCTTATGTTGATTCTCTTGAGTTCTGGGTTTGGGCAGCAAACTCTCTGTTTAAGACCTGTTTTTTCATGATGAATGTTTGGAAGTCTGCGATTTTATTAAATGACCACACTTTCCCCTGCAATAATATAGTTCGTTTTGCTGGAGAGTTGATTCTTGGTTGTAGATCCAGTTCTCTTGCTTTCCAGAATATTGTGTTCCATGCCTTCCAGTCCTTTAATGTAGATGCAGCCAGATGCTGTGTTATCCTAACTGTGGTTCTCTGATATCTAAATGATTTCTTTTTAGCAGCTTGTAACATTTTTTCCTTGGTCTGGTAGTTTTTGAATGTGGCTATAATAGTCCTGGAAGTTGTCAGTTGTGAATTAAATGTAGGAGGTGATCTGTGGATTCTTTCTATTTCCACTTTTCTCTCTTGTTCAAGAACTTCAGGGCAATTTTCTCTGATAATTTCTTGTAAGAGGCTATCTAAACTTTTTCTTTTATCATGATGCTCTGGTAAACCAATAATTCTTAAGTTGTCTCTTCTATCTCTGTTCTCTAGATCTTTGGTTGAATCAATGAGGTGTTTCATATTCTCTTCAAATTTTTCATTTTTTAAAATTTTGTTTAATATATTCTTGCTGCCTCGTGAAGTCATTTGCTTCTAGTTGTTGAGTTCTGTTTTTTAAAGATTGAATTTCATCCCTGGCTTTTTGGTCATCCTTCTCTTTCTGGTCTGATTTTCTTTGTAGATCATCTTTTGCCTTCTTTACTTCATTTCCAAGCTGGCCAATTCTGTCTTTTAAGACTTTATTTTCTTGTTTTAGTTCATGTATTTCCTTTATCAAATTGTCTTCAGCCTCTCTTGCCTCTCTTGATTGCTTTTTGAGTTCCTGAAGTTCTTGAGTTAATTGAAATTTGAGATCTTCCAAAGCCTCTGTCCAGTTTGCTGGAACTACTTCCTCTTCTTCTGATTCTATTTCATTTGCTCTCTTTTCTCTTTTTCTGTTGCTTACTCATATTTTTCCTTCCTTATTCTGCTAGTTTAAGCCTATGTAGTTAATGATCTTTGATGAAAGATCTTCCCCCAGCTGGGAATGGAGGTTTGCAGTTACTTTCTCTGTCTTCTGAAGACTTCTCCTCTGTCTAATTGTTGGGATTAATCCTGTACCTCTTGGATTAATCTTACTGCTTAATCTTCCCTGAGGCTAAATCCTCGAGAGGAGGGGAAAACAAACAAACAAACAAACAAACAAACAAACAAAAAACTCTTCTTTTCAGCAGGACATGGAACATTCACAAAGATAGACCATGTAATATGGCATAGAAATGTGGCAACCAAATGCAAAAAAGGAGAAATAATAAATGTATTCTTCTCAGATCATAATGCAATAAAAATAGTTATTATTAAGAATACATGGAGAGGCAAACCAAAAACTAATTGGAAATCAAATAATATGATTCTCCAAAATAATTTAGTGAAAGAACAAATCACAAAAACAATTAATGATTTCATTGAAGACAATGACAATGATGAGACATCTTACCCAAACTAATGGGATGCAGCCATAGCAGTTCTAAAGGGAAAATTTATATCACTGAGTGCATGTATTAACAAATTAGGGAGGGTAGAGGTTAATGAATTGGGCATGCAACTTAAAAAAACTAGAAAATAAACAAATTAAAAATCCTCAGATGAAAAATAATTAGAAATACTAAAAAATCAAAGTTGTAATCAATAAAAGCAAAAGTAAAATAACTATTGAATTAATAAATAAGACTAGAAGCTGGTATTTTGAAAAAATAGATAAAATAGACAAAGTACTGGTAAATCTAATAAAAAAAAGAAAAGAAGAAAACCAAATTAATAGTATCAAAGATGAAAAGGGAGACCTCACCTCTAATGAAGAGAAAATCAAAGCAATCATTAAAAACTATTTTGCCCAATTATATGGCAATAAATTTAGCAATTTAGGTGATATGGATGAATATTTACAAAAATATAAATTGCCTAGATTAACAGCAGAAGAAATAGAATACTTAAATAATCTAATATCAGAAAAAGAAATTGAATAAGCCATCAAAGAACTCCCTAAGAAAAAATCACCAGGGCCTGATGGATTCACAAGTGAATTCTATCAGACATTCAAAGAGCAACTAATCCCAATACTATACAAATTATTTGATATGATAAGCAAAGAAGGAGTCCTACCAAATTCCTTTTCTGACACAAATATGGTACTGATTCCAAAGCCAGGGAGATCAAAAACAGAGAAACAAAACTACAGACCAATCTCCTTAATGAATATAGATGCAAAAATCTTAAATAGAATACTAGCAAAAAACTCCAGCAAGTGATCAAGAGGGTTATCCATCATGATCAGGGGGGGATTTATACCAGGAATGCAAGGATGGTTCAACATTAGGAAAACCATCCACATAATTGACCATATCAACAAGCAAACCAACAAAAACCACATGATTATCTCAATAGATGCTGAAAAAGCCTTTGACAAAATAAAATACCCATTCCTACTGAAAACACTAGAGGGTATAGGAATAGAAGGTCCTTTCCTAAAAATAATAAACAGTATATATCTTGAACTATCGACAATCATCATATGAAATGGGGATAAATTAGAAGCCTTTCTAATAAGATCCAGTGTGAGACAAGGATGCCCATTATCACCTCTATTATTTAACATTGTACTAGAAACACTAGCAGTAGTAATTAGAGAAGAATAAGAAATTGAAGGTATTAAAATGGGCAATGAAGAGACTAAGTTATCACTCTTTGCAGATGATATGATGGTCTAATTAAAAAATCCTAGAGAATCAACTAAAAAGCTAGTAGAAATAATCAACAACTTGAGCAAAGTTGCAGGATACAAAATAAATGCACATAAATCATCAGCATTTCTAAATATTTCCAACACATCACAACAGCAAGAGATAGAAAGAGAAACACCATTTAAAATCACCCTAGACAATATAAAATACTTAGGAATCTATCTACCAAAACAAACACAGGAATTATATGAAAACAACTACAAAACACTTTCCAAACAATTAAAACTAGATCTAAATAATTGGAAAAACCTTGATTGCTCATGGGTAGGGTGACCTAACATAATAAAAATGATCATTCTACCCAAATTAATGTACTTATTTAGTGCCATACCTATCAACCTACCAAAAAATTTTGCTGAATTAGAAAAAACTATAACAAAGTTCATTTGGAATAACAAAAGATCAAGAATATCAAGGGAAATAATGGAAAGAAAACATGAAGGAAGGTGACTTAGCAGTACCAGATATTAAGCTATACTATAAAGCAGCAGTCATCAAAACAATATGGTACTGGCTAAGATATAGAAGGGGTAATAAGTGGAATAGACTTGATGTCAGCAAAACAGTGTATGATAAACCCAAAGAGCCCAACTTTTGGGACAAAAATCCTCTATTTGACAAAAACTGCCGGGAAAATTGGAAAACAATATGAGAGAGATTAGGTTTAGATCAACATCTCACACCCTACACCAAGGTAAATTCAGAATGGGTAAAAGACTTGAATATAAAGAAGGAAATTGTAAGTAAGTTGAGTGAACACAGAATAGTTTACTTGTCATATCTCTGGGAAAGGAAAGATTTTAAAACCAAGCAAGAGTTAGAAAAAATTACAGAATGTAAAATAAATAATTTTTATTATATTAAATTAAAAAATTTTGTACAAACAAAAACAATGCAACCAAAATCAGAAGGGAAACAACAAACTCAGAAAAAGTCATTATAACAAAAAATTCTGACAGAGGTCTAATTACTCAAATATACAAGGAGCTGAATCAATTGTATAAAAATCAAGCCATTCCCCAATTGATAAATGGGCAAGGGACATGAATAGGCAATTTTCAGATAAAGAAATCAAAACTATCAATAAGCACATGAGAAAGTGTTCTAAATCTCTAATAATTAGAGAATTGCAAATCAAAACAAATCTCAGGTACCATCTCACACCTAGCAGATTGGCTAAAATGATAGCAGGGGAGAGGAATGAATGTTGGAGGGGGTGTGGCAAAATTGGGACATTAATGCACTGCTGGTAGAATTGTGAACTGATCCAACCATTCTGGATGGCAATTTGGAATTATGCCCAAAGAGCAATAGAAGAATGCCTGCCCTTTGATCCAGCCATAGCATTGTTGGGTTTGTACCCCAAAGAGATCATAGATAAACAGACTTGTACAAAAATATTTATAGCTGCACTTTTTGTGGTGGCAAAGAACTGGAAAAGGAGGGTATGTCCTTCAATTGGGGAATGGCTGAACAAATTGTGGTATATGTTGGTGATGGAATACTATTGTGGGTCTTGAAATTAATATTCAATGCCTCCAAAGTATGATATTTATAAGGATTTTATTTAAAGCGCTGGGGAAGAGTCTTAACTCACCCTTAACCATGCCACCTCCTCTCCAAAAGCTCCTGACACCAGGCCCACAATGACCATATCAAAAACAGCCTGCTAAACCCACCACCAATAGGAAAAGGATTAAGGAATTATGGGTATGGTGAAGGGGAGTTTGGGTAATGGAGTTTTAACCCACAATCAATCGGGAAAGGCTTAAGGAATTAAGGGTATGGTGAAAGGGAGTTTGCGTGATGTAGTTTTTAAAAGGGGTACAAGGTCTTTTCAACTTTACACGATTGTGCTCAAAGGAATAATAAACTGGAGGAATTCCATGTGACCTGGAAAGACCTCCAGGAATTGATGTAGAGTGAAAGGAGCAAAGCTAGAAGAACGTTGTACACAGAGACTGATACATTGTGGTAAAATAGAATGTAATGGACTTCTGTACTAGCAGCAATGCAATGACCCAGCACAATTCTGAGGGATTTATGGAAAAGAACACTACCCACATTCAGAGGAAGAACTACAGGAGAGGAAACACAGAAGTAAAACAACTGCTTGAACACTTAGTTTGATGAGGACTTGATTGGGGATGTAGACCTGAAAGGACCACACCAATGCAACTATCAATAATATGTAAATAAGTCTTGATTGATGAAACATGTTAAAACCAGTGGAAATGCGTGTTAGCTATGGAGGGGAGGAGTTTGAGGGGGTGAAGGGGAAAGTAAAAATATGAATAATGTAACCATGGAAAATTTTTCTAAAAATAAAAAAAAATAATTAAAAAATAAATAAAACTGTTACATCAAGGTATCGCTATAAAATCTAGTTTAGCTATGTCTTAGCAAAGCATTTGATAATGTCTCCTGTGCTGGTGTAACAGAACTGTAAAACAGGGGCAGTAACACTGCCCCTTCCCTCCATTAAACTGAAGTTGAAAATATGGAGAGCTGGGGAGTGATTGACAATATTTAGTTTTATTTGTTATAGATAGAATGGTTGAACCCCAAAAATAATCATTAAAAGTCCAATGTCATCATGGAAAGAAATCTTCCTGGGGATGTTCCAGGGAAATAAATTTGGTCCTATAATGCTTCATATTTTTAAACCAGTGACTTAAAGATATATATTTATCAAATTTGGAAGTATAGACATGAATTGAGGAAGGCTACTTAACATACTGTAACATCCATGATATTAAGTGGGGTGAAACTGCCTCACAGAATTCCACAGTACCCCCCAGAAGTCTAGGAGAGGGGGAAATTGGGGCAGTTAAGAATATTAGTATAAAGGCCAGGACACCCAGCTTGCAAGGACTCACTTTTTGGGGGGGTTCAAGGGTGGCTGGGAAGAAGGGTAGGAATACTGTTTTTGTTAGCTCATTTCTGACCTCATGGAGCAGGGTGTTACTTTGCTGTTTACCTTATACAGAGTAAACCAGGTTGTGTACACTGGAAAATACTTCACTTGAAATATCTCAGTTAATTCCTCATTTGTATAGATCTACAATCAAGATCACCTTCACCATCTTAAAGTTGATAACATTAGATTAAGAGGAAAGTTAGTTTGTGAGAGAGTTAGTGGTTAAGTATTTCCTGAAGATAGTAGGTACCTTTCCTTATCCTCAATCCTAAAACTTCCCTCCTTTCCCCTGTTTTCCTGAAATTAATAAATCCCTTTTCTTATTAAGTTTGAGAGCCTGTGTGAGCTTTACCGACCAATATCATACATTCCCTAGGTAAAATCTTCATCCAGGCAAGCACTGGAACAGCTGTTATCCAGAGAGCAAGTCTGCTATATTAGAAGACATCTGGAATCTTTATCTATTTTAGGTTTTGGGGAATAATCTTCTAACAGTGGAAGTTGCTAATCTCAGTGGGATTATTTCCTATCTGTCTACCAATTTAGCCCTGGATTAGCCAAGCATAAAGAGTCTCCATTTCTTGATTTAAAAGGGATTCTGTTAAAAATGTTATTCCTTCTGCTGTAACTTGCTCAAGAGGGGGAGGAGAAAGAATTCTATTTACTCACACCCCTCCCCCCTGCTAGGATAGCCTTTGCTCTGTTCCATTACCAATCATTGCCAATCTGAATTAATCTGACAATACTCAAGGACAGACTAAAGATCTGTTAACGAGGTATACTTTTGGGTTGAATAAGAAGAAATTTAATAATAATTAATGTATAGTACTTCTGTAATCTGATCAATCACATACCTCATCAAAAGCATCTTGTTCAATTTTGGCAACCATATTTTAAAAACACTGATAAATTGAAAAACATCCAAAAAAGGAGTGGCTTATAATGAACAGCATAGTTTCATCTCATATGACAAGTGAATGAAATAATCAATTGATAAACAATGTACCCGGCACTGGGAATACAAAGATGAAATTCAAATGGACCTTGCTTTAAAGGAGCTAACATTCTATGAGGGGAGATGGAATGCATATTCAAGTACAGCATATGCCAAATAATCACAAAGTAATTCAAGGTAAACTAGGGAAGGAACATAGTTGGAATTGGGAGTATTAGGAAAGGCTGCATTTAGAACTGACACTTAAGTCGAGTTCAGAAGGAAATCAGGAAATCTATGAGACAGTTGTAGGTGGGAGAACAGTTCTGCCATGTGGGACAGCCAGTGTAAAGGAGCAGAGTTGGGAGATGTAAAGCTATGTGAAAAGTGTTATGATGATAATAACAGATAGTTTGGAGAAGCAGATAAATGGGTCAGGGTCAAATAGATCTTTAAGTCAAGAGCCCTAGATTGACAGGTTACAGTGAGGAAAGGAGGGGGTAAAACACTCCTGGCTCTCAAACCCCTCCCCCTCTAACTGTTTCTGCTTCAGTTGGTAATGAAGACAGGAATAGGATTCTTCTGGTAAGTTTCTCTTATGGCTGAAACCCCAATAATGTTCCTTTTCATTAATTATATTCCTCTCAGGTCAGTTAGAGGAGATATAACAACTAGTTATCTAACTGTTGAGGACAGAAGAGATCTTAAACTGGCAGCCAACAGGATTCAAACTAAACATATAGACTGAATTGTAAGTATCTTCCAAATAATTATCAGGCACAGCTTTGAAGTTACAAAGTTATATTAGGAATTAACAAGGAAAATTAGAGAAAGTTAATGAAGGTATTTGAATAAAGGAAAGGTGACCCTAAACTGTTAAATTGATGCCCCTTCCCCCTCCTCACTAGAGAAGAGGAAGCACTTAACTAAAACTGGCTCTCTTGCTATTGATAAATATTTTACTCTCTAATCGCTAAGTAATTATATAATTATATTAATGAAGAATAGTAATGACAAATAGGCTAACCCTATGAGTAGAAATCACTAGCTTATACTGCAATGGTTTCTCAGGAGAAACCCCAAGTCAGGAGAAACAAGCAGAGTATCTGCTCACATCCAATCCCACAAATTAACTGTCTCCAACCCTTCTCAACTGCCCCTCACCCAAAGTTCTCCAGGGGGGTCCCCTGGAATTCTGGGTGAGGCTCTCCCTGTACCTTTGCAGGGATTCCATGCTTTGCATCTGCACACAACAAAAGAACATCAAGAAGGATCTAGGGAGGTTGAACCTAGAAAAGAGATTTGTAGGAATAGTGGGCATGACAGTTGTTTTCAAGTATATGAAGGGCTGGCATATGGAAAGCAGATGAAATTTGCTCTCCTTGGCCCCAGAGGACAGAACTACATGCAATATGTATAAGATGGAATGAAGCCAGATATACTTCCTAATAATCTGAGCTACAAAAAGTAGAACGAGCAGGCTAAAAGTTAGGGGTTTTACCCTTCTTGAAGGTTTTTACACAAAGCCTAATGAGCACACTTGTTGGATAGATTGTAGTAAATATTACTTTTTGTTTTCACTTTGAACTAGATGACCACTAAGATTACCTTCAGACAGGTAAGATTCAGGATTCTGGGAATTTTCTTTTTTATGTCGGTTGCCTCTTTTTTTTTTTTAAACCCTTAACTTCTGTTTATTGGCTCATAGGTGGAAGAGTGATAAGGGTGGGCAATGGGGGTCAAGTGACTTGCCCAGGGTCACACAGCTGGTGGTTGCCTCTTTTACACATAATCTGCCGTTAAATTTGACTTTACTGGTGACAGATCGTGTTATTCTTAAATTTCTCTTATTAACAACCAAGAATGAAAGAAGGGATGTTCAAATGATGTAGAAAGTTCATAAAGAATCATGTGACATCTCTTATAAACAACAAAAAAATCGTATTATGTTTGTCTGACATAGTTTTTAAAAAATGTTTGTTGACCCATGGACAGAATGCACTTGGTAAACAAGCTGGGAGAGCAGGTAAAGGCAGACCAGAATTGAGTTCAGTTAAAGATGAGGGAAATAAAAACAATTATAAGGCGGGTAGACAAGGGAGATTGGTTAAGACAGAGAAGAATAGACAAGTTCCATATGTCAAGGAAAGCAAGGTGTCCAGAAAGATCAACTAAGGTAGTGATAAGGGACTGGGAAAGATAAATATCTCATAAGGAAAGCCTTAAGTTTAAGGAAGATTGGAAAAGGCTTCCTGAAGAACGTAGAATTTTGGTCAGTTTTTGAAAGAAACCAGAAACAGAGATGAGAAGGCAAAGAGTTCCAGGCAGGAAGGACTCCAAAAGAAACTGTATAGTTGGGAGGTAGATTGCTAGATCACAGAGTATAAAGTATTGGAGTATAAAGGGAAGTATAATGTGAGAAGACTAGGAAGGGGCCAAGTTATGAAGGGCTTTAAAAATCAGACAGAAGAATTTATATTTTAGTCTGGAACTAATAGGGAGTCACTAGATTTTTTTTTTAATGTGGAGGAATGAAGGGGAGGGTGGGGTATGTGTGACATGGTCAAACCTAAAATTTAGGAGGATCAACTACCCAAGCAATCCCCTCTCAGAAGCTTAAGTGGATTATTATTCTCTAGTTTGCCAGACACTCAAATGCCAGAATCTGTACTGGTTTGCTATTTTATTTTTTAAAAACCCATCCAGATATCACTGAGTATTGTCAGTCAATCCCAATATGTAGTATATCCTTTTTCTAAAATTTTCATTTTAGTTTTTTGAGTTACCATTTAAAAATATATGACATAATAAAATATATAACATAATGATGAAATGATACTTATGATTTATTATAAATATTTAATAAGTTATAATAAATATGTTTATCCAAGATAAACAAATTCTGTTATATATAAATGGGCTAGATAGAGATAGCAGAGGCGTAGACTGAATACTACCACTGCTAATTGGGTGATAGCAATGATAGTTCAGATATGTGGCTAGAGCAAGATCACCTGAGTCTTGCCACCTAGCTAGATGTTGTACCACCTCCCTCCTTTATAACAGTGCCCAGGCAGGATCCTTCAGGTCAGTAGATGGTAGCCCTTCAGGTCCCACCTGTGAATGATTAATGATGGATATTGGGCTCTATTAGCCTTGGACACGTTTATCTGACTGCGTTGCTCCCTTCCCAGAGAAGTGATGACACAACCACTCCAGGAAGGTACTTGAATAGCTTTATCTATATTTCTAGCAAAGAAGGAATATTAGGAAATGGGTAGAGGAATTGGGAAACCCTAAACTAATTTTATAATAGTAATCCCTCAGAGCTGTAGGCAAGTGAGTAATTCTGGCTTAATCTAGCTCCTCTGGCTCAGCCTGGCCACAGCCAAACCAGAGCAAGCAAGCTGCTGTTTGATGCCTTTCAGCTTCTTCTTCTTCTTGCCAGATGTTATGCCTATATAGCCTTCAGGTACCACCCCTTTCCACCCACTTCTTCTTCTCCTGCCCACTTCCCGGATCCCTCACGGGCCTTGGGAGACCTAGATAACTAAAGATGATTTGAATTCCTAAAAATCTAGGGAACAGTAGAATAAGAAGATTGATGGTCTGGGTACAAGTTGGCAATGTTAATCAGGTACAAGACAGAAATTCTTGCAAGGTTGAACCAAGCAAGTCACAAATCCCAATAGAGCAGGGTCCAAAGATCTCAGGTCCAAGGGAAAAGAAAAGGAACCAAAAGCCAGGGATGCCAGGGTATTTATACCCCCCTGGCCAACTGCTTTCTCCCCTGTCCTCTTGGCCTCTGGGAATATTCTGATGTCCAATGGTCGTCACCTGTCAATCAACAGTGAGACTCTCTGCTCCCAGAGTTTCAATATAACAATTCTTACTTTAGCTATGTCTAAAAATGTTTCATTTTTTTCTTCTTTCTCCCAGTCCTCCCCCCTTCCCCAAGAAAGCAGGTAATATGATATAGGTTCAAATGCCTTCAATTCTTGATTGACAGAGTCGATGGAGATGTCTTTGCTTTGATCACACCTAGTTCATAACTCTGACTTATTTAGTTGAGAAGTCTAGGTGAACCCCATCCTTATACCACTTAAGACTCTGGGAAGAAAAGAATCTGGTGACTAGAAAAAACCCAGGAATCTCTGCCAAAGAGTACGATAATAGGTCAGCATGTATATAGACACACATATCCTGACTTTTAGGCATATAAGAGTGGCATAAATAAAGCTTATTACTGATTACTGTCTTCTGTCCTTTTTGCTTAGATACTACCTTTGATACTTACTACCTCTGGAAAGCTTTACTTTATATGTTTGGGCCTCAGTTTCCTTTTCTGTGAAATGAGAGACTTGGACTCAATGGCCTCTGAAGCCCTTTCCAGTTCTAGATTTATGTTTCCATGCTCTACTTTGTTGATATAATCTTTAACTTAGAATTAAAGCTTTGAGACTGTATACTGAATTCCATTGAGAATTGCTCATAAGGTTCTCTTTTTGGCTAGAGATCTCATCAATGATTCTATATCATATCTACATGATTGGT
Organism: Gracilinanus agilis; assembly: GCF_016433145.1. Taxonomy (NCBI): domain Eukaryota; kingdom Metazoa; phylum Chordata; class Mammalia; order Didelphimorphia; family Didelphidae; genus Gracilinanus; species Gracilinanus agilis. The sequence goes on along the minus strand of NC_058133.1, from coordinate 341,975,921 downwards.
GTCCAGATAGGGCTTACTATTTCTTACTTACATAAACAACAAATAAAATGAATGATGAATAAATGAATAGACTGGAATTCAAGTTCTTCCCTAAATCTAGGAGACCATCCTTTAGACTTCTAAGATTCACTGAGAATCAGAAGTTGTTTGGTTTTTTGGTTTGATTTGTTTTTAATCTTTCTTCATATCCCTGTTTCTTTAGCTCAGTACCAGACCCATAGTAAATAAAAATATTTGCTGAATAAATGACTGAATTAAAAGGCTGTCTAATACATTAGATGATTAAGTCAGGTTCTCCTCCAAAATTGACAAGGTAGAATGTTGGGTTGAATCTAAAATGATGAACTTTCTCAAAAACAAATATAAAGTCTTGCACTTGGTTTAAAAAAATCAACATGACAAGAGCTAGATGAGGAAGGCGTTGCTAAATAACATCACCTAAAAATATCTTTGATTTTTAGAGGACTCTAAATTAACTGTAAATCAAAACAAAAAAAAAAAACATGGTATGAGCTAAAAAAAGTCAGTGTGACCTTGAACTGCACTAAGAGGAAATAGCAGTCTTGTTTGGCTCTGCCCAATCTAACCACCTCTGGAACATTATGTTCAGGTTTCAGTATCACAGTTTAGGAAGGACACTGGCAAGTTAGAGACTATCAAGAGGAGAGCAACTAATTCATGACATATGAAGATTAGTGGAAGGAAAAGAGGATATTTATTCAGTATTTAAAATTCTGTCACATATAACAGGGACAAGATTTATTTTGCTTGGTCCCAGAGAACTTAACTCTGAGAGGTAGTTGGAAGTTACTAAAAAAAGACAAATTTCAATTTGATTTATGAGAAGAACATTTATTCTAATAATAAGAACAATCTGGTAGTAAAAAGAATGGCCTAAGTAGGTGGTAGGTAGTGTGTAGACTTCTTCAAGTAAAAGATCACGTGACCGTTTGTCAGGTGTATTTTAAAGAAGTATTGTTCTGGATATAGGACTGACTCAATGTTCTCCGAGATAATTTCTAACTCTGGGAATCTGTGATTTGGTTAATTCAACTGGAGATGGAAAAAAGTTTCAGAACAGTCATTGTGGGGAATTCAGTAGGAATACAAGGATTGCTAAGCAGCAGTAGAGGCACATCTGAGATTAGACAAAATGGATTTGTATTTGATCCATTGGATATGATCTAATAATTTTTTTAAATCACAGGAGTAGGAACAAAGAAGGTAGGTGGCATATCTTAGCTGAGGTTTGGAATTGGCACAATAGGGATGGAAGAAGATCATAGAGTTCAGTGATTCTTGAGTACCAGCAAGTGCATCTCTGAACTAATTGATCATGCTTTAAATGATGGATTGAGAACATTAATGATGTACTGGAAAGATGTGGGGAGTGTATTCAGAAAAATAGAGCATTTAATGATGGCAAAAAGCAGTCAATAGAAATGAGGAATTAAAGAGAAGAAAAATAAATGAGCAGAACTCAGAGTCAGCATATCTGCTTTCTAATCCTGGCTCTGAAACTTACTAGTTGTATGGATTAGGAAAACTAACTTAACCTCTCTTAGTCTCAGGTTCCTTGTTCATAAAATAAAAAGTTTGAATGGTTGCCAAGGTCCCTTCCAGTTCTATGTTGATGATGATATTATTAAATTATAGGGTTTTTTTTAAACCCTTACCTTCTGTCTTAGTATTAGTTCAAAGACTAAAGAGTGGTAAGGACTAGATAATCAGGGTTGAGTGACTTTCCCAGGGACACACAGCTAGGAATTGTCTGAGGTCAGATTTGATCCTAGATCCCCCTGACTCTAGGCCTGACGCTCTCTTCATGTGCTACCCAGATGCCCCACATTGGAGGTTTGCTGAGATCTGGTGAAGCTACAGACAGAAACAGATGGCTTTTGTAGCTCAGGGGAAACAGAGGCAACTCCCTGAGCTTTATAAAATAAGAGGAAGAGAAATGCCACCCTTGGTAATTCAGGATACAAGGTAGGTGAGTATCTCTGAATGGCAACAGAATTTTGACACTTGGGGTCATGAGAAAAATTGATTAGATAATCTATGAAATTACTTTGGGCTAAGGGTTCTGAATCTTTTCATATGTCAGTAACTCCTCTGGCAGTCTGGTAAAGACCCTTCTCAAAATCATATCTTTAAATATTTGAAGAGAATGCTAAATTTCATATATATATATATATATATATATATATATATATATATATATATATATATATATATATATACTCCTATCCAAGTTTAGAGGCCATGGAAATATATCTATGGATCAGCAGCTGTCATAATCAGACTCTGGGAAATGAGAGTCTCACCTGGATTGACAGGTGAAGAAAGCTGGAGACATCGGAATGTTTCCAGAGGCCATGAGGACAGGAGGAAAGGCAGTTGGCCAGAAAGGATAGAAATACCCTGGCAGCCCCCTGGGAAGACTCCTTGGTTTGGGGGGACCCTTTTGGCTTTGACTTTGCCTTGGCTGAGCTTTGCCTAAACTCTTGCCTTGGATTTGATCTTGAACATTGACCTGTGGTTCACACCATGGATCCTCTGATTCTCTCTGAATCCCCTACATATTTAGGCACCTAAACCATCTCTAGATATTTAGGTATCCTGGGCCGGGGTGGGGGGCGGATCTGGGAAGTGGGTAGGAGAAGAAGAAGAGGGAGATAAGGGTGGCATTTCCTGAAGGCTGTAGAACTGGCAAAACAACTAGCAGTAAGAAGCTGAGAGAAACCATCATGAATATTTGTATCATCCAAACAATTTGCTTACTCTGGTTTGGCTGTGGCCAGGCTGAGCCAGAGGAGGTGAAGAACAAGCCCAGCATTACTGAACAGCCTACAGTCCTGAGGGATTATTGTTCCTGATCATTCCTTTCCCTTGTATACAATATAGATAAAAGTTATTAAGTACCTTCTGGAGTAGTTATTCCATCACCACTCTGGGGAGGGAGCAACACAGTCAGGTGAACGTTATCCAAGGCTGATAGAGCCCAATACCAATAATCAATCAACCCCGGGTGGGACCTGAAAGGATTACCCATCCATTGACCTTTAGGGATCCTGCCTCGGCACTGTTATAAAGAAGGGCAGTTATTATAACATCCAGCTGGGCGGCAGGACTCGGGTGTCCCTGCACCAGCCATCAGGGGAACCAAACCAAAGCTTACTCAGATTATATACAGATTAATAACAACTATAATAACTAGCCTTAGTAATATTAGTAGCAGTATAGAGATTATCTCCTCTTTATTTTTATAACACAGTCCATGGAGGTTAAAAATCCCTGCTTTAGAATAATTGAATTTTTCAGGACCCAGCTGGAAGATCAAGGCATGGGATTCCATAGATCACATGTCATGGAAAAAGGAAAACTATCATGCATCTAAGATGTAAGTGACCCAGATGGGTCAATTACATCATATCACCAAGGGAAAGGACCAGTCCCTTTTAGGAAGCCTTGTTGGTTGAAGCTTGTTTCTCCAACCACCAGGCCAAATAATTGGCCCTTGATATTTCTGTTTAGGTTCAAAAGCAAAGGTTTATGGAGGCAGCTGGGTGGCCCAGTGGATTGAGAACCAGACCCAGAGACAGGAAGTCCTGGGTTCTGTATGAGGGTGAGTATTGGTGGAGTTGGGGTATGTCTCTAGACTCCCCACTTCATAGCTTTTCATGGGCCAATATAGCTAACACCTCCCCACACACACAGAAAACCTTTGAGGGAATTATTCTCAAGGCAGCTCCCAAAATCTGGAAGGCTATAGTGGGGGATGTTGAGGAAAGGTGTTGGGGTTCAACTGTGACCCTAATGGATGGGATCCCACCCTCAAAGACAGCCCTGTTGAAACAAGCCTCCCCCACTCCTAAGTTCATATGGCTTTTTTTCCTTCAAGAAGTTCTCTGAAATAATTCTTCCCCTCAGCCACAAGATCAGTCACCTCCCCCCCAATGTAACTGCTCCAGACTCTATGGATCAAAACTATCAGGGGTTTATTAAAGAATAAATTAATTCAGGGTACAGGACAAAAAATATAGGAGAATCAAGGAAGAAGGGAAAGGATGATCTACTCTAACAACTATGTCTTCTCCCCAAGAAAGCAGCTCTGGACTTCTGAAGCTTGGTCACAGTAGCTAACTCTCTTCCCCCTACAATCTCCTATCAAACATCTGTAAGCTAAATATATGAGGGAAGTAACAGGATAAATTGGTTCAAGCAGGATTAGGGAAGGAACCCTCCCCCCCTAGAAGTTCAGGCTAACTGGCCAAATTGGAGAATTGCTGTTCAATGTCTTCTTTGTTGGTATTTGTGATCTCCCAATAGTCACTCATAAAAGTACAGAGGAAGCCAATTCATCAGGATCCACCCCAAAATCAATCCTCCCAACCAAAAGACCAACCCCCCCCCCCAGGGTCCCCATCCAGTCAGGAGTCAAATTGAAGTGAAGTGACAGATGAGAAAACTCCTTCTCTTCCTCCGTGGCCCCTCCTTTCACATTCCAAATGGGCAACATTCTGCTGCGCTATTTCAGGGTCCATTCCAACTTCAACTGCCTGCCCCCCTTTGCAAATTCAGTTCACACTGTTACAGTTCAAATCTGACCTCAGACACTTCCTAGCTGTGTGACCCTGGGCAAGTCACTGAACCCCCATTGCCTAGTCCTTACCACTCTTCTGCTGTGTAGGGTCAGGCTACACATCAACAGGGGGCTTGGAAAAGCCTCACATCATTGGTGAATAAGAAAGGAAACTGACAACAGTACAGTACCAACAAGTCAGCCCAGAGCTGTTCTACCAGCCTTTGAGCTGTGTTTATTTTTATAATTTTTTCTTCAAAACCAGTTTTTTCTACAAAGTTGGCATGAATAAATAATACACATTATGTTTTAAGTCTAAACAGCATAGATTTCAAGGTTACATGGGAGTTTGGCATGAATAACACATTTTTTTCATGTAGACTATGTTTTAGTCTAAACAGCATTCAAAGGTTACTAAGACCTAATTTTATCCAAATATTATAACAGTTTTTTATTATTCAACATTTTTCAAAAGGTAGGGTAAAGTGTGAACTTCTAAAATTATGAAGTTAAGTTTAATGTTGTAAAGTATTGAAGTAATAAAGTATTTTAAATTGCCATCTTTTGACCTCCAGATTTCTCAGAAATCAGGAGAGATTAGAAGCAGCTTCTATTATTTTTGAATGCTGCTTTTGGTGAGGGTATGAAATAGTAACTCATTAATTGCTGGTTTATTATAAGGTGACTAGGGGTTTTCTTTAAGGGGATTTCTGTATGTAGACTACAAGACTTGGGGCTTTCATAGAGGAATTGATTACAATAATTCCAGTAATAAAAAGTGTTGGTCAGAAGGGAGTTAAAAAGGGGGTTCTGATTAGGGTTGCCATCCTTCCTGTGGCCCGTTTTTCAGAACACAAGATCCACATATGACTCTGTCATTCTGCATGGATTCAATGGGCCCTTGTCTCCTCTGTGGCCCTCAGCATTCTGCCTTAGAACCAATTCACAGAATTGATTCTAAGAAGGAAGGTAAAGATTTTTTTTTTTAATTAAAAAAAATTTTTTTTAGGGGGCAGCTGGGTAGCTCAGTGGAGTGAGAGCCAGGCCTAGAGACAGGAGGTCCTAGGTTCAAACCCGGCCTCAGCCACTTCCTAGCTGTGTGACCCTGGGCAAGTCACTTGACCCCCATTGCCCACCCTTACCAATCTTCCACCTATGAGACAATACACCGAAGTACAAGGGTTTAAAAAAAAAAAAGAAATATAAAAAAAAAATTTTTTAAAGCAAGGGGTTAACACAATATGACAGGCCAGAGGACATAGAATTCACTGTTTAACTAAAGAAAACACCTGACACACACTTTAAATCAGTAGAGTAATAGAGTTGTTTATTAAGGTCAACTAAGGCAAATATCATATTCTGGGGCTGAAGGGCAAAGGGTCATAAAAACATATATTTAGAGTTAGAAAGGACAATGCCATCTAATCAATGTCACCTAATCAAACTCTCTTCTGTCATTATTAAAATTAAGGGTAACTGAGGCACGAAGTTCTGAGCATATTCAATTTATTGGTAAGGCTCAGGGCTATCAATAAAATGATTCTCTTGGCTACTTAGCTGAAGATTATAAGGTAATGCTTATTAGCCTTCATTTAGTTTGGTAAAGTAAGAGAAAACAAAGAACAAGAAACATTACAGATGGAAAATAATATTATTTGTTGCAAAGTCTGAAGTATCAGAGGTGTCAAAACCCAACATGATTGGCTTGACATCTGGGGCTTACAACAACAGGAATGGTTGATTGATTAAGTCTATCTGTTGTTAGTTGAACAGAGAAAATATTTTTGTGGATTACTTGTAAGCCTTGTTAGTAGATAGCAGATCTCTCTTAATTGCCCCTAGGTGTAGGGCTATATAGCAACAACATATATTTTTGAATTAAGGTCATTTATAGGACAGCCTAATTTTAAGCTAACTTAGAGAGGGAAAACTGAATTTTTGAACTCATGAATTTCTGAACTTAACTCAGAGACAAAGAAATATAGCCTTAGGTAGTTACAGAAAGAATTGCTTACAGAATAGAATCAATTATATAACTGAAAATCAAAATTTGATTTTCTCACTACCATTTACAAGTGAGGATATTAGGAGTTAGAGAGGTCAAGGGATTGTCACACAAGTGTCAGAACACTGACTTTCCTACCACATTCTCTGGCTCCAAATTCAACACTCTTTCAACTACACAAAATTGAGTCAATGGGATTAAGACAAAGACTATGAGCAACCTGGATGCAAGAGTCTTCATAAGTTACAAGAATGGAGCTTATTAATTTGGAGCTAATTAATAATAAGGCCATTAATAAATTTATGTAACCTGCCATCTTGAGATGAGGAAGGAATGGGAAGGAGGAAAAGAATACAGATTGCAAAATGTCAGAAAACAATTATCAATAATTGAATACACATGTAATCTGGAAAATTAAAAAGAATAAAGGTCAAAAAGCATTAGTCCAAGTAATATTTAATAATATCAATAAAACATTAATTTGGACTTTAAAGTTTACAAAATATTTTTTAGGAAGAACTATCATACCTTATACAGTGGAAAACTATTTGTCTCAGAGTAAGTCAATCAATAAGCATTTATTAACTTTCTCCTATGTGACAATTACAGTACTTAAGCACTTGTGGTACAGATACAGAAATACAATGGCTCCTGGCCACAAGGAGATTCAATTCTATCAGAGGACACCTTACCTACATATATAAACACATACAAAATAAATACTAAGTAAATAAAATGGGACTTGAGGGGAAAGAAATATTAACAATGGTGTATGCTAGACGGACCGGGAAAGACCTAATGTAGGAAGTAGTAGTTAAGTATTGAGGGAAGGTAGTGACCCTAATATATGTAGAAATTTGGAATTTGGAAGGAGTACATTCCATTTGTGAAGGAAAATAGTCAGATCAGTGCTTTAGGAATATTATTTTGAGAGTGATTTGGAGTATAGATTGGAAAAAGGAAAGATCTGAAACAGGTAAATGGATTCAGATGAGAAGTGATGAGGTATTAAACTTGGACAGTGGCTTTTTCAATGGGATGAGGGGGCTAGAAATGGGAGATAGTGTGGAGGTGGGATTGACAAGACAGTAATTGATGACATAGGGGTGACGGGAGAATGAGGATTGAGAAATGACTGAATGAGGATTACAGGAAAGAATGATGGAAAAGAAATAGATTTTTGGGGAAAGACAATATTTCAAAATACTGAAGTTGAGATACTTACTGGACTCTCAGACCAAAATAACTGGATGGAGCGAAGAGGCTGGGAATTGAGTCATTCCTGGCAGTTACAAAAGTGAAGTATTTAGCCCTATGCCTGGCACATAGTGTGGACTTAATTTCTAGTTGATTGATCAAAAGTATGACTTTGTACCCAAAGCTCATGCCAGTGAAGGCAGAAATAGACTATGCCAAGAAAAATATAAGGCTGTTTACTTTTATAACAATGCCTTGCCTTTGTATGATCCAGGCAATTTTCATTATATAAAATTGCTACAATTTGTAATAGGCTGAATAGATATAGCCTTAGGAAAACTAATTTGTTTCTAACCGTTCTTTTACTTGAGGCCTACAAAGATTTGAAGTATGAAATAACAGCATATAAATTGATGTCATGAGCTGCCCTAAATGCAAACCTAACTGAAAATACAAAATGTGTGGAAATTGCTGCATCATAAAAATCAATTATCCCAGGGAATGTGTTTTCAGAAAGTGGTAAATAATACTATTTACTCATAAAACACACTTAAAGCCAGAAAGAAGTATAGTCAGCTCACATAAACAAAAGATAGCCTCTTAGGCCCTGAAATAGAGAAGCATTTAGATGGTATAAAAAGCACAGGATATCAATACCTATGATAACTCACAGAGGCCATATTTATTTGTGGTAACAGCAAATTTATATGGAACGGAAGAATAATTTTTTCAGGGACAGCTAGCTGGCTCAGGAGTTTGAGAGTCAGCCCTAGAGATAGGATATCTTGGGTTCAAATCTGGCCTCAGACACTTCCTAGATGTGTGATCCTGAGCAAGTCACTTAACCCCAATTTTCTAGTCCTTATTGTTCCTCTGGCTTGGAATCAATACACAGTATTGATTCTAAGATTTTTTTAATCATTCTTTCCAGGCATTTCCAGATATTCAAGGAGTCATGACATAGATCTAGAGGAACCTTAGGAGACAGATCAGTCACTTAGATAAGCATCATAGAAAGGATTTGAACACCCAGGTCCTCCATTTCCAATGACAGTACCCTTTCCATTACTATATCATTCTGCCTCTTGGACATAATGACTTCAGTGGTTGGGTACATTGAGACAATCTGCCATTTGGGCATGATTTCAGTTAAAGGCAAAGCAAGGGAGAGGTATATCAAGAGAAGAAATTGTCAAGTTCTTTGCAATCTGCTTTTGACAAGTCTATTTTAATGAAGTGATCACTGGAAAAAGAAAATGTTCGAAGTTTAGAAGAGTCCACCCAAAGGGAATTCCCTAGCTGTGTAACCCTGAGCAAGACAATTAACTCTCATTGCCTAGCCCTTATCACTCTTCTGCCTTGAAACTAATGCATAGTATTGGTTTTAAAAGAGAAGGGAAATGTTGAAAGGAAAAGAAAAGAAGAGAAAAGAAAAGAAAAGAGAAAAGAAGAGAAGAAAAAAGAACTAAACAATGAAACAAAAATGGGTCGATTATTAGAGAAATAATTCCTGTAATTATTTATGTAAATACTTTTTAACTTGGGCACTCCCATCAATGAGGGAGATTTCTACTGATCATGCTCTTTTTCTGTGAGATTCTTCTTGATGAGATACGATAAAAAAGGTGCCCAAATTTTTGGATAACACTCTTCTGATCTTTGGATGTTCTGTGGCAATGAATTTGGTTCATAATCTGTAATCTTTCACAGTCATCACCTACGTATTCAAATAATACATTTCCTAGATGCTATTTTAAAGTATTTCTTGCATTTGAGTCATTGTTGGTAATATATTGAAATTTATTTACTCCTACCATGAGTCTCTCCATTGCCTTTTAGTTCACTTTCAATTTTAGTTCATAAGCGATTTCAATGATTAATGGCTTGCAGCCATACAGCATCACAGGGACCAATCTTAGTTTTAAAGAAGACATTTTGTTGTTGCTGTCATTGTTCATTTTTCCCCCCAGAGGGGTAGTTGAAATAACTGAGCAATTTCCCATATTCAATTGACTGCTCTTTTCCTTCTATTTAATTGTGGGACCATTTTATCATCCATCTGCAGTACCTGCCTGTTCACCTTCTAGGTAATGAGGACTAATTTAATAAGGTTCCCCTCTAACTATGTCAGATTCTGAGATACAGGCATTATACATACATACATACATATACATACATATATACATATATATATATGCATATATATATATATCCCCCCATGGATTGTTTGGTTGATTATGGATCTCACTAAGAAGTCTGGATTATGTTCTAGACTTTGACATAATCTCTATAATCAACAGATAGGAGCATCTGGAAAACTTTAAGTTTTAAGAAGGATCCCTTTCCCATTTGAACTCTGTGAAAGAATTCTCCATGACAATGGGAAACAAGATAGGTTTATTTTATCATGAAAATAATAGAATTTATTAAGATGTTCTATAATTTAAAAGGCATAGTGCTCCTTCCAGAGTCTAGGGATGATTGGAGGTCTGAGAGTAAGACAAGTGGCTCTTTCCTATAAAGTGTCTTCTGGCGCTCACTGGTTTTAGAGTGATGGAATTATTCCCCCTGGGAAAGAAGACAGACTTTGACCTTGAAAATAATGGAAAATGGAGATGATTAGGTGGTGTGTCAGAGCAGAGCTCTACCCTGGGTCTTAAGGCTAAATTGTATTATCAAAATTCATCTTGCCAGCTGGAAATTGCTGAAGAGCTCCCCTGACCACAGGGAGAGGAGCCCCAGGCATAAGTGATTCACAATGTAGAGAAGGGATGAAATCCAAAATTTTTATCCTTCTATTCACCAACATCCATTTAGTGGAAGAACTAATGATTCAGTGGATAGAGTGCTGGAGTCTGGAATCAGGAAGACCTGAATTCATATATCTGGTCTTAGAAACTTATTAGTTGTTTAATCTGAGTAAATCAGTCGCCTCTTTCTGCTTCAGTTTCGTCAGTCATAGAATGAGGATAACGATAGCACATACCTCACAAAACTGTTATGAGGATCAAATGAAAATATTTGTAAAAGTGCCTGGCACAGTACCTGGCACATAGGAAGTACAAATAATTGTTCCAGTATCTTCCTTTCCCATTATAAGGTCCTGCTTCATCTAAATCCCCTTTAAAGGTGTTTCAGTTAAATCAATCCATTCACTCTAATGCAAACTTACCCAGTACATTCACCTTCCATATTTTCTGATTGAATTATTCTTTCTTGCAATTTCTTCCTCTCCACTTCCTCCCCCCTCCCTGCTATAAGAATGTATGCTTCTAGAAAAGTAATAGATGTCATATCTTCCATATTCAATTGCAGGGTCTAGGAAAGCAATTATTTTATTCATTTTTGTATTCTCCCTAGCAGTCAGCAGAAAACTTTGAATTTAGAAGGGGTTCAAAAATATAGAATAATCCCAAAAGTCTTAGTGTAGTTTTATACTATTAAAGCTTAAAAGTTCACCAAAACTTTTGTGAGACCTTGCATTTATTAAATAAATGAAGGAAACCAAGAACATTCATTTTCTCTCAAAATTAATTTTCTTAAGAAACATGTATTTTCAATTCAGTGTGATAGACATATGTCCTAGGCTCAGTGCTAGGTGAAGATCTCAGCTTGTTCATAACTATGGTGAAGAGTGATAGTATAAGAGATATGAAGACCATTAGGCTATTGGAAATCAGGTTTATGAAGTTTTAGCACCTTGATGATAGGCAAATCAAGCTGCTCTTTCCCTTTGATAACAAATAAGTATCTCTATAGGGGAAAAATAAATGCTAGAGATATGGATACATAACATGCTAAACAATAGTTTCATCCTTTTATTCCATTTTATTTTGAACCCTTGATTTTGAATTATGGAGAGAAAGTTTAATGACAAAAACCCTGTTGTTTAGCTATCATTTCAATTTATTCTTGCTCTGGACCAGGCACTGAAAATACATGGACAAAAATGAAAACAATCTCTGCCCTCAAAAGGAGCAAAGATTGAAATGAATCTTAAATTGGGGGGGGGGGTGGAATCAATCAGTTTCTCATGTTTCTATAGGAGATACAATTTTGTCAAATAATATTATCATCACGTTGAAAACATTAACTCTAAGAGGTCCTATTTAAAGTTTTGTTGAGATTCCCCTCACTCAAACCCCCTGTAAATGTTTATTTCCTTAAAAAGAATTTATCAGGACCTCAAGTCTGTTGAAGCATTAACACCCTGTTTCTATGCTTCTGATAAAGCATGCTTTCTGCATAACATTTAAAACACTTGGATTGTTGAAAATTCCTACAAAGGAGTTCCATAAAATATGTCATAATTGCCATGTTGTGCGCCAAGGAGATGTCAATAGTGGTGGTTGCTACAAAGCAAGGAGGAGTTAAGTGGTTTCACAGGGGCATGATAGGTGGGCAATGAGCCCAGATTTTAGAGTCTAGGGAAGGAGGAGAATTAGAAGCAGCTAAAAATACAGGTGCCATCTGTTCATGAACTAGAAAGCTAGTCAATAAAGTTTTCTAAAAACATATTTTCTATTAACCCGAAAAAGGTTGTGGCACATTTGAGAATGCCAAATCCATATAATGCAAAAATCGAGGAGGAAGCTACTTTTAAAATTTTCAGAAAAATGTACCTCCTTTTCTCAATTACTTTGAAAAATATTTTGACCTCTTCATGGTTGAGAGTATAGCTGAAGTCGCAAATGAAGAATATGCAGACTTCTAAAAAGTATTGAAATTTCTTGCAGATGGCACAGATGAAGAAGAAAAATCATTTAAATGGGAAGTGTGCTGCATGAAGGATAAATACATCCATACATCTCTTTTCTGAGTTCCCCTTTGCTAGCCTGTCAAAAGGGGAGGGGCTAAATGGAAATTCTGGTCAGACTTTCTACCAAACTTAAAGGTAGCTAATGGTGAGAAACCCTCAGACCTACCATATTTCTGTTTGTGATGTGAACCATATTCAGCATGGTTCGGGCTGTTAAGAGTCCACATATGCTAGTCTGACCTCCTTCCTCTTCCTAGAGTGTAGATTCCTGTACTGAATCAATGATATACTTGCATCTTTATAATAGAAGTATGAAGAAGCATCTTTGGGTCTACAGTAAATGAAAGAGTCATTTTTTCTTAGGTCGACTTGCTGGGATGCCTGAAATTTTGTGTGTGAAGAGCAGTGAAGAACTGGTGTAGCTCAGCTGTAGCATTGGACTCTGGAAAAGCTGGAGTTCAATTCCTGTCTGACGCATATTAGCTATGGGACTATAAATGAAATGTTCAACATTTCAGTGCCCTAGATAACACTCCAAGACTAAATTGCAGATAGTCTCTCTGCTCTTGGCATAGGCAGTTTCCACACTGAGAATTCCCTTCCTGGATGAAATCATGGGTTCAGATGAAAAAATATGGTATGTCGAGAGGAAGCAAAGAGGCAACATAGTATAGTTGAAAGGAGGTTGAATTTGTTGAGATTCCCCTAGGGAGGACACAAATAAAGGAAACTCAGATTCAAATCCCAGCTGTGGCACCTATGTAAGCAAGCCACCTCTTCATTCTGATCTAAGACTCAGTTTTATCAACTGTAAAATGGGGATAATAACACAATGCTGTCTTCTTCTGGTTCCTTCTCCTCCACCTCAACAACAACAATAAAAGGTTTTACATAGTACTAAGGTTTACAAAGTACTTTATACGTATGAACTCACTGATCCTCACAACTGTCCTGTGAAGTAAATACTATTATCCCCATTCTTCAGAAGAGGAAACTGAATCATAGAGAGATTGAGTAAAATATATTCTAAACCTGAAAGGCATATAGAAATACATTTACCAAGACCCTCTCCATTGCCTTTTGGTTTGCCCACAATTTTAGTTTGTAGGAAATTTTGACATTTGAAAATGATATTCTTAAGGTTCAATACCATACACACACTCCTTTGGTAGTACAAAATATTAAAAGGAAAATATGTAGATACATGTGTGTACATATGTGTATATGTACACACACACAGAGTTTGTATCTGTGAGCTAGAATGTGGCTTTATTCCGGTATAACCTGAACTCTATTGGATGACATTGGGAAGCTAGACTGATATAAATTTCCTAGGAAACCGCAGTACATTTAGCACAAATGCAGGCAGGTGGGCATCTCTGACATTTTAAAATGGACTTTTTTGTTCCAACTAGTACTGAGGTTCAAACACCCTCTCTTTGTTTGGAATCTGACTTTCTATAATTAAAAAGTCATTTGTATAAATTGGATTATGCTTCAAACAAATCCAAAGTGTGAGCACCTGCAAACAAGTGTTGAAGTTCCAGAGCTCATGCAGCTTGGGGAAGAACGTGGCTTTTCTTATTGAATGCAAACCATAAATGGGCACCACTCAGCTCATGGAGAGAAACCTGGCAGAATGCTGACAGAAGTTGCCTGGTCAATGTCAAGTAAAGAAGTGGCTAATCACATCCAAAAGAATGACAGGAAGTCTTGGGCTATAGTGGTGGTGGTGGGGGGGTGGCATTGTTTTCCCCCAAATGATTATAGACTTATAGCACTTGGAACTGAAAAGGTCTTGAAAGATAATTTAACTTGACTTATTTTATAGAAATATATATATATAAACTGAGAACTTCTAGAGAAGCTAACAGGCTAATAAGATGTAACGAGATCTGAACCCAGGTTTTCTGATTCCAAGATCATAATCCTTTCCCCATCACACCATGATGTCACTCAAAGCAGGAAATAGAAGCATAGGATTTAGAACTTGAAGGGACAATAAAAATCACCTGATCCTACACTTCATTTATGGATAAGAAAATGAAGATCCAGAGATATGAGGATTTTGCCAAGGTCATACAATGGGGAAGTTGCTGGAATTCAAACTCAGTACCTGAGATTCATATTGTGCTAAATTCCTTGTTTGCTACTTGCTTGCTTTAACTGCTTTACTCTCAGTTGTTCTGAAATGAATAGACGAATGTGGGGAAGGTTTTACAAGCTGGTTTATAGATGAGGTTTGAAATAGGGGTGTTGGTTAAGTGAACCAGACCAGGAAACCTTCTTTAGAGATTTGAAGAACAGACTAAAGGGGATACCTGTAAGACAGACAGATGCTACTTTCTGAACTCTCAGAATAGCTTGTACCTTGTCTTTTGAATAATTGACTAATAATTATTCTCACTTACATATTACTTTACTATAATACTTCACCCAATAAATCTGTCATTAGCCAATTAGTTTATAAACCTTTAATTACAGCTTAACTACTATGGGCCATGGAGCAGCAAGGCAGCATAGTCAATAGACATCTGGGCTTAGAATCAAATAATGAGTTAAAATCCCACCTTACACATTTACTGTGTGACCCTAGGCAGGTCCCTTAATTCTCTTTGTCTCTCTTCTGCATCTGTAAAATAAGATGGAGAAGGAAATGGCAAACTATGCCAGTATCTTTACCAAGAAAACCATAAATGAGGTCACAAAGAGTTCTAGGACTGAAAACAACTAAACAACATGAATAACAAGAAATAAGGGTCAGGCACCATACTAAGCACTGGGGATATACAAACAAATAAAAGTGAAATTCCTACCCTTAAGAAAATGTTAATCAAATGGGGAAAGATAACATATTATAAGGTATAAAATAGGATACTCTGTATCTTCTTTATGGCTCTGGTGGTTATTATTGTAATGCAGTTGAGCTAGGCCCTGTGTAACAGGTTTGGGCCTAGTAAAATTTACTGAATATAACAATACTTGGAGGAAGCTTGTAAAACCAAAAATCTCTATTTAATAAGTATTAAGGAAAGGTAAGGATAGGTAATAACGGTTGAGGATAGGATCCCTAAATCTAACAGGGGGCTAAGCTTTTACCCACTTCCCTCTAGTCTGCAAGAACTTGCTTCTTGCTTAGGTCACCCCAAATCTTCTTAACACTCCTTAATCTATACTAATTCCCAAATCTATTCTAAATACACTAAGCTAAATTATAATTCTCTTATGTATAATAAAGTTTACTGCCTCTGTTAATTTCTCTCAGTTTTGAATCAATCTCTCTGCCAGCTGCCAGCCCTTACTGGTCTAGCTAGGCTTTTTGGCCTAAGCAGGCTTCTGGGCCTATACAGGCCTCAAAAATGACTGTCTCTGTCTCCAGCTACACCAAGGAAAAGCACAGTTTCTTTCTGTCTCCTTAGATCTCTTTCGGCTTTAAATAGGTTCCATTATTCATTCTCTCTACTCACTTCCAGCCCTTCCAGGTAGGCTTTTCAGCCTAAGCAGGCCTCAAAATGACTTGGCCCTCTCTGCTGCCATACAGAGGAAAAACAGACTCTCTCTTTCTTTTTTCTTTTGATTTTTCCCACAAACTTATTCTAGAAACTCCAACTTGTTCCCCTCCTTCACCCACCACTGAGTTTTTTCAGTGTTCCAGCGAACAGAAACACCAGTCTTCTCCTAGGGAAAAAAACCTCAGGGAGACCCCTTGCTGAACAGGTCTCCAGTCGGAAACCAACTGACTCTGGCTACACAGAATTCCAACAGGCCCCCTTCCGAAGATTCTGTCTGACCTTAAAGAAACCTTACCCATTATTCTTTACCCTGTCCTTAGCTGCTAAAATCCCAATTACTCCAAATGGTCCTCATTAGCCCTGTGGCCTAATTAATTCTAATAATATAAAAGGAAATATAAATATAATATATAATGAGTAAGAATAAAATATAATAAGAAAATATAAAAAGCTGAAAAGTGGGAATGAGATAGGAGAAGGTACCTGATTAAGGGGCATGATTGAGCGTTACAAAAAAGTCCAAACATAGTATACTTGGTAGGAAATGAAGAGAAAAAGTGGTGCTACGTCTTTTCTTTAAATAAAAGCTCTGATCCCAGAGAATCAACTAAAAAGGTAGTGGAAATAATCAACAACTTTAGCAAAGTTGCAGGATACAAAAATAAACTCACATAAATCATCAGCATTTCCATATATTTCCAACACATCCCAGCAGGAAGAGTTGGAAAGAGAAATTCCATTTAAAATCGCCCTAGACAATATAAAATACTTAGGGTTAAAACTAGATCTAAACAATTGGAAAAACATTAATTGCTCATGGGTAGGATGGGCTAACATAATAAAAATGATCATTCTACCAAAATTAATTTACCTATTTAGCGCCATACCTATCAAACTACCAAAAAACTTCTTTACTGAATTAGGAAAAACTATAACAAATTTCATTTGGAATAACAAAAGATCAAGAATATCAAGGAAAATAATGAAAAAAAAAGTGAAGGAAGGGGGCCTAGCAGTACCAGATCTTAACCTGTACTATAAAGCAGTGGTCATAAAAACATTATGGTACTGGCTAAGAGACAGAAGGGAGGATCAGTGGAATAGATTTTAGGAAAGTGACATCAGCAAGACAGTCTATGATAAATCCAAAGAGCCCAGCTTTTAGGACAAAAAGCCATTATTTGACAAAAACTGCAGGGAAAATTGTAAAACAATATGGGAGAGATTAGGTTTAGAACAACATTTCACACCCTACACCAAGATAAACTCAAAATAGGTGAATGACTTGAATATAAAGAAGGAAACTCTAAGCATAATAAGTGAACACAGAATAGTATATTTGTCAGATCTTTGGGAAAGGAAAGATTTTTAAGATCAAGCAAGAGTTAGAAAAAATTACAAAATGTACAATAAATAATTTTGATTACATTAAATTAAAAAGGTTTTGTACAAACAAACAAACCAATGCAACCAAAATTAGAAGGGAAGCGACAAATTGGGAAAAAATCTTTATAACAAAAACTTCTAACAAAGATCTGATTACTCAAATTTAAAAAGAAGCTAAATCAATTGTACAAAAAATCAAACCATTCCCCAATTGATAAATAGGCAAAGGACATGAATAGGCAATTTTCAGATAAAGAAATCAAAACTATCAATAAGCACATGAAAAAGTGCTCTAAATCTCTAATAATTAGAGAAATGCAAATAAAAACAACTCTGAGGTACCACCTCACACCTAGCAGATTGGCTAAAATGACATCAAAGGAAAGTAATAAATTTTGGAGGGGATGTGGCAAAATTGGGACATTGATTCATTGCTGATAGAGTTGTGAATTGATCCAAATATTTTGCATGGCAATTTGGAACTATACCCAAAGAGCATTAATTGACTGCCTGCCCTTTGATCCAGCCATACCAGTGCTGGGTTTATACCCCCAAAAAAATAAGGAAAAAGACTTGTACAAAAATATTTATAACTGCACTCTTTGTTGTGTCAAAAAAAAAACCAAACAAACTGGAATACAAGGGGATACCCTTCAATTAGAGAATAGCTGAAAATACTGTGGTAACTGTTGATGATGGAATACTATTATGCTCAAAGGAATAATAAATTGGAGGAATTTCCATGTGAACTAGAATAACTTCCAGGAATTGATGCAGAATGAAAGGATCAGAACCAGAACATTATACACAAAGACTAATACACTGTGGTAAAATTGAATGTAAATTCTCTACTAGCAGCAATGCAATGGCTCAGGACAATTCTGAGGGACTTATGAGAAAGAACACTATCCAGATTCAGAGGAAGGACTGTGGGAGTAGAAACACAGAAGAAAAACAACTGCCTGATCACATGGGAGGATGGAGATATAATTAGAGATATTTACTCAAAATGAGCACCCTAGCACAAATATCAATAATATGGAAATAGGTCTTGATCAATGACACATATAAAACCCAGTAGAATTGTGTGTCAGCTATGGGATGGGGTAGGATGAGGAGAGGGATAAAACATGAATCCTATAATCATGGGAAAATGTTCTAAACTAATTAATTAAATAAAAATTCTAAGCTAAACAATAAACAAACAAACTAATAAATAAATGAAAGTTCTGGAGCCTTATGACCTTGCCCTTTAGTCATAGTGTCCTAATAGAGGGACAAATGAGTACCAGGAAGATTAAATCTTGTAGCATAATAAAATATCCCAGTATTTCCAACACATCACAGCAGCAAGAGGTAGAAAGAGAAATACCTTTTAAAATCACCCTAGACAATATAAAATACTTAGGAATTTATCTACCAAAACAAACACAGGAATTATATGAAAACAACTACAAAACACTTTCCAAACAACTAAAACTAGATCTAAACAATTGGAAAAACATTGATTGCTCATGGGTAGGACGAGCTAACATAATAAAAATGACCATTTTACCCAAATTAATTTACCTATTTAGCGCCATACCTATCAAACTACCAAAAAACTTCTTTACTGAATTAGGAAAAACTATAACAAAGTTCATCTGGAATAACAAAAGATCATGAATATCAAGGGAAATAATGGAAAAAAAAATGTGAAGGAAGGGGGCCTAGCAGTACCAGATATTAAACTGTACTATAAAGCAGCAGACATCAAAACAATATGGTTCTGGCTAAGAGATAGAAGGGAGGATCAGTGGAATAGACTTGGGGTAAAAGACATCAGCAAGACAGTCTATGATAAACCCAAAGAGCCCAACTTTTGGGACATGAATCCACTATTTGACAAAAACTGCTGGGAAATTTAGAAAACAATATGGGAGAGATTAGGTTTAGATCAACATCTCACACCCTATACCAAGATAAATTCAGAATGAGTGAATGACTTGAATATAAAGAGGGAAACTATAAATAAGTTAAGTGAACATAGAATAGTTTACTTGTCAGATCTCTGGGAAAGGAACAATTTTAAAACCAAGCAAGAGTTAGAGAAAATTACAAAATGTAAAATAAATGATTTTGATTATATCAAACTAAAAAAGCTTTTGTACAAAGAAAAACAATGCAACCAAAATCAGAAGGGAAACAACAAACTCAGAAAAAGTCTTTATAACAAAAAATTCTGACAGAGGTCTAATTACTCAAATATACAAGGAGCTGAATCAATTGTATAAAAAATCAAGCCATTCCCCAGTTGATAAATGGGCAAGAGACATAGATAGGCAATTTTCAGATAAAGAAATCAAAAGTATCAATAAGCACATGAGAAAGTGTTCTAAATCTCTAATAATTAGAGAAATACAAATCAAAATAACTCTGAGGTATCACCTCACACCTAGCAGATTGGCTAAAATGAAAGAAGGGGAGAGTAATGAATGCTTGAGGGGATGTGGCAAAACTGGGACATTAATGCATTGCTGGTGGAGTTGTGAACTGATCCAACCATTCTGGCTGGCAATTTGGAACTATGCTCAAAGGGTTATAAAAGAATGCCTGCCCTTTGATCCAGCCATACCATTGTTGTGTTTGTACCCCAAAGAGATCATAGATAAACAGACGTACAAAAATATTTATAGCTGTGCTTTTTGTGGTGGCAAAAAACTGGAAAGCAAGGGTATGTCCTTCAATTGGGGAATGGCTGAACAAATTGTGGTATATGCTGGTGATGGAATACTATTGTGCTAAAAGGAATATTAAACTGGAGGAATTCCATGTGAACTGGAAAGACCTCCAGGAACAGATGCAGAGTGAAAGGAGCAGAGCCAGAAGAACACTGTACACAGAGACCAATACACTGTGATAAAATAGAATGTAATGGATTTCTGTACTAGCAGCAATGCAATGACCCAGGACAATTCTGAGGGACTTATGGAAAAGAACGCTACCCACATTCAGAGGAAGAACTGCAGGAGTGGAAACACAGAAGAAAAGTAACTGCTTGAACACATGAGTTGAGGCGGCCATGATTGGGGATGTAGACTTGAAGCTACCACTCCAAAGCAACTATCAAGAATTTGGAAATAGGTCTTGATCAATGACACATGTTAAAACCAGTGGAAATACGCATCAGCCATGGGGGGGAGAGCTCGGGGGGTGAAGGGGAAAGTAAGAGCATGAATTATGTAACTATGTTAGCTTTTCTAAAAATAAATATTAATAAATGTTAAAAATATAAAAATAAAATATCCCAGTGATGAGTTTCCTGGGGAATGAATTCAGTGTGGAGAGTCCTAGACAAGTCTAAAAGTAGACTGGGTAGTGGAGGTATTTTTATTCCTATGTTATAAATAAGGAAGAAGTCAGAGAGGTTAAATGATTTGCTTGCAAGGAGTTAATTGGAGGGAACCAATTTTCAAATCCTGACTCCAAGTCCAATATTGTTTTCATTCTACCCAGTTGGAGTAGTTGTGCGCTTGTCCAAACACTTTATCTTTTCCCTACTTAGTATATTCTAGGTTCTTGATAAATTTTTTTTTGGAAACCCTCAAGAGAGTTAACTATGCTTTAGGTACATGACAACACTATTTGTGGATCTCTGTGCGATTCTGGGAAATTCCAGGAAGTTATTTCATATAGGCAGGCACAGAAAGACAGATCATATACATCTCTATTTGAAATTTGTCAAACAATTTTTTTTTCTTGACTGGGAAAATTTCCCTTGGATCAATAGTCAGCTGTTGGACATTCTGGGCATAATGATTTCTAAATGATGCCAAGATGTGCAGGTGTAGGAATCCCATTGGATCTAGGCCATGTCCTCCAATTTCCTCCTTTTCATTTTCTTTCTAAACAAAGAGAATATGTCTAAGATATACAGGCACATTTAAAAAAATAGAAATAAAGGACAGAAAAAATGGCAAAATTCTTCCTATTATAAAGTTAGGGGTGAGGAGAGATGTTAGAAATATTCTGATGCTTTGATCAGTCTATGAATTCAATTAAACTCAAATCCAGTAAAATGTAGTTTTCATTATCCATTCCTAGGGTCAAGGGGATCAACCAAGGCTGGTGACTTATGTCTTTGTGATGGGGAAATAATTGCATCTATAGCTTAGGACTAGAGATAGGATAGATATTTAGTCTCTACTTGTATTGTGGAACCAAAGTCTACTTCTTCATTTTTAATAGGTAAGCCAAATTTAATTGACTCAAAATTTTTATTAAACAACAGTTGATCAACTACAGGAACCATTGTATTTATAAGGTAGTTTCCACCCTTTCAGTGAATTAAAGCATCTTATATACACCTGGGAAAAGGAAGAGAAAACAACTATGTAAAAAAGGCACAGGATATTTGCTAGATTCAGACTTCATCACAAGGTCTAGGTGTTTGGCTATAAAACACAGGAGGTTATTGGGGAAAAGGAATGAATGTAAGGGTTATCTGAAGTTCACTTAGATTAGACTGACTTTAAAGGCTAGACAACATCATCCCTAGAAAGGAAGTAAATAATTTGTTGGAAAAGGTACAGAAAGTAAGAGTCCTGAGATAAGTACTTGCAAACAAACAGAGCAAACAGGAAAAAGACAATTTAAAAATAAAAGTAACTTCTGCATTGACCTTCAGCTCTGTTTTTCAGCTAAATTCAGCCAATAATGAAGAGCCAAGGATGGGTACACAGCTTCAGAATTACAGTAAGTTCAGAAGAAGCCATAAAGTCCTAGAAAGAGGAATCCAAAACTTTCTTTTTGATCTGTACCTCATCATGGTTCTGAGTCAATCTGATATAAATTGAAAACTATGCATGTGTGTGTATATATACATACGTACATACCCATATTTTTTATATATATGAAAACTTTTTTTCCTCATTGGGGGATGAACTGTACAAGTACAAGCTTCCATGGAATCTGCTTGAAGGAGAGAAAGAACAAGGGGAAGGGGGTGGAGAGAGAGAGAGAGGGAGGGAGAGAAAGAGAGACTTTTTGAGAGGGTCATAATGAGAAGACTTCTAGCAAAGGACAAAGAAGCACCTCAAGGGATAGTCGAATGACCAAAAAAGGATAAATTTCACACTCAGAATTGTTTCTTGCTGGATATTTGTGATTCAAGGGCAGATTTTGCTGGGCTTTGGCCAGTAAATTGAGGATGAAGATCCTGAGTGGCAGAGGCTCTTGAGAAAATTTTTTGTCTGGGCTTGATTCTCTTGTATAACATGTTAAGAACTAAGGAAGCAAACACTAGAAGGCTACAAACCCGACTAAATAAATAACATGTCATATTTTTATTATTGTTATCTGGTCCAAATTAAGGCTCCAGTAAAGAAGCATTTTGGGCATAAGAGAGTTAAGTAGAGAAACAAAAAGACTTGGAGCTGGTGAAGGTCCAAGATTATTAAAATGTAATCATTTTTGTACATTGTGGATTATTCAGTGTATAGAGTGCCAGGTCTACAGGCAGAGAGACTCATTTTCCTGAGTTCAAATGTGGTCTCAGACATTTGTGACATGTATGACCCTTGGTAAGTCACTTTAATCTGTTTGCCTCAGTTCTTCATCTGTAAAATGAAGTGGAGAAAGAAATGGCAAGCCACCCCAATATCTTTGCCAAGTAAACCCCAAATGAGGTGATGAAGAGTCAGGCATGACTGAAAGGAATGAGCAACAGAAAAATAATATTGATTAATAATTTTCATTATTATTAAGATTCATTTTTTTCTCCAAACAAAACTGTGAAGCAAGGAGAGTACAAATCTTATTGCCATTATTTTGCAGATGTGTTAACTGATAGAATGGATAAGTGATTTGTAACATTTTACAAAGCTAGTAAAGGAAATGCTAGACTCAACATTTAAATCTAAATCTCATAACTCCAGTTATGTTTACTTTCTACTATGCTACTCAAAAATCAGCTTTTTGGCTGTTCTCTTATAATAGCTCAGAGTAAATCTGCTTTATATACTTAGCTTTGGGTGAGTTGTTATCAAAGGAAGAGGTGGAACAAAGGAAAACCTACCATCTTCCTTCCACAGGACGTTTAGTGTGTAGAGACTCTAATAAGCAAGAAGTGGTAGCATTTTAAAACCTGGACAAGATGCTAATGAGATTAATCAGTAAGTATTAATATGTGCTAGGCACTGTACTAGACCCTGGAGACAGAAAGAAAGAATGGAATAATCCCTATTTATAAGGAACTTATTTCCTAATTGGAGAAACAACAAATCCACATAGAAATATATACAGCAGAAATATAAAATCAATAAACACGTGTTTAAATATTTAATAATAATGAGAACCAGTACCCAAATGTTATGATAGAAGGGGAGAGAGAGAAAGTCTATGAAGTGAGACCCTCTTCTAGCTCTCCCTTGCACCAAATATACACTGGGAGACTTCGAGGGGGTGTCACCTGTTGGTCGTGCCTCCCCACAGGAGTTGGGGGTGAGGCTTCCCTATAAAACGAGGTATGTGGTACCCCAATCCAATTCTGGTGGGGTTCACACAAGCCTCCCCCGAGGTCAGTCAACTTCACAGTGGGTTGTCTGGCTTCAAGTTAGAGGCAGCCAGACCAAGCTGTGGTTCCTCTCTCCCTTCTTGTCTCTCAGGCACTCTGGAACGCTATCTGACTAATGAATGGCTTTTATTAATCACAATTCAGGGATTGGGGAAAGGGGTGAAGGGCAGAAGGATTTGGAGTGCCCTCTTTTCTATTCCTATGGAATCTG
Source organism: Gracilinanus agilis (assembly GCF_016433145.1). Lineage (NCBI taxonomy): Eukaryota > Metazoa > Chordata > Mammalia > Didelphimorphia > Didelphidae > Gracilinanus > Gracilinanus agilis. The sequence continues at coordinate 341,951,716 of NC_058133.1, read as the reverse complement.
TCGCTTAGGTGAGAACCTTAATGGCTCCCACTCCTAAGCTTCTTCCTCTGCTTCTTCTCCTTCTGTTTCTATTTCTAGTTTTCTGTGTCTATCCTTTCCTATAATTATAAGTTTTGACTGGAAAGGGGTTTCTCAGCAAGGCTGGGTAATGGGAGAAAAAAATAGAGTCCAAAAACTTAGCTAACTAATTGGTTGAAGTCTTGATGGATGAGAAGCAATGGGATGCCTTTGACCAGGGAATTGGGCTATCAATGTCCAAAGAAAGATCCTCAGGAACCCCTCAGGATTGGATCCAAGCTGGGATGTCCTCCTCCTCTCTCCTCTCTCAGTCCTCCACCAGAAGCCCTTCTCCTCCTTCCTCCTCAGGAGAATTTCCCAGAATTCCCTCTTGTCTCTCAACTGCCAGTAACTATCACCAACTGTCAGCCACTCCTTCTCTGGCTCCTTTTGTCCCATCCCCCTTGTACAAATTCCATCCTTACAAATACAAAAGAATTAAATATAGGCAACAATCAATTCTGCTATAATATGTCATATATGTTCCCAAAAAGCACCACAAAATGCAAAATCGAGCAATGAAAACCATGGTGCTTATGGAAATAATGTGGTAGGAGACAAAAATGCTAAAAAATTTCATCGGTTACACATTTTAAAAAAGGAATGTAATAGGAAAAATAGCCCAGTTTTATACATGTTAAAAGTTAAAAAAAATACAAAACAAATGCAATAAATAGTGGCAATATCTACAGCTTTAGGATTCTGCTCAGTTTATGCCCAGGTTCTCACAAGATTCAAACTAGCAGTCATGTTACTTTGGGTGAGAAACCGGTGGTTTCAGTTATGGCAGAAGTTTGGTAAAGAGAATGGCAGACACATCCTCCTCTCCTAAACTTCCCACTCCACCAGAAGAATATATTATAATAATATTATTTTAGCTATATAGTAATATCACATTAATAATACAAATAACATAATTTTATTCATATAATTACATTATGATATGTTATAATTACATTATTATAATAAATGTGTCATTTTTAATTGAAAAAGACTTTAAGTTGGCTTGGGGAAGTAGAACTTAGAAGGTTGCACCTTCTGAATTATTATAAAGTACTGCAGTTTGAATAATAAATTGTCTTGTAATTTCTTACAAACAAAACATAAAATTGTAACATGTTCAACTTATTTCCTAATGTATCAAAAACATTGAAACAAATTATAATTTTAAAAACAATCATTATAGCAAAATTCATTCTAGTTTGAGAGGGTTGGGAATAGGTGGCAGAGGAGGATCAGGAAAGGTGTCATGTAGAAGATGGGGTTGGAGCTGCATCCTTTAAAAAGAGGAACTCTGAGGCAGAAGTGAGAAGAGACTGAATTTCAGGTATGTAGGACAGCAAATACCAAAACAGAGAAGGCAAATTTGGCTGCATTACAGAATATGCAGAGGGGAGTAATTTTCAATGAGGCTAGAAAGATAGTTTAGAGCCAAGTTATGCTGACTATAGAAGATTCTATCTGATCCTAGAGGCAAGAGGAAGCCATTGGAGTTTATTAAGACAAGAGTCACATAATCAGATCAGTGCTTAAAGAATTTTATTTTGGCAGCAGTATGTAGGGGTAGGATGGAGTGAAAAGGAGGCAGGAAGGCCAATTAGGATCTCCATGAGAAGTGATGAGGTCCTAAGCTAAAATAGTAGCTGTGTGAGCTGAGAGAAGATAGAAAAGATCCATCTTGAGGGCCTTTGTGTGCAGGAAGTCAGCCGAGTTCCATTTTACCATAGGAGCTCTATCACTTATTTGGCTGGAAGAAAACACTTTACAGTCAAAATTTTAGAGTTAAATAATGATTTTGGTAAGGGGTTATTATTGAAGTAATCATTAAATAATCCCAATTTTTATTGGGATACAAAGCTGTGAAAGGAAAGAAATGGTCAGTACTTGTGCCAATAGATAAAATATAGGAGTTGATAGTGGATAATATATTCATCTGTGAACCATTTGCAAGATATGTGTATTCCAGTGTAAGTTATTTATGCCCACACTGATTGTCTTAATGCAATTTACTAATAGTATTCGTAGTTGTTTCTGAACTCTAGAATCCCTGTCCAAGGGAGACAGTGATTTCTGCCTAGAGGAGATAAGAAGTGTGAGAAGAGTCAGTGGCCAGACACTTGTTTCTTCCCTCATCTGACTCCAAGATGATCCTCATATTAGAAATATAAATTTCTTAAGTGTCTGTGGTCTGGGAGTACAAATCTATTTCAGATCAAAAGCTTCCTAGTTCCTAGTAAATATTAGTTACACAAAACACTATTAAAAAGTGATAATTAGTGACTAAATTCATTTATTCACAGAAATCAGAAAAACATTAGACTATACCAGAAAACATATAAAGAGAAATAGTGTTTAAATTGGAGTCAAATAAGATTCAGCTCAACTAAGAAGGCTCCGATCTTACCCAAAGGAAAATTCTCCCTCCAAAGTCTAGAGAGGCAAACTAGAAATCAGGAACATGTTGAGAAGCTCCTACATTTCTGCTGCTTCCAAAGCCTATTTTTTTCTCTTCCCTGGAGTTGCCACTCCTAAAGAATGTGTCAATCTAATCCACATGGATCTCTTTCCCCCAAGAAGTTCTGGCATCCGTTCTCCTCTTCACACAAGCCCACAGCATTGTGACAGCATTCTTTGTGCCATGCAGAAGTCACACTCTTCCCCACCTCCCTTTTGCAAACCCAGAATCTTGTGAAACACCCGGGCTTGTTTGGAAACCCAATTATACAAGTAAAGTTGTTCCTGGTCAACAGCCATAAAACCTCTCAATCCTGGTAAGGCTATATCTGATTGGAGAGAGCTATTCAGAATGTTTCATCTATCAATACAGAAACAGTTTGTTATAATGGAGAGCTCCGTGCTATCAGAGGCAGGAGATCTGAGTTCCAATACAAACGTTGCTATTTATGACCTGTTTTACTTTGAGTAAATCACTGAACATTTTGAGACTTGAATTTCCACATTGTTAAAATGAGGGCATTTGAATGATTCCTTATAACTGAAAAACATATATATGTATATGCACTTCTTAAAAACCTTAATGAAGCTTGTTTCTTTTCGCTAATAGGAAAAAAGAAACAAGCTTCATTAAGGTTCTTAAGAAGTGCTTTTCATGTGACCCTTGGCAAGTCACTTGACCCCCATTGCCCACCCTTACCACTCTTCCACCAAGGAGCCAATACACAGAAGTTAAGGGTTTAAAATAAAAAAAATTTTAAAAAAGTGCTCTTCACCTAATAGGCATGAAAGTAGACTACACAGTAGAAAATATTATGATTATTATTTTGTTGTCTAATTATTTCACTTCTGTCTGAAACTTTGTGACCCCATTTGGGGTTTTCTTGGCAAAAATACTAGAGTGGTTTGCTATTTCCTTCTCCAGCTCATTTGACAGATGAGGAAACTGAGGCCAGTGGGGTTTAGTGACTTGCCCAGGTTCACACAACTAGGAAGTGTGTGAGGTCATATTTGAGCTAAGGAAGATGAGTCTTTAATGACTTCAGGCTCAATCCTCAATCCATTGCTCCATCTAGTCACTCCAATAGCTACTTTGCAGATGAAGAAAATAAAACTAAGAGATCACGCAACTTGTACAAGGTAACACAGATGAGAAACATCAAACCAAGGCATCCTGACAGCTGGTACAAGGTCTTGTCTTATAATGTCGGTTCTCCTGGACTAATGTACTTCAGGAGAGATGCATACTTCATATGAATGAAGATTTTTAGTCAGTCTCAAACTAAAGCAGATTTCAACTGGGGAATCAAAAACAAAAAAAATTTTGCAATCTCCTGACAGGTCCCCAGACGACTCTCTCTCTCTTTCTATCATTACCCCAACCCCCATTTTTTTAATATAAAAAAAAGAAAACCAATAACTTGGTAGATAAATTTTAGCCTCAGGGAATATTTACTGTCATGGTATGAAAATCAGAAAATAAGGTTTCATCATGAAGTGCTAACTTTAATTATAGTAAAGAGAATAGCAGCATGATAATTAACATGTAAAGCATATGCAAATAGACAATTATTATGTAAAAATCAAGTTGAGGTTCAGGGCTAAAAATCTGCATGCTTAGTAAAAACAAATAAAAAAGAAATATGGTGAAGTCGCTGCAGCCTCAGGGAAGCCTTGGAGACTAACCAGAAGTTTAAAGAAAGGTCTGATAAATTTGCTTGGTTGGATACATCCATCGTATAGGAAATGTGTATAGGTTGTTTAAGCCACATTCAACAGTAAGCTGCATTTGACTTAAAAAATGCAAACCTACTTTCCAAAGAGACTTGTTTTTGTTTTTCTGGTGAGATCAATGCCCCTTGAGGCAGTGGGCACAGTTATAACTAGTGCAATGAATAGTCTGATGGGACCAAGAACAGGGGGCTTAAATATATATTTCCACAGTGGGAGAGGCTATCTCATTCTTCAGGGAATTCTTTGGGGATGATTGTACTCCAGACCTCCATCTCAAACTATGTGGAATGGGAAGAGTGGTTACTGCAGAGAAGAAAGAAGAAATGCAGCTGATCCTCAGATGTGGTCATCCTGAAGCACTCTTTGCCCAGTTTTAGTCACTTTGAGGATCTCATTTGCCCTTGCGGAAGCAATTTAAGGGAGGGATGCAGGATGACATAATGGAAAATGTAATAGACTAAGGATAAGGAAACCTGAGCAGGACAAACTCGACTCTGCATTTTGCCATTATAATTTTCCCTCAGGGCCTGCTGTCCCAGCTCCAGAACTTTGGATAGTATGGCTAGAAACATGTATGCCCCTCTGGGTACAGATTCCACAGTGTCTCCATAAAATTCCGAGTTCTGTGGCACAAATGTAACATCAGAGGAAAGATGCACGTTCAGGGCACAATTATTGGAATGTATGTATGGTTTCTAGACATTCCACTCAGGTGTCCCAAAATTATTCTTCTGACTTCCTAAATTTTCTTAGATTGAAAAAATGTCTCACTCTGACATTTTTTGGCCTTACTGCTTCAAAATTTGATTGAGATATTAAGTCAAAGTATTTTGGAGGGAAAAATTCAAATGGTTCTACCTCTAATCTGCCATGTTGGTTCTACCTCACATAAATATTTCTAATTAAAGAAACATCCTCTGCTAATTGTTCTGAAATATAGAGTTGGAAAGTTGCATCGGGGTATGAGAACTTACTTGCCAAAGGTCACGAAACTAATTTGTTTTGGTTTTGAACCCAGGTTTTTCTTATTCTTCATCCAACTGTCTATCCCATATGCCATATTACCTTTTAGTAGATAACTCCAAATACTACATACTAATATAATCAGCTTTGTCCAGGATGTCCCCATATATCTTTTAAGTGCCCCAGGGAAGTCTTCATGTAATTATGCCCAATCTCATCTGTACTCTATATCAGTTCTAAGACAGAAGGTAAAACTTCTAAAAATAAATAAAACAAATTACTTAACTTCTCTGAGCCTCTGTTTATTAAATCAGTGGGACTAGACTATGTGATCGCCATGTACTTTTTCAGTCATCAAACTATGTGATTCAAAATAGACTTCAGCACATTATTGCATCAAAACAGATAAATGAGGCCATTACATGGATAACTTAGGTAAACTGGAGATTTCAGAAAGTATTCAAGAAAGGAAACAAATTCTCAGTCTCTTTAATTTTCCCTGGTTCCTCTATTCCTATCCTTCACATGATTGGAGGTGGGAGGGAGGGAGGAAGCAAAGCAAATTCTCCTGGTAGGTAAATTTCCTCTTTAGGGAATATTTACTGTCATGCTGTGAAACTCTAAAAATAAGCTTTGTAATGAAATGCTAGCTTTAATCATAAGTCCATTTTTGGTCTGTTCTTTAGATCAATGGACTTAATTCTCTACTTTGCTCTTGTTTACATTATTCTGACTTCAATAGATGGGTCTGACTTAGTCATACTCTTGCTTTATTGGTGTTAGTATTTGACTTAGATTATAGGACTGCCCTGAGTTCTCTCTCACTGCCTACTCCCCATTCTCCTGTGCACCAACTTGCCCCAACTCAAAACCCCCATGAAGAAAGACCTGATGAAAGAAAGAAAAAAGATTTGCAGCTTTGCATGGCGACTCTAAGTGCCAATACCTAGGATAGGTAAGGCAAAGATCATTGCATTATGGACATCTCTAGGAACAAAATAAGTATATTCTTCTATATCTCTTCTTACACTTTCTCCCTTTTTATAATGGCCAACTACAATAACCATTATCTTTCTCCTTTTAAATGAAACATGAACTTGGGTCCTGTAAATAGAGCAAAATTGGCTTAGCCTTTTTTTTTTTTTGTCAGTGGGCATGGTTTAGGTATATGTCTTACTCTCATTTGACCTACAGTCCCTATTTAAATTTTCTAAGCTGGGGGTGCGGTCAGGGAGAGAGAGAGAGAGCGAGAGCGAGAGAGAGAGAGAGAGAGAGAGAGAGAGAGAGAGAGAGAGAGAGAGAGAAGAAAGAGTGATTGAGAGAGAGAAACAGATAGAGAGACAGAGAGTGACAGAGACAGAGATAGAGGCAAGAGACACAGTCAGACAGATCAACAGAGATGGAGAAAGAGATGATCAGATTTCAGTGAATGAGGGCTTCAAAGCTGCAAGAGGCAGTTTGAGAAATCTGACATTTGGGATGCCGTGCTGGGTTTCCATGGTAACACCTCGAGGTTTTAAGAAGTTTTCAGACTGGATTTTAATATCAAATTCAGGGTACACACCATTTAAAGAGAGAAGAGGAAGGGAGGATACTAGGAAGCCCATGTAAATATACTTTCCCCTAGAAGGATCATTGAAAGAAAGAAACTGGAGTTTCTCTATAGTTGTCCACTGTAGATCTGAAGTTAGAGCTGCTTCCACAGCTTTAATTACTACTTCATTATAAGTATGGGATACATCTCTGGGTATTCGGAGATAAGGATGTTAAAAGTGAAATATCTTTTGAATATAATAATGTTTACCTCTATTTTTTAGTTGATGAATAGTATAATGGGGAGATTAAACATTAGCGCCCAGGCTGCCGGGTTGACTCTAAAGACCTAAGAGTTCTATAATGGAATGAAGCCAGGATTTTGAAAAGGTGTAGGAGTTTGACCAAGCTGGAGGGAAGGAGGTTTTTTGGCTGTGTGGTCCAGCTTTTTCCAAATACCCAAGGAGCTGTCAGTGTGGGGATACCACTGAGAAGAAGATTCTCCAAGGAAACATCGTGACCTAGGTAGAGGAAAGGACTGGGTTATCTGTTGGTGGAGCAGATCAATCTTCCTTACTCCCTGGAGTCTGCTTTGAATTAACTGGCTGCTTTTGAACTTGTCCTGGAATATCTTTGACCAGCTTGGAGCATCTCTGAACTTGTACTGTGAGAACCCCTCTTCAGCCCCTCCTAGGTTAGTTTGAGACCAGCTTAATTAGAAATCTAGTTAGTTAAACTGTTAGCTATTCTTTAGAATAGAAATAGCCCTCTCTCTACTTCCCTCATTTATTACAAGTAAACCCAGTTTGCTAGCACTTCTCGTCTCTTCTTAGTTAAAAGAACCCACTTCATTGGTTTTCTCCAGTTGGCAGGTTGGCAGTTACTGGCCAACTGCCATTCCCAAACCTCACATCCCTATTAAGTTTACCTGTGTTCCTCTGTCTGTTTTTCCCTTGTGAGGTATGTGTGTGTCGCAGTTTATTATTATTCCCCATTCCCAATGTTATCTTTGTTCAATAGTTAACCCAGAGAGATATTGAGTATTCCAGTTACATTCAGTGGAGTTATGAACCGTTTGACAAAGGAACTGATGCTATCACCTGGCATAAACTTCAGTCTTAGAGGGCAATGTATGTCTATGGGTTATTATGAACAACAACAGTATAAGGATGCTTTAGGCAGACATACAAGGAGACTGTTGTTTCTGTTTATTTTTAAAATTTGAGCCTTGCTATCTCACCAAGATTGGAAGGGCATGGTTATTCACATGCCTAATCCCATCACCAATCTTGATTCACTCTGTGTGACCTAAGCAGATTTTATCCCTCTTTAGGCAAATCTGGTGGTCTTTTGCTCCTGGGACCTCACCATATTAATAATGGAATTAATGCAGACACCTAATGAGGACAATGTAGCTCAGAACTCCTGAGCTCATATTCGCAGACCTTACTGTTCCTGCTAGCTGAGATTCCAGGGGCTCTTCATCATTCCCAGAACCAGGAATATTTACAGCTAAAATTGGGCTCTCTTTTAGGTTTAAGAAGTTGCAGTTAAATTTATGTATATTTTTATAAGTTCACAGGAGACAGAAGTTAATACACCTATAGGTTCATAGGAGACAAAACTCAAGAAAAGTGCTAGTTGTAACTAGAAATCTTAAGGCAAAAAAGTAAATTTGGCCTTATACTTATCACTCAGATTTGGTGAAGATGAAACCTAGAATCTCGTTCTAGATGAGCATAATTTATTTTCAAAATAGGGGTAGATAAAAAGAAGCTAGAGTTGGAATAGCATTTTTAATTAGGAAAGCATATTATTTTGAAGAAATCTAGGAACAGGAATAAAGTGTGACAGAGAGATTTTTTAAAATTTTATTTTTATTTTGCAAAACATATTTGGTCATTGTTCTAAGAAAGTACTCATACAAAACCCAAACCCCCAAATATAAACCAGAAATACACTGAAGATAGTATGCTTTGTATACTTTGATCTGTATCTATCTGATTTCAATAGTTCTTCCTTTGGAGGTGAATAATATTCCCTATCAAGGCTTTCAGGATTGTCCCAGAATGTTGCATTGCCAAAAGAAGCCAAGTTTTCAGTTGATCATCATGGTTGTAACTGTACACTATTCTCCTAGTTCTGTTTATTTCACTCTGTTATTTCATACAGGTCTTTCCAGCTTTTCCTGAAATTATCTTGCTTATCATTTCTTATAGCATAATAGTATTCCATCCTCCAAATGTACCACACTTTGTTTAGTCATTCCCTAATTGATGGACATCCCCTCAATTTGAAATTCTTTGCCACCACATAAAGAGCTGCTATAAATATTTTTGTACAAGTGGTCCTTTCCCCTTTTTTATTATCTCTTTTAAATACAGACCAAGTAGTGGCATTACTGTATCAATGAGTATGTACAGTTTTATAGCCCTTTGGGCATAGTTCAAAATTACCCTTCACAACAGTTGTATTAGTTCACAATGCCACCAGTACTGCATTAGTGTCCCTTTTTGCTACATCCCCTCCAACACTTAGCATTTTTCTTTACTGTCATATTGGCCAATATGGTGAGGTGGTACCTCACTGTTGTTTTGTTTGCATTTTTTAAATTGAGTAATATAGAATTTTTTCATATGATTATTGACTACTTTGATTTCTTCATCTGAAAACTGCTTGTTCAGAACCTTTGACCAGTTGACAATTGGGAAATAGCTTGTATTCTTATAAATTTTATTTTAATGGATTTTAAAATAGTTTTTTTTGTGATCCTGCAAAACATACTTCCGTATTGGTCATTGATAGAGAGATTTTTGATGAAGATCAATGGAAGATGGGGAAAATGATTTAATCACTGAAATTATACTATAAACCATCTAGAGAGAAAGAAGAAATAAGATGGAGACTGGGAAGTAGAATATGTCTGATAAAAAAAGAAAGAAAACATGATTCAGTACTGATGCATAAAGCTGAGCATTTAAAATCTGCTTGACTTTTCTTAATAAGTTCAATCTTCAAAAAATGTGAAAGAAATAATAAGAGGAAATTATATTTTGGTTATGATTTTCATTAGCTTACAGGAACTGGTGGTCAGAGTTGAAATGTTGGGAACTTGAAGTGGTAGGAAAGTGGTATATTCCATAGTTTGCAAGGAAGTATAATGTTCTGGAAAAAGAGAAGAAATCCTGATATTACCTGACATGCACCTTTGAGTATGGGAATGAAGATTTCAAAAGGTTCAGATGAAGAACAGATTGGAACTTGTAGATTAAAATTCTAAAAGGGAAGTCAGTCCAAAAGTATTATGAAAGGCTTAAGAATAAAATTCTGAAGACACAAAAGAAAACAACTCCAATAAAGAGGGGAAATGAGAGGAGTTTGAAAAGACTTATGTGTATGAACAGGGAACTCACAAATCAACCTAGGTTTTCAAAAAGAAATGTGCAGAAAATGTAATAAGAAGCAGGCAACAGAGGATGAATAAGAATGCAGAAAATTCTTGTAAAATTATAGCTAAAGTACTAAAACTATAATGAATTTAAACTGGTGAGGAAAGATAATGCTATCAATGTCTTTAAACTGGGAAAGAAGGAGGGATTATATTTCTACTTGATGTGAATAATAATTGATAATGTAGCAAAAGTCATATAGTAATTGATAATGTAGCAAAATATTTGGTAATATAGCAAAAATAAGAATTTTTTCCCTTCTCCTAAAGAAAATGACCTTTGCATTGGAAAAAAAAATAAAACATGACTAAGAGTAAACTGACACCCAAGATAAGTAAGGGGAGAATAAAGGAATACTTAGTGACCTTTGATGAAAACAATGCACCTGGAAGAGATAGATTATTTCCTTGAAAGAATTTGTGGATATGATTGTTTAACCATGGTCAGTAATACTGAAAATGAATGGAAAATAGGAGAGATACCACAAGACTTGAAAATAGCAACTGTTGTCATGACTTCTTTTTTAAAAGGAAAGAGAAAAGAGTCAGCAAACAATGAATTTAACTTCAATTCTTTGGAAAATTTGAGAATAGGTCATTAAATGGCTAATGCTCTTCTAAAAAAAAATAATGATTATGAAGAGCCAGAATGGTTTTTATCAAAAATAGGTTATGCCAGACTAACCTTATTTCACATTTTTGTCAGATAATAAATTGATATGTTAAGGGAATGTGCCAGGATTTATCTAGATTTTAATAAGGTATTTGACATAGTATCTCATGAGTCCTGCAGAGAAAATGTTTGTCCCTCATTTTTAAAGAGGATCAATGACATCATGAGAATGATGTTTTCATGTTGGGTTTAAGTGGTGGCAGAGTTGTTCAAAGTTGTCAGCCTTGTTCTCTCCTCCTCCAGAGTCATCCATGTCTAGTAGCAGGACAAAAGTCAGAAAAATTGGCAATGGCCCAGGATGCAGTGGATGACCATGGCATTTTCAACATCTGATCAAGCTCTAAGGACTCCATAGAATCTGCTTCAGGTGCTATTGGAAGAAACTGTTCTCATCCAGGGGAAGTCTTCACATGCTTGTGGTGGATAACCTTCCTTACTCAGTTTCTGGTTTAGACCTCTCAGTTACACTCAGCCTGGTTTAGTTCACAGGTTGAGATAGTTTGTGGTCACTATATATGTAGTGGCCACAAAATATACATATATATATATGTGTATACATATANATACATATATATATATGTATATATATATATATTACAGTTTCTTGGAGTCCAGTGAGAATTGGGTGAAAGGTGGGCACCAAAGGTAGGTGAGGATTCCATTCTTAAAAAAGGTATGGCAAGCCCTCATACCAGAAGTGCTAGTCCTCTCTGACTACCATATACAATCCTATGGAGAAGATAGACAGGCATGGAATAGACAATAATATAGTTAGATGGATTTGAAGCTGATTAAATTACAAATTGAATTAAAAAGCAGTTGTTAATGGTTCAGTGTCATTGCAGCAAAATTTCTTCAGTGGATCAACCCCAGGAATCTGTGATTGTATTTGTGATAGTATTTATATCAATGACTTGGATAAAAGGTATAGATGACATGGCCATCAAATTTACAGATGGCTAAGCTATAAGGAATCTCTAATGCTTTGCAAGACAGAAATAAGAGTCCTAAAAGTTCTTGATAATTTGGAGCTTTGGATTGAATATAGTAAGAGTAAATTGAAAAGGGATAAATAAAAAGCCATATAATTAAAGTTTGAAAAATCAGCTTCATAAATACAGGTTGAGGGGAGCATAGTTAGATAAAAGTTTTGTTGGGTTTTTTTGTTTGTTTTGTTTTTAAACCCTTAACTTCTGTGTATTGGCTCCTAGGTGGAAGAGTGGTAAGGGTAGGCAATGGGGGTCAAGTGACTTGCCCAGGGTCACACAGCTGGGAAATGTCTGAGGCCGGATTTGAACCTAGGACCTCCCGTCTCTAGGCCAGACTCTCAATCCACTGAGCTACCCAGCTTCCCCCTTTTTGTTTTTTGTTTTTTTTTTCTGAAAAAGGAACAAGAAATTTTAGTGTATTCAATACTCAATATGAGCAGTGTAACATGATAGCCAAAACAGCTAATGCCAACTTAAGCATCTTTGGGAGAGGTATGGTTTCCAGGAATAAACAGATGGATGTCTCTCTGAAATCTTTACTAATCAGACCACAAGTGGATGGTTGGTTTCAATTCTAAGTGTCTTCATTTAAGAAGAACATTGATAAATGAAAGGCTATACTTGGGCGGAAACCAGTATGGTGAAGGTCCTTAAATCCATACCATATGGTGTTCAGTTGAAGAAACTGGAGATATTTGGTAAGGAGATCAGAAGACTCAGGGAAGATATGATTGCGTTCTTCAAGTATTTGAAGGACTCTCTTATGAAAGAAGAATTAGTTTTGTACTGTCTGCAGAGGATAGAACCATGAGTTATAAGTGGAAATAGCAAAAAGAAAAATTTAGGCTTGATGTGAGGAAAAGCTTTCTGACAATTGGAGCTTGTTGACTTGTGCAATGGGTTCTTTGAGAGATGGCAGGATCCCCCTTATTGTAGATCTTCAAGCAGACAGTGGATGATTACATGCCATGTATGTTACAACTGGGATCCCTTTTGGGTATTAGTTAGACTAGATGACTATTGAGGTCCCTTCAAAATACCCAGTTTTATGATTCTCTGAATTGGGAATAGTCTACCCTTATTTTCAAATTTTTGTCAAGTTTGCATCCTGTAACAGAGGCCCATCATAAGAGCCGCAGAGGTATATATTTTGCCATTCATAAGCATAGATTCTCTCTTTGGCTTGTTCACTCTATCTCAGTGGAAAATTCCCACCTAATCTTAGATCCACTATGTGTACCCCAATAAAATACAAACTTCTCAAAGAGGAATTTTTTTGTTTATGTCTTTGTAGCTCCAAGACCCATTGTAGTGCCTGGCACACCTTGGGTACTTAATAAAAACGTATTGAATTGAATTTTCACAAATCACCTCACCTGAGATGAGAGTTTATTATGCTGAAGGCACAGCCTAAACTAGAAAAAAAATCATGATAATCATGAGGAAATATCTCAACAATTTGCACCCCTAATACCCATAGACCGAGAAGACCTCCAGGAAAGGCATCTGAGAAGGGTAGTAACAGATTTAGAAAAAGGAAGATTTATGAAGTATTTCTCAAGAACATTTATGAACGAATTCATATGTGCTAAAAGTTAATTTGAAGGGCATTGCCACCAAGAAAAATATTTTGCATGAAAAGCCTTTTGTAACACTTCCAGACTGGAGGAGAACCAAGCTGACTGGCAAAGCACTTTTGATAGGGTAGGGAATCTTGTGAAATTATCTAACCAGTTATTTTTCCTCAGCAAGAACCTTGGCATCTAAATGGAGAAGTACAAGCTGTTGGGAATATTTTTATAAACCTCAGGAAAAAAACCACTACAATACTTCATAGAATCAAATGTGTGTTCCTTCCGCTAATTTGAAATGCCTCTAGTGGTGAATATAGGGAGGGCGCCCAAATTGTGAAAATGACTTCTAGTCCCTAAAGAAGACCAAAAACCACTTTGGATTTTCCCCATCCAAATGCAAAAATACATGGCCAGGCAGATCTCTGAAAGAGAAATCCATTATTTTAGAAACAGAAAATGTAAGCTTTCGGAGGATAGGAACTGCTTCTTTTCAGTCTTCATATCCTCAGCAACTTGCATGGTACCATACATCTGGTCAGCATTTACTAACATTAGTTGAGTGGAATTGAATTGGTGTGAAACATGTAGGACACACAAGAGAAGGAGGAAGGATTTAGTTGCCAAATTCAGTGGGAGTTTGGATTCCCAGGAAGCTTGGCTAAAGTGATAGTTCCTGCACAACATCCTGAGTTGCTCTTTAAGAGATAATCAAGCTATATTGACATCAAGACAACCGGCAAGGCTTTGAGTTCCATGCTGTTTCTTTGCAGATGGAGCTGTGCATACAACCCCCAGAAGGGTGAAGCTAAGGTTTTACCCTATTGGGCACAGATGTGTTAATGAAGGGATTGTTTGCTTATCTTCAACATGTGTGTTTTCAATCCCTGGACAGCATGCTTTCTGCACCCTGGCAGTTCAGTACCACAAACAGGGGCTGGCAGCTGGCAGCAAATACCAAACTGCTTTAGTGATTAATTTTTGCAGCAAGCCCAAGCAATGACAGGCAGTGCTTATTCTTTCCCAGGGATACAATCTCCAAAAGATCAGCCTGTGGTGTTAGATGAGAAAACTGAATATAAGAAGACAGATTCTATACTTGACATGCAAGGAGATGTGCCCATAAAGTAATGAATTTTGGTTTATTTAAACTAACAACAGAACTTATGTGTTTGTTTTGTCTTTGTCATGGTTCTATAACTTGAGTCATGTGAGCTATTGCTATTTGTACAATGGATCACTCAGATCTAGAGGGTTTACATAAACAAAGCCTTTAATAAAAGTGTCTCATAACCCCCAGGTAAAAGTAAAAGGCAATCCACCAGGTAGTTTTTAAAAAATAGTCTGAGAAAGCAAAAAGAGATAAAAACCATCTCTGGAGACACAAAAGCCATTGGCCAGTGGAAACTTCTTGTTCAATAACTATGCCATCAAAATCCTAAAACTGTTTTTTAGATTATTTTTGCTCAAAGGACCTACAGCTACAATAGGCCCAAGATTTCTCTCATAGTTTTTTTGCTTCCAAGAGCCCCAGTTGGTGTTGTGGAAATTCTGGCACATAAGACCTAACCATATTACTTTTGGTTGCCAAAGACATTCAAACTGAACTGCCAGGGAGCTACATCAAGACAATCAGCAAGACTTTGAGCTCCATGTGTTTCTTTGATAGCCAGGTTCATAATCATCAACTTCACAGGACAATCTCACTTATTAGCGGGATAAAAACAGCAAACAAAAGGGTGACATCAATCTACCCCAGTAGCTAGCCCGACTAGCTAGGTTCTGTACACAACTGGCTATGACTCATCCACAATAGCTCATAGCCCACTTTTGCTGCTCATCTACCTTTGGTGTCCACCAGACACTTAACTCTATGGAGCATGTGGTCAGACATGGAAAAATGCCACTGCATCTTAGACCACCACCCACCTTCTTGACTATTGTCTTGCCACTGGACTTTGATGACTCAGGAAGAGAGTGAGAGTAATGGCTTTGTGTAACTCTGCTCCACTTAAATCTAATTCATGAGCAATAAAGACATCACCCTGTGATGTCACTGGTCCTCTTCAAAAGCAAAGGACAAATAACAATAGCCCAAATGGCCCAAATGCTATTCAGCTACTTCTAGGATTGCCAGGAATTGGCTGTTTCTGATTCTACTGTCCAGTCATACATATGTCTAAGCTGTGCAAATTAGGGTGCTAATTCCCCTTCCATGATTTCACTGCTAAGATAAAAGATAAGAGATACTGCCTACAATCTAAGTGTTATTGCCAATGTGACTATCTTGCTACTGGAGCTGCTTCTCCCATTTTCCTGCTACTGGCAGTGTTATCCAAATTACTTTCTTCTGGATGAATGTTACTGCCCTAATTACCACCTGGGCTCCTGAGGAACAGGACACCACTACCTCTTTTCTCTCTATACTATTTTTCACAAAAAGGCAATTTCACCATATTTAATCTTTGTCCCCAATTTTGTGGTTTCACATCTGCTGCCATGGATCACTAAGAGCCCAAGAATTCAAACAGATGATCCATTTAATAAAAGCAACCAATACCCCTCAGGTAAAAGATAACTACCTAGAAGGTTCTTAAAATTATGCCTAGGAAAGCAAAAGTTGGCAAAAGCTACTAACAATGAAATGAAAAAGTACTTGGTGAGAAAGTTCCCTGGGGTCTCAAGAACTCTTCCACCAAAGTCCTGAACTGTTTTCTATTCTTCTTGCCCAAAGGGCCCACAGCTGGGTCCCAAATCAACGTCCAGGTGGCAAAGTTAACTCATAACTGCTCCAGATCTGCTCTTTAGCTTCTTTTCTCACAAAATCCCTGGTTGGTTTCATATCACACAATGGAGAGCCACAGGCAATACACAGTATAATACATGAGCTGCTATATTTTATTGAACAGGTAAGAAATGTGATCAGACTTGTATCTCGGTTATATTGTAGTGGTGGACACATAGAGAATGGATTGGAGTGGTAAGACATTTGAGACACAGAGATCAGTTGAATGCTTATTAGAATAGCCCAGGATGGAGGTAATGAGGGCTTAACTGGGGTGTGGACTTGTGAGAGGAGAGAAGGGGAAAATAAGATCCATATGAGATTCTGTTGAGGTAAACTGATACTAATTCTGTGTTCATCTTCATACATATTGGTCCACAAGACACTTTGAGGACTGGAGAAATAAAGTCAATATTTAACATGTGACTCATGGATTCTTAGAATTGATTGAAAAAACATGTCAATATTTACTCTTTTGTTCTGTTTTAATAGCTGTGCTAAATTTAATAAAATACTTAGTAGAAAAAGCTCAAGGATTATGCAAATAACTCAGAAGCTGCTTCTAATTTTATTAAAGCCAGCAATCAAACTTTTATTATTCTGTAACAAAGTTTACTTACTGAAACTTCCATGAATCTGGTATTTACTGCATTAAAAACAATGATCTTATGTACTTAACCTTACAAAACAAAACCCGAACTTTGTAAATACTGTTTTACAGAATTCCAGAGTCAGAAGGAATCTTAAAATCCTTCTATTAGCTCAATAGTAATTTCTTTTGCGAAATTCTTAACAAATATTGATCCAGTCTCCTCTTGACTATCCAGGGCCTGGAAAGTCACTACTTCATGGGGCACTTCCCTATTTGTCCTTCACTAAGAAGGGATGGTGGGGATGACCCTGGAATTTAGGAGAATGAAGAAGCAAAGAAAGAGAAGAAATAAAGGAATGGTACTTATGGAGTTTGAAGGGGATTTTGAAAAATCACACATTTATAAAAATGCTTAATAGAATATGAGATTATTGGGGGCAGGGATGGTTTCATTTTTGTTTCCACTTCTCCAACACCATCCTAGGGGATGGCAAATAAAGATAATTAGTAAATGCTTCTTATTTGATTACTTGACTGAGTAGTGACAAGAACACTAGAACAAGGTGTATGTGATGCCTCCAAAGAGAGTGTGAGTTCTTAAAGAATAGGAACTGCTTCACTTTTCAATTTAAATCTCCAAAATTTGGCACAAAGCTTAATAAATGTTTTCTTCATTCACTCATTCAAGTAGGTATGTTTCTGAATCTTATTTCTTTTACTCATTAACTATGTGACTTTGGAAATTATTTAATCTCCTTAGACCTTAGGTCGTTATTTTGTAAAATAAAGGGGCTAGAATAAATGATCTCTAAGGTCCTTTCCAACTATGACCAAATCAATACTATCCTCATTTTAGAATTGGGGAAGCTGAAGCTCAAAGAGATTAAATGATTGAACTCAAGGTTTCATGACTAGTAAGCAGCCTAACCAGATTTTAAGTCCAAATATTCTGTGTCCAAATCCAATTTTCTTTCCACAAATAGTGGAAACTGATTACTCTTCAAATAAATTTGCAAGGCTATTTGATTGTAAGATAAAGTACTTTTCCCCCTGTGTATAAACTTGTGGGAGTGAGTAAAGGAAGCATTTTTTTTGGAAATATGATTAAGTCTTTCAGGTTACTAACTTGCCATATTAATCATTTATCAAATAGTACCCTAGCAGGCTGGAAATGTTCATGCACCTTCCTCAGAGCAATGGCCTTCCTCTCAGGATGTTGCAGTGAAAGAATTTGACAGCCCTACATTGTAGAGGTAACCTTTGCTACTCAGGGGAATGAATGAATTTGAATATTCTTAGAAGCTGTAAATTTTTATCTAACCTCGAAATATCATGTACCTCCTAACTCAAGAAAGCTTACAGTGAAAATTTATAATATAATTATATCACCAAATAGAATCCTTGTCTAGTATATAGCAAAAAGAGACATTAGGGATCATCTCAACCATGGGTGGATGAACTTGTTTATATATAAATATATACTGTTCTTTGATTTCCTACATTGGTTCCACCCATGTCTGTTTCTGAGTGAGCCTTTGTTCAAAAAGTAATAAATATGTATATATATATGTTATGTATAATTATACTTAATATACATATATGTAATACTGTATTTCAATAAAATTAGTTTCCTTTGAAATTCTATGGTTTTTATTTTGTGCATTTAAAAAAATCTTTCATAGATTTTACCAGAGTTGCACTTAGCACACACAAAAAAAGTGGAAAACCATGATCTAGTCCAAGATTCTCATTTTAAAGGCAGGGAAAATGAGGCTTGGATTGGTGAAATAATTTGCTTAAAGTCATAGGTAGGTAAATTGAAGAGTCAGAACTATAATTCAGGTCTCTTAACTTTTAGGTCAATGATCTTTTCAGAATTTCCAGCTTCATTTCACCTTATTTCTTCATTAAAACAAGCACAAAAACTAATTTTTAATATCATCTTTAATTCTAAATATATACCTTTATTTTTCCTTCTCAAAGGAATTATGACCTATAACACAGAATAAAAATAATCATTATCCTTTCATATAAAAATCAGCTTATCAAAATAAGCAAACATTATCAAACAAATGTCAGTAAACGCAATGTTCCATGCCCCCCTAAAAGTGTTCTATAGTCCCTCACCTCTTCAAAAAAGAGATCAATTTATTCCTTAATTGCATTTGGTTAATAATAATTTTTGTTGTTGTTGTTTAGTCATGTCCAACTCCCTGTAACCCAATTTGCAGTTTTCTTGGCAAAGATAATGGAACCCTTGACAAGTTCCAGATGATTTTCCTCACTCTAGACAAGTTTTACAGAATAATAGGGTTGAAAAGTTCTTCAGAATCTAGCCTAATCCATTTTCCAAAAACCCTAACAAATGTTCTTTTTATGTCCCTTGAAGATATACAATGAGAGACAATTACACTATTGCTCTCAATAGATAGGTGGTGTAGAAAAAAGTCAGGCTTAGAGTCAGGAAGACTCATATTCTTGAGTTCAAATCCAACCTCAGACACTTACTTCTGTGACCTTGGGCAAGTCACTTAACCCTATTTGTTTCAGTTTTCTCATCTGTAAAAGGAGCTGGAGAAGGAAATAGCAAACCTTTCCATCATCTGCCAAGAAAACTCCACATAGGGTCACAAAGAGTCCTGTACAATTGAAGTGACTATATAGAACAACTCAGCTTCCTCATATTTTAGGGATGTCATTTCTACAATGAGAACCAACAGCAGCCCATTTCACTTTTGGATAGTTTCTAGTTGAGACGAGTTGAGATTACATCTCCTCTTCTCTCAATCCCTTTTGTTACTCTCAGTTTTGCCATCTTGTGCTGATCAGAACAAATCCAATTCCTATTGAACATGAAAGACATTAAATTCCTAAAATCAATTATGTTCTCTGCTTGGTTCATATTCCTGTGTTATCTTGCAAAATAAATATTTCCATTTCTTTCCTTCAATCTATCCTTTTATGCCATGGTCTCCAATTCTGTTACCAAATGATCTCTCTTCCCCGGACAAGCGCAAAGGCTTTATGGATTTGGAATAAGAGGATGAACTGAAAACCACCCCAGTCACCTCTGACAATTCATTGCCTTTATGACTCCAGGCAACTCACTCCAATTTTCTGAAGGGTATTGAATTGAATTATTTCTGAGCCAGTAACTTCCATCTCTAACTCTCTGTTCTGTCTTGTCTGTGTAGCATCTAGAACTGAATCTAAAAGCCTGGCTAAATTATTTTATTATTTTGTTGAATTCTATGAAGTCTTCCTTGGACTGTATGGGTGGTATAAAATTAAAGCTCTAAACTAAATTCAGTAGTATTGTCATCTTAATTTTATTGGAATGACCTAGTCAATCATATGCAATGCTTCTTCCTCTAGCATTTAAAGTTATTTTTTTAAACCCTTATTTTCCATCTTAAAATCAGTACTGTGCATTGGCTCCAAAGCAGAAGAGTGGTAGGGGCTAGGCAATGGGAATTAAGTGATGTGCCCAGGGTCATACAGCTAGGAAATGTCCAGGAAATTGTAATGGAATCAATACAGTATTTAGTGTGCTTTGGTAGATCAGCTTTCAAATATTTTATACATTTTGCAGTTATATCAGTGAAATTTTCTTTTGTGTTGTTGACTTCTAGATTTTATTATTATTATATAGAAACTGTTGACTTTTGTGACTTTATTTTGTAGATCACATATCTGATGAATTTGTTCTCTATCTCAATTAGTTTCTGCGAAACTAGTTCTTGGGAAAATGTTAATACATATGATATTTTCTTTTGGTTTTAGATACTTTTTATGAAAATAAATCCTCCCATGTCTATAATTTGTAGGTCATTTAGTATTAATGTGTTGTATCTTATCAAAACCTTTTCCCCTACTAAGATAACCATGTGGTTTTGGATATTTTTCTTTTTAAAATGTTATTTTCCTAATGTTGAACCATCCTTGATATTTGCAACCCTTGTAAAAAGTTGATTTAATCATAATAAATTATTTCTTGAATAAATTCCTACATTATTTTTATAAGATTTTGCTTCAAAGTTTTGAATATATTTTCATTATATTGATCTATATAGCTCTCTTTGGCTTTACCTCATGGTTTAGGAATTAGGACTATATCTGTCTCATAAAAAGAATCTAGTAGAATCAATGCTTTTTCAACAATTCGTTTAGAATTAATATATTTTTTAAAAGATTGATAGGATTCTTCTGTAAATTCATTAGAACCAAGTGGTTCTCCCTGACCTATCTTTGGCAATTCCTTTATAAATAATTCCATACAATTTTTTCTGAGACTGAAATTCTTAAGAGCACTATTTGATCTTCTATTAACTTGGGAATTTTATATTTAAAGGTAACACTCTCATTCTTTTGTATTCTCAGTTTTATTAGTACAGTAGATCTTGATAATTGTTTTTATTTCTTCTAGTTTTGTTGTGAAAAATTCTTATTGACTTACTATTTGTTGACTTGATTTTCTACCTTCCTTTTAGTCAGGTTGCCCAAAGTTTAATCAATTTTGTGAGTCTTTTAAAAAACATGCTTCTACAGTATCCATAGCTTATAATATCTACAGTCTTATTGGTTTATAATTTGTCTGTTTTTACTCTAATTTTCATTTTCCTCATCTTTTGGTCCTAGTTAGTTTGGCTTATGTGTAGAGTTTCTAATTTTTAAAATGATTTATTCATTAATCCTCTCCCTATTTTTGGTGTGTTTGTATGTTCTTAAGTAATATATCTGGATGGTCTTAGATGCATCCTAGAAAATTTTATACGAATTCAGACATTCAGCAAGTCACTTAAATTTTTTTATCTCAATTTCCTGGGATCTCACTGAGTTGTGAGGATTAAATGAGGTAATATTTGTGAAAACACAGTATAGTGCTTGGCACACCGTAGGTACTACGTAGACACTTATTGTTTTGTCTCCCTCTTTCATCATTGACTATTTGCATCTCTTATCAAATAATTTACTGAGTATGAAGTAAAACTTAAATATTGTTTTGATATGCATTTCTCTTGCTAATGGTTTGAAGAATTCTTTTACATGATTGTTAATAGTGTTTAATTCTTTTTAGAACTATTGGCTACTTTTCTATTGGGGAATAGTTTTTGGTCACATTTGCATATATTTGTTATCTTTATAACGTAAAACAAAATGCAATTTGATAAATTTGATGAGATATTTTTCTAGTTGATTACTGTCATCATTTTTCTTATCTTAGAATTTAGTTATGTTATATCTACTTCTTTGGTTTGTGCTCTCTAAACATAACTATTTTTATTTGGTTATGATCTATAAATGAAATCTACTTATTTGTATCTTTTACATTTAACTGATTTAACTGTAATATTTGTGTCCTTGAACATGGTTAATTTATTAAAACTTCATGAGGAACTACACTAATTTATACTAATACATTGTTGGTGGAACTCTGAACTTATCCAACCATTTTGGAGAGTGCTCTGGAATTATACTCAAAGAGTTATAAAACTGTGTATACCTTTTGAGCCAGCAGTACCATTATTAGTTTTATTTCCTAAGGTGATCAAAGGAAAAGAAAAAGAAATTGTATGTTCTAAAATATTTATAGCAGTACTCTTTATGGTGGCAAGGAACTGGAAATTGAAGGGATGTCCCCCAATTGGGGAATGGCTAAACAAATTGTGGCATAGGATTGCGATGGAATGTTGATATGCCATAAGAAATGATGAATAAATGATTTTGGGAAAACATGGAAAAACCTACATGAAATTATAAAGAGCATTACAAACATAAGTAAGAGAATGTTATATAAAGTAACAGAAATATTTTTTGAAGAATGATGTGTATGTTTACCTTTAGAGAAAGAAGTGATAAATAGAAATAAATAAGACATAGTTTTATATATCCATATATTTGTTTTGTCAAATGAAATCTTCTCTAAAGGAGGGGAGAGAGGGAGATAACTAAATATCTTAATATTTTAAGTGTTAAAAACAAATTTTTAAAAATTAAAAAAAATGAAATTGGGAATCATTTAAAGAAATGCTAAAAAATTTCCATGAGGTTCTGAAAATATATGTATATTCCTTAGAAATATAATTCAGAATTCCTCATAAATATATCAGCTTTCTCAAACAATTTGTTCAGTTCCATATTTTTCTGGAGACAAGGACATCAAAGTGTCTTATCATTACTATATTACCATCTATGTTTTCGTGTAATTCAGTTACTTTTCCCATTATTAATTTGGATGTTAAGGCATGTGAAGCATTTAAGATTAATGCTGATGCTAGTTTGTTTTCTGTCATTCTTTTCAGAATAATGTCCTTTTCATTTCTTATCTCTGTATTATGAATTTTTGTAGTTGCTTTGTTTGACATGATTGCCAACTTCTGCTTTTTAGGAATTACCTAGACCTTGGTAAATTTTAGTATTTTACGTATTTCTTTCTTAGATGTTTTCTTTTTTGTTTATTATATGTTTTTTCATTATTCAGTTTTTAAAAATTAATTTTAGTTCTGCCTTTTTTTTTTTAAAGGAGAGGTTGGTCAGTGGAACAACTTAAGTACTAATTAATGAAAATGGTAAATTCTACTTTCCTGTTCCACACTGGGCAAATTAAAACTAAAACAAAACAGAGAAATTGCTCAATACATATCTACATAAGTCTGGCAAAAAAAAAATTCTCACATTAACCATATCTGAAAATGTATGTCTCTGCATTTGTGTTTATGAAATCAAGAGATTGGCATGATTTTCTTCATTCTTTTCAACTTTATGATTCATCATTGTGTTGATAAATTTTCTAAAATCTTTTGGCATTGTTTTCCTCTATAATTTTGTTAAAACTCTAAATTTTTCTCTCAGTTCCATTTAGTTTACTCTGCACCAGTTCCTAAAGATCTTTCCAGTTTCTTCTGAAACTGTTTAATTATTTCCTATGCCACATTAATATTTCATTATATTAATATGCCACAATTTGATTAGATTTCCCTAATAGAAAGGTATTTCCTAACCCCCCCCCCCAAAGTTTCCTATTTTTGGCTACTATTAAGAGATATTCTAATTATTTTTCCATTTTTAACCCTTTAAAAAGTATTTTTTTTGAGATATAGATCTAATAGTGGTGTATAGCTGGGCCAAATTTTGTGACTTTTTAGGCAGAGTTCTAATTTCCTTTTCAAAATGTCTGGAACAACCCAACAGCTACGCCAACAGTTTACTGCTGTAACTATTTTCCTACCAGCCCTCGCTACTTGTCATGTTTCCTTGTGTGATCCTTAATTATTAGTCTTTTAGAACATTTTTACATGATTATTGATACAAATAAAAATAGATGATTTTGCCTTTTATGCTCACTTATTTGTGTATCATTTATTTGTGAACTGTGTAATGCAAGGTGGCTAACAGAAACTTTTAGCTTCTGTAATTTCTAAAGGTCACAAAAAGTCATTAAACATCTTAGAATCTTCAGAAAGTCAGTTAGAACTTAAAGCTTTAAATAGAGGGGAAGTTCCAACTGACGAGGCTTTTACCTTCTGGCTTTCACTGTGGTTGGAGGCTTTGCTTTGGCTTAGCCTGTTAGCTGTGGCCTTTTGGCTTGGCTTTGACCTAATTGCTTCGGCCTTGGCCTGTGCTTATTTGTCTTGGGGAAATTTAAACCTATCTCATTTCTCTGGACCTCTCCCTGATCTCTCCATCTACATTTCCTTTCCTTCCCCTGAATTTCCTTTGGGCCCTTGGAGGAAGGGAGGACTTGGTGACTGAACATTGTGGGTTTTAGTTTCTGTAGACAAGTAGAGTATCCTCAAATAAGTTACCCCTAGTTTTAGTGATTTAATAAGGACTTTACTTAAAAAGCAGTCAAATCTCCCAACTGGGAGAGCAGCCTCTCTCAGTCTAAACCTCTCCGCAACCCATCCCCCACCATCACCCCTCTCCCTAGCAGCAGTTAGAAATCCTGAACCTCTTCCCTCTGATTGACCTGAAATTAATAAATTCCCTTTTTACTTACTCAAAGCCTCTGGTGAATCATTGCATTGAAGATTGAGGCAAGGGCTAAAGAGGGAAGGAATCATTTTCTTTTTATTTCTTTTATTAAACACTTATTAATATTTATTTTTTAGAAAACTTAACATGGTTACATAATTCATGCTCTTACTTTCCCCTTCAACCCCCGCCCCCCACAGCTCCCCCTACCCATGGCTGGTGCGCATTTCCACTGGTTTTAACATGTGTCATTGATCAAGACCTATTTCAAAATTGTTGATAGTTGCATTGGTGTGATAGTTTCGAGTCTACATCCCCAATCATGTCCGCTTCAACCCATGTGTTCAAACAGTTGTTTTTCTTCTGTTTCCACTCCTGCAGTTCTTCCTCTGCATGTGGGTGGCATTCTTTTCCATAAATCCCTCAGAATTGTCCTGGGACATTGCATTGCTGCTAGTACTGAAGTCCATTACATTCTATTTTACCACAGTGTATTGGTCTTTGTGTACAATGTTCTTCTGGCTCTGCTCCTTTTGCTCTGCATCAATTCCTGGAGGTCTTTCCACTTCATATGGAATTCCTCCAGTTTATTATTCCTTTGAGCACAATAGTATTCCATCACCAGCATATACCACAGTTTGTTCAGCCATTCCCCAATTGAAGGGCATACCCTCATTTTCCAGTTTTTTGCCACCACAAAAAGCGCGGCTATAAATATTTTCATACAAGTCTGTTTATCTATGATCTCTTTGGGGTACAAACCCAGCAATGATATGGCTGGATCAAAGGGCAGGCATTCTTTTTTTTATATAGCTATTTGACAATAGTTCCAAATTGCCATCCAAAATGGTTGGATCAGTTCACAACTCCACCAGCAATGCATTAATTTCCCAGTTTTGGCACATCCCCTCAAGCATTCATTACTCTCCCATTCTTTCATTTTAGCCATTCTGCTAGGTGTGAGGTGATACCTCAGAGTTGTTTTGATTTGCATTTCTCTAATTATTAGAGATTTAGAACATTTTCTCATGTGCTTATTGGTACTTTTGATTTCTTTATCTGAAAATTGCCTATTCATGTCTCTTGCCCATTTATCAATTGGGGAATGCCTTCTTTTTTTTATACAATTTGTTTAACTCCTTATGTATTTGAGTAATTAGACCCCTGTCAGAGTTTTTTGTTATAAAGATTTTTTCCCAATTTGTTGTTTCCATTCTGATTTTGGCTACATTGTTTTTGATTGTACAAAAGCTTTTTAGTTTAATATAATCAAAATCATTTATTTTACATTTTGTAATTTTCTCTAACTCTTGCTTGGTTATAAAATCTTTCCTTTCCCAGAGATCTGACAAGTAAACTATTCTATGTTCACTTAACTTATTTATAATTTCCCTCTTTATATTCAAGTCATTCACCCATTCTGAATTTATCTTGGTGTAGGGCAGGGGTTGGCAACGTATGGCTCTCGAGCAATATCTGGCTCTTTTGAGGGCCAGATATGACTCTTTCTGCAGGAGCCATAAAGTCAATTTTTTTTAGGCTCTGTTACAGGAGTGCACATTGTGAGCACTGTCAGGCTCTCACGAAATTACATTTATAAAAATGTGGCATTTATGGCTCTCACAGCCAAAAAGGTTGCTGACCACTGGTGTAGTTTGTGAGATGTTGATCTAAACCTAATCTCTCCCATGTTATTTTCCAAATTTCCCAACGGTTTTTGTCAAATAGTGGATTTTTGTTCCAAAAGTTGGACTCTTTGGGTTTATCATACACTGTCTTGCTGATGTCACTTACCCCAAGTCTATTCCACTGATCCTCCCTTCTGTCTCTTAGCCAGTACCATACCGTTTTGATGACTGCTGCTTTATAGTATAGTTTAATATCTGGTACTGCTAGGCTCCCTTCCTTCACATTTTTTTTTTCATTATTTCCCTTGATATTCTTGATCTTACGTTATTCCAGATGAACTTTGTTATAGTTTTTCCTAATTCAGTAAAAAAATTTTTTGGTAGTTTGATAGGTATGGCACTAAATAGGTAAATTAATCTGGGTAGAATGGTCATTTTTATTATGTTAGCTCGTCCTACCCATGAGCAATCAATGTTTTCCCAATTGTTTGGATCTAGTTTTAATTGTTTGGAAAGTGTTTTGTAGTTGTTTTCATATAATTCCTGTGTTTGTTTTGGTAGATAGTTTCCTAAGTATTTTATATTGTCTAGGGTGATTTTAAATGGTGTTTCTCTTTCTTCCTCTTGCTGCTGTGATGTGTTGGAAATATATAGAAATGCTGATGATTTATGTGCATTTATTTTGTATCCTGCAACTTTGCTAAAGTTGTTGATTATTTCTACAAGCTTCCTAGTTGATTCTCTAGGATTTTTTAAGTAAACCATCATATCATCTGCAAAGAGTGATAGCTTAGTCTCCTCCTTGCCTATTTTGATACCTTCAATTTCTTTTTCTTCTGTAATTGCTACTGCTAGTGTTTCTAGTACAATGTTACATAATAGAGGTGATAATGGGCATCCTTGTTTCACTCCTGATCTTATTGGAAAGGTTTCTAATTTATCTCCATTGCATATGATGCTTGTTGATGGTTTTAGGTATATACTGTTTATTATTTTTAGGAAAGGTCCTTCTATTCCTATACTTTCCAGGCTTTTCAATAGGAATGGGTGCTATGTTTTGTCAAAGGCTTTTTCAGCATCTATTGAGATAATCATGTGATTTTTGTTTGTTAGATTGTTGATATGGTCAATTATGTGGATGGTTTTCCTAACGTTGAACCATCCTTGCATTTCTGGTGTAAATCCCACCTGATCCAATGGTGGATGATCCTCTTGATCACTTGCTGCAGTCTCTTTGCTAATATTCTATTTTAAAATTTTTGCATCTATATTCATTAAGGAGATTGGTCTGTAGTTTTCTTTCTCTGTTTTTGATCTCCCTGGCTTTGGAATCAGTACCATATTTGCGTCAGAAAAGGAATTTGGTAGGACTCCTTCTTTGCTTATTATATCAAATAATTTGTATCGTATTGGGATTAGTTGCTCTTTGAATGTCTGATAGAATTCACTTGTGAATCCATTAGGCCCTGGTGATTTTTTCTTAGGCAGTTCTTTGATGGCTTGTTCAATTTCTTTTTCTGATATGGGATCATTTAGGCATTCTATTTCTTCTGCTGTTAATCTAGGCAACTTGTATTTTTGTAAATATTCATCCATATCACCTAGATTGCTATATTTATTGCCATATAATGGGGCAAAATAGTTTTTAATGATTGCCTAAATTAAGGAAATTACCCCTTCATTGAGGTCTCCCTTTCATCTTTGATACTGTCAATTTGGTTTTCTTCTTTCCTTTTTTTTATTAGATTGACCAGTACTTTGTCTGTTTTATCTGTTTTTTCGAAATTCCAGCTTCTAGTCTTATTTGTTAATTGAATAGTTCTTTTACTTTTGATTTTATTAATTTCTCTCTTGATTTTTAGTACTTCTAATTTAGTTTCCATCTGGGGATTTTTAATTTGCTCGCTTTCTAATTTTTTAAGTTGCATACCCAATTCATTAATCTCTGCCCTCCCTAATTTGTTAATATATGCACTCAAGGATATAAATTTCCCCCTTAGTACTGCCTTGGCTGCATCCCACAGAGTTTGGTAGGATGTCTCATCATTGTCATTCTCTTCAATGAAATTGTTGGTTGTTTCTATGATTTCTTCTTTGACTAGCTGGTTTTGGAGAATCATATTATTTAATTTCCAATTAGTTTTTGATTTTCCTGTCCAGGTGCCCTTAGTAATTATTATTTTTATTGCATTATGATCTGAGAAGGTTACATTTATTATTTCTGCTCTTTTGCATTTGTTTGCAATGTTTCTATGCCCTATTACATTGTCAATCTTTGTGAATGTACTATGTGCAGCTGAAAAGAAGGTGTATTTCTTTTTGTTCCTATTTATTTTTCTCCTCATATCTATTAAATCTAATTTTTCTAGGGCTTCATTCATCTCTCTTACCTCTTTCTTATTTATTTTTTTGGTTTGATTTATCTAGATATGTAAGAGGAATATTTAGATCTCCCAGTAGTATCATTTTACTATCTATTTCCTTTTGAGATCTGCCAGTTTCTCCTTTACAGATCTGGTTGCTATGCCATTTGATGTATACATATTGAGCAATGTTATTTCCTCATTGTCTATACTGCCTTTTATCAGGATGTAATGACCTTCCCTGTCTTTTTTAATCATATCTATTTTTAGTTTGGCTTTGCCAGAAATCAAAATTGCCACTCCTGCCTTCTTTTTCTCATTTGAGGCCCAAAGGATTTTGCTCAAGCCCTTTACCTTAAACCTATGTATGTCCACCCGCCTCATATTTGTTTCTTGTAGACAACATATGGTAGGATTTTGGTTTCTAATCCACTCTGCTATTTGCTTCCTTTTTATGGGCGAGTTCATCCCATTCACATTCAGAGTTATAATTATCAGTTGTGTATTCCCCAACATTTTGGTATCCTCTCCTAGTTCTACCCTTTCTTGTTACACTATTTCCTTTTAAACCAGTGGTTTGCTTTATGCCAGTAACCCTTGTCCCCTTCCTTGATTTACTTCCCTTTCTACCCTATCCCTTTTTGTTCCCCTCTTATTATTTTTAAGGCCAAATGAATTGCTTCTCCCTTATCCCCCCTCCAGTTTTTGACCTCCCCACTCCCCTGCTCCCCTTGGTTTATCCCTTCTGACTTTCTCAGTAGGGTTAGATAGAGTTTTATATCCCAATGGATATAGCTACTCTTCCCTCTCAGGGTTAATTACACTGAGAGTAAGGTTTAAATATTACCTCTTAATGCTCTCTTCCTCTCCTTCTTATAACCGTATTCATCCCTTCCCCTTCCCATGCCCTCTTTGTGTGTAATAGAATATTCTATTTTTCTTAGTCATTCAAGTTTCTCTTGGTGTCCTCTACTATTCACTCCCCTTCTTTCCCACCCCCATATCATCTTAGACCATTTAGTATTCCAACCTCTCCCTGTGAATAATTCTTCTAATTATTATAATAGTGAATACTATAATAGTGAATAGAGTTCACTACAGAGAATTACACATAACATTTCTCCACATAGGAATACAAATAATTAGATCATATTGAAGCCCTTAAAGAGGCAAATTGAAAAAATATGAGTTTTCTTTCTTTCCCCTCTGTTTCTTATTTACCTTTTCATTTTTCTCTTGATTTTTGTGGTTGGATATCAAACTTTCCATTTAGTCCAGGTCTTTTCTGTGCAATCTTTTTATTTCTTGAGAGAACTGGGGTCATCCATCTCCGTAGGAAGTACCTACCCAAGATTTCCTCCAGCCATCAATTTGACTGGCAGGGAGGGGCCTTCTAGACTCCTCCCTCAAGAGACTTTAGAAACTAACAAGAAAAACCCTCCAGCAAAAACCTAAACATTTTTTACTCGCCCTAATTTCCTCGCTGTATCCTCTTTCTCAAGCCTCTGGGAATAAACCTGTTTGAGCTGCCCTCTCCTACATACCCCATTTCCTTTATCTCCTATATACCTTCCCTTACCTTCTTTCCTCCTCCAATCACCTTATAATCACCTAATATCCCCTTTTATCCTTGCTCACACCCAAATTGCCTTCAAGACCCACTCAGATTATTTACTTTTGATAACAACTATTTACCATCTAAAGATAAAAAAAGGGAATTTCTTTCTTGCTCTTTTTTTTTTTCTAATGATTTGGTCATGTATCACTTTGGAGCTTATTTTGGTATATGGTACAAGTTTATGGTCTAAACCTAATTTCTATTAAACTGAGCCCTCCAGGTGTGCCAAGGTTTTTCTTTCTTTCATTTTTTTTAAAGGATTAAGGGGAAGTAAGTAATAAGTCCCTTTCCTGGTTAATGAGATCTTCGTGTTTATAAAATGCTATTTTATGGTATTAGTTTGTTTCTGTATTTTCTATACTACCTACTCTATTCCACTGATCAATATCTCCTTTAAAAAAATCAGTACAAAGAGTTTTTCAAAAAATAATTATTGCTTTTGTAGTAGTGATAGATTCCTATTCTCATTTTCCCTCCATTATTATTAAATATTTTGAACTTTTGTTCCTCTATGGGAATTTTTTGGAATTTTTTCAGGCTTTATTTTTTTTGGCAGTTTGATATAGCATTGACTAATTTAGGGAACATTGGTACTTCTGTTATATTGGCTTGACTTATTCCTGAACAGTTAATATTTCTATAATTATTTAGACTAGAAAATATTTTATAATTAGATTCATATTGTCCCTCGGTTAAACATACTATCTCTATCCCTAGTTTCTAGTTATTTTGAATTGAATTTCCATTTTTAGCTCCTCTTTTAGATTTTGTTGGTTATATATAGGAATGCTGAGGATTTATGTGGATTTATTTTATATTCTATAACTTTGCTGAATTATTTCAATTAATTTTTAATTGACTCTCTAGGAATCATTTATGACAAATGATTTTTTTCTGTCTATCATTATTCCCTTACTTTCTCCTTTTTTTCTTCTTCTTCAATCTTATTGTTATAGCCAGTATTTCTACCATGATATTAAGTTGCTATGATACTGGTGCACTTTATCCCTGCTTTTTTTTTTTTTTTTTTTAAACCCTTACCGTCTGTCTTAGAATCAATACTGTGTATTGGTTCTAAGGCAAGAGTGTTTACCCCTGATCTTATTGGAAAACCTCTAACTTTTTTCTTATTATATATGTTTGCTTATGGGTTTTGATACTTTTAATTTTATATACAGTGTGTATGTGATTACATTAAATCCATGATTCTTAAAGAGTTTTTAATAGAAATGTGTAGTGGTTTTTGTAAAGTTATTTTGGCTTCTTTTGCTGTAGCCATATGTTTTTTTTATTATTTATATTATTGGTATGGCTTAGATGTTTCTAGTTAGAAACAGATTGTGGGATTTTATTTTCTTATCAAATCTGTCATTCTCTTTCATTCTATTGGTTTGTTTAATCCATTCACTTTTAAAGTTATGAATAAGGCTTATATTTTCCTCCTGGAGTGATGCTTGTATTGATTTTTCTTTTCTTTTTTAAAGAATTCTTTTTTTTTTGGTAAAAATATTCACCATATACATGAAATAACAATTTACCATGTTTTCCAAAGTGATATGATCTAAATTACCTCCATCCCTCCTATTCCTCCCCCTTCCTGGAGTTGGCAAGTAATTTAATCTGGGTTATATATGTATTACCATGCAAAACATATTTCCCTATTGTTCATTTTTGTAAAAGAATAATCATATAGAAACAAAACTCCCAAATAAAAACTCAAATACACTAAAGTGAAAAAATGTATCCTTCGATCTGTAGTCTGACTCTTTCTCTGGAGGTGGATAGCATATTAATTTTTTTCTGAAAAAAAATGCTTTTGTTCCTCTTTTTTTCTTAAGATAGCAAGTCCCTAAAATTAAAAAAAAATTTTTTTTTCTTACTTGCCCTAAAGGAAACTCTATTCCACCCTTACCCTCAACCACCTCCCTACACCTTTGTCCCCTCTGGAACTAGTTTGAAGTTAACAAGTAAGTTATCTAATTCCTCAATTTCTTTTTTTTTCTTGGTTAATTAGAATCCTTCATCCTTTCCCTCTTTCAATTTGATACGTTTTTCATTTTCTATACCTTTAAAAAAAACCCTTACCCTTGTATATCTCATTCATTTTTGCCTAAACACATTCTTTGATTCATAGCTTTATACTTCTTTAGTTTCTTTGTCTTCTTCATGGAATCAAAGCATCTAAAATAGCAATTGAGTTCTCTCTTGTAAACAATTTCTACATTATTGCCTCAAAAATCTTGCTCTATCTGCCTCCTTTTTTCTGTTGTTCTTTACTCTTAGAAACATCAATTGATGCAGCACCTACTGTAGATTGTTCTTTGCTAGTATCATCCCTTGGCAGAAAATTTCCATGTGTCCTTGTATGTATAATTCTATCATTTGTCCTTTCAATGATCATTTTCTTTTCCTTTTGTCATGAAGTCTCTCCTTTTTTTTTTTTTTAATTTTAAACCCTTAACTTCTGTGTATTGACTTATAGGTAGAAGATTGGTAAGGGTAGGCAATGGGGGTCAAGTGACTTGCCCAGGGTCACACAGCTGGGAAGTGTCTGAGGCTGGATTTGAACCTAGGACCTCCTGTCTCTAGGCCTGGCTCTCAATCCACTGAGCTACCCAGCTGCCCCCCATGAAGTCTCTTCTATGGGCTCATGTCTGCTCAGCCTTCTAGATGCCAGTTGCCCCAAATACTTCTGACTTGCCTTCTCTTAAGGCAGAATGTTGTTGAAGGAAGCACAATACTTTAGTAAGAATTGGTATCTCTGAGGATCAAATGTGTGAATTAGAACTACTGTAAAGTCCATGTCTCCCATTGTACAATATCTCTCTCTTCCACAGGGGTGTTTCTTAAGTGGGACCCACTCCCACCACTAAGTATTGGATCACCCCTTTTTTTCCTGTCTCAATCACTGTTTGCCACCTCTCCCATTCTTCTCTACCCTCCCTTCTTGCTGAGGGACTATAATATTTCTTTTTCTTGTTTAGCACCAATTAGAATGACACATTTTCCCACTATTTTCTTTCTCATTCTTTTCCCTTTTATAAGCTCTCCTATTCCTGTTTAGTCCCACAAAAACCAACAACAAAAAAAAAACCTAAACCAAAGATTCATCTATAGGTGAATATGTAGTCTATGGTGTTTCAGGCTGGTTCCTCTATTACAACTTCCATTTTGGTTTTGCTTTCACCTTTTGTTGTTGTTGTTGTTACAGCCTTTTAGGTAAAAAAAATCCCATGCTTCTGATGTTTTTATTGTAGAATCACTTGTGCATTTATATGAGTTTTCTTTGGAAAGGAGCAGGGTCATTTCTTCATGTAAAATGGGAGAAGGAAGTAGTTGATGAAGTTATCTAAGTAGTATGAGATGATGGGGGGAGAGAGCTCTTGGGAATTGTTTTGTTTTGTTTTGTTTTTTTTCCAGGGAAAAATCAAGCAAGATTCTCATTGAAGAGGGTGAGGGAAAAGGGAGACATAGACATTAATGAGTGGGATAGTGAGTCAATTATTTAGGGAGGTCTAAAAAGGATTGACTTGCCACTGGGATGGCAATGTACCCAGTCAGCAAGGTTTCATGATTTTCTCCAATGTCAGTTAGCAGTCCATGAATAACAACAAAGGCAGCAGATGTTGTAATCCAAAGCAGGGTCTTAGAAGGACAAAGTTGGTAATAAAATTAAGGAGTAAGGGGCTCAGAGGACAATGTAGACTTGCTTTGGTACACCAACAAATCAAAGACAGGAAAGGGAGAAGTGTAGCCGGTGCAAAAAGGTGATGGCTTAGGAGAGAACTGAGGGGCCAAGTTTTTGAAGATTACTGTGAGGACAAGAAACAGGGTTGGAAGTTGCAAGGCAAAAGGAGAGTGGGAATGACAGCAGACTGATCAGGCACAGAAATGTGAGAATTCATGAATATGGAAGTGGTGTATTTGTGTATTTGTGGGTAATGGCAAGATCAAAGGTAAGCCCTCTGCATGTAGCTGAGATGAAGCAGAGGGATAGTTCATGTGGAATGAGTAAGTTGAGTAATTGGGAAGTTAGGTATTTGAGAAAGTATCATTATATATACAGAAGACTTTAGTTTAAGGGCAGGCTTTGGGGAGGAAAGACTGAGCTCACTGAAGAGGGAAGGATAATGTCCTAGAGGTCAATAAAAACTACCAGAATCTTGATTAGGAGATAAAATATAGATTACATAAACCTCAAAAAGGAGAAATTGATAAGAGATGATGGCAGAAGGAATCTTTAAGTGCTAAGATAAAGGATTTCATGTGTGCTCGTGTGTGCATGTATATGTATATCTATATATCACCATAAAAAATATTTTGCTTTATTACTGTGGAGATTTGGCTGCATATGTTTTACATACTTGGCACCACCTTGCATGTTGTCTGGACTATTTTGTAATCTTTACCTTAGCTTCTATCATTTGTTTTCACAAAAGCATTGGCAGTTAGGTGGTGCAATGGATAGAGTACCAAGCCTGTAGTCATTAAGACCCAAGTTCAAATCTGGGATCAGACACCAACTGAGTAATCCCTGGACAAGTCACTTAACCCTGTTTGCCTCAATTTCCTCATCTATAAAACGTGCTAGAGAAGTACATGGCAAACCACTCGTATCTTGGCAAGAAAACCCCAAACAGGGTCATAAAGAGTCAGACACTACAGAAAATGACTAACAGATGATGATGCAAGCTAGATCTACATTTTAATTTGTTGATTAGGGATTTTTTTGTATACATGGGACAGTTTTTTGACATTTGTCTGGAAAAAGAAAGAGGACATTTGATTTAGATTGCATTTAACTTTGTCACTGATTTTTTTTTTTTTTTGGTAATAGGAGAGGCTGCATGGTGTGGTGAGAATTGAGCCTAGACTTGGATCTAAATTTAAGCACTGGTTCTGTGGATTAGGATCTATGTGATGAGAGGACTTCCCTGAAACTGTTTCATTTTTCATTTTATAAAACAAAGAGGAAACTAGCCCTGCCCACCTCTTTATTAGACTAAAATGAGCTACTATAAACTAAATAACTCTGAAAGTTTTAAATAACTACACAAACGTAAGAGGGCTATTCTGATTCCTAAATAATGATAATACAGGAGGAAATATGGTTTGTTGTCCTTTATACTCAAAGAGAACCAAAAAGGCATCATTATGATGTTGAGGTCAAGGTTCGGTGTTTCCAGCCAGCTAATCAGACCAAGGTGAGCTCAGAAGGCTCCTCACAAGTTGGGTACAAAGAGCCCAGATGAACATTTGGGATGAAGATGTCTCTAAATTTGTACATCTTGGGTTTCTCTGAGCTACTGCAATTCTGCTTTGCTATTAGAACACAGAACCTTCTTTGATGCAGGCATGCCACATGGATGGTATAGTACCAGCATCTCCTTAGTCTCCCAATCAAAACTAAAGTACTTTGGACCCTTACAGTGTTCTGGTATTGCTTCTTCTGACCTTCATGGGAGCACATGCCTCGAGTAAAGTCTCTGTTGAGTATTTCAGGCAAACATACATTTGGCTTTGGAACAACATGGCCAGCCCATCAGAGCTGTGCTTTCTGCAGTAAGGCTTGAATGCTTGGCAGTTTAACTCAAGAAGAGACCTCAGGGTCTGGTACCTCAACTTTAAAAGGTGATTTATAGAATCTTCCTAAGACTAATCAAATGGAAGTGATTCAATTCCCTGATATGGAGTTAATGTACTATTCAGGTTTTATAGGTATATGACAATGAGGCCAGATTAGTAAAGGTCCTTGATGCTGGCTACAGAACTGACTCCAGATGTTGGATAATTTCTAATGTCTTGTTTTAGATTGAAAAACATCAGGAGAAAAAAAGGCAGGAAAAAGGGATTCATGTAAATATGTGAGATGATACTTCATGAAAAAATTAGGATTTGTTTTTGTTGTTCAGTCCCTTTTCAGTCACATCTCACACTTTGTGACCCCATTTGAGATTTTCTTGGAAAAGATATTGGAATAGTTTGCCATTTCTTTCTCCATTTTATTTTACAGAGGAAGAACTGAGGCAAATAGTCTTCTTGACTCCACACTTGCCATTCTTTTTACTATGTCATCTAGATACTCATTGCTTATAAGCATACAATAATAATATGTCAGCAAAGCAGGTTGTGAATCCAGCTCTTTCTTGTTCACATATTGAAACAGTTTTCAGGTCGTAGAGCTTCTGATGTTTACTTTCTAAGAAAAGAAAATTCGAAAGTATAATTTTCAAAGCACATTTTTACAAAGACAAATTTAGCTAATAATAATATCGTGTCATTTGGAATTGTTGTAAG
Organism: Gracilinanus agilis; assembly: GCF_016433145.1. Taxonomy (NCBI): domain Eukaryota; kingdom Metazoa; phylum Chordata; class Mammalia; order Didelphimorphia; family Didelphidae; genus Gracilinanus; species Gracilinanus agilis. The sequence goes on along the minus strand of NC_058133.1, from coordinate 341,915,037 downwards.
CCCTGGGAGACTCCCAGGACTCCCTTTTACACCCCCCCCCCGACAACTCCCACTTCCTTTGTGGGAGGTGTCAGAGAAAGTATAAAAGATAAAGTTTCAGTGACTTTTCTCTCTCTCTCTACCCTGGAGGGTTTACTCTCAAGTCCAGAGGCTCTCAGATCTCTCACACTCTCTCTTGGCACCTTTCCCCCTTTCTATCTACCTCCCAATTTTTCCTAATAAATCTAGCTATTCTAAACCCTAAAGTTGCTCTAGATTTTTATTTGAGTCCCCGAAGGGCTCCCGTCAATTTCCCTCTGCCTGTGGTGGGCTACCTTCCTTTCCCATCCTCCAACCTTCCTCTCTCCTTTCTCCCATCAAACCTTCCTTCCAACTATCTTCCCTTCACCCCCTCACAGGTTTTACTATCGACTTGAAGTCTAATATTATGTCTCCTCTCTTTTTTAATGGTTTGCTGCTCTAATGTATACCTTTTGGGGTAAAATGAGAAAGGATTTATGGAAAAGCTGCATGATTAACTGCTTGACCAAAGGATGCCTCTTCATTTTTTTAGCTTCATAAAGGAAAATACCTGGTTTCTACTGTTAGTTCAATTACCCTCAACCTATAGTTTGACATGACATCACATCCTTAGGTTGGCATAAAATGATGAAGATACTTTTAAAAGCACTCAACTGTGGTAAGCTTAAATTATCACTAAAATGAAGCTAAATTTATTTTTAAATGAATGTTTTTTAAAATTTTGGCTTTATTCTTTTAACAATTTTTTTTCCAGGTTAAGGGTTTTGGCAAAGGCATGTCTGGAGGGATGGGCAAAGTTTTGACTTTAAATTTCAGACAAGTGGCAGACAGCTTATCTGAAGCAGTTCACTACTAGTAGGATTTCCAGATCTTTCACCATGAAGCCAGCACCTATGCAGAGTTACCAACCTTGCCTGGTACAAATGGGGCCTAAGTGCTTTATTTTCCTATTTGCTGCTGTCAGGATTCAACACCCAGAATTGTCTTTCCTTTCTAAATAATTCCTTCTTTTGCTTGTTATTTTATAGAAAGTACAACGCCATCAAGGTTATGAATCAATAAATAATTTCCAAGATTGTGATTAAATCACCTGCTAAATTAATTATATTCTCACAGTCAACTAACAATTCCAATCATCTTGAAGAAAATACACCATACAGCTACTTGTTATGTCCCAAGATGACAATTGTGCCTCCTTGTGCTTGAAACCCTAAAGGAAATGAAAGATTTTCCTTGACATTCTTTACAGTACAATTTCCCCAGGGAAAAGGGAAATTTCAACTGAGAGTTTTCAGAGAAATCTGATTTCATAAAACCCAAGCCACAAGCAACAATTTAATGAAGATATCTCTTTTATTTAGCAAAGGCAGGCATGAATAAAGAACAAAATTCCATTGCTCAGTAATTACATAATAAAATATATTGGAAAATATTCTTAATCTTGCAGTTTCATACTCCAGGGTTTGTGTTTATTTTTTCTTTTTGCATTTTCTAAGACATGTATAATATAACATTTCCTCATAAAAATACTTAGACACAGGAATATCTCATATGATCAGTGCTATCACATATTTTAGTGATACAGTAAAACTGAAAGGTAATATGCTTTCTGGAATTTAATTATTTTAATGACAATCTTATTCCACTTAAATTTTAGAATCTCTTTGCACTGGCTGACTCAAATATACAAAGAAAAATTATATTAGATACAATAGTTCACTCAATATATGGCCTAATGCTTATTAATTTAAACCTTGCATATTCTGATGTATAGTATTTGACTTAAACTGTTGTGTTCTAAATTTTAAAGACAGTGTAAAGAGTCTGAGGACTCTGGAGTCTGAGGAACGTGGGTTCAATTCTATGTACTGCTATTTATCTCAGTTTCCTGAATTTCCTCCTTCTAGTTGAATGTTGAGGCCTTTTTCTCAAATCTATGATTCCTACTTAATATGAAGGCCCCATTTTTCCTGTTTTCTATCTTCTGGAAATTTTGAAGTGGCCTTTGACTTAGAGCAACAGTGTTCTCAACTATTCCTCCTTAGAGAAAGAAAAAAACTCAACATATATCATAATTCTAAACGACTCTCTTCCACTGATTTTGACAATGATACATCTATGCAGTGTAATGATGTATATGTTCCAATGTGACCACTTCTTAATGAGCCTCAATTCCCAGTGCATTCATACAAGAATTAAATATCTAATATACTCTGAAAAAAATAAAATTGAATCACATAAGTTGAAAATATCTGATTTTAGTAAGATATAGCTGCAACGATTACTTGATTTTTAGTCCTGAAAAATATAATTATTCATCAATGTCCGGGTTTCAAGTAACATTGTAAAAAAAATGAAACTTTAAATGTTTTTAATCATGTGTCCTAGCAAGGCATCTCTTACAAACTAGAGTATAAAGTAATCCACAGTACTATTAGGTTCCTTTGCTTTAAGGAGGCATAACTCTCCAAAGCAATTAAAACAAAGTCATGACTGATATTACAAGGACAATGCCCTCATTTTTAACTTCATAACATTTAGGTGAAATAACTGATATACAATAAGGTGTGTATTACCTTTTTTTTTTTTACCATATATTTTTAATGCGGAATTACTGATGCCAGAAAGATCTTAGAAAAATGACAGAAATGTGCTGGTTCAAATTGATGAATTAGTCTTACTGAGATTTTAACAGTGGAATCACCAGTGCAAGAGTTTATCAATATCTCTCTATCTCTACCTACATTGGTCTATTTTACTAAGTTTATACAATGGACCTTGTTCCTATTTAGATAGAGATATATGGGGAACAAGGACCAGTGTATATACTATATTTAGATATAGATATATGGGAACAAGGACCAGTGTATATTACTTAGTAAAATGGGCCAATCTTGTCAAGAGCCAGCTTGCTACGGAATGTTAAATCCTGAAAAGCTTCAGGTGTAATGGATAAAGTTTTATCAACAGAAATTAAAAACAAAAGTCCCAGACATTTAAACAATTTTTCTTAACAATTCACATGATAAAATAATTGTGCAAAGTGAAACTTGTGATGTCTGTCATTATTTGCATATTTAGGTTAGAAGAGTATATAAAAAGGTACCTGTTGTGACTCCTTAGTCAATTATCAATCAAAAATAAACTTGCATATTAAAAATAAGATCACATCTCATAGCATACTTATGCCCTGCATTGTTACTAAGATAAAAAATTATTTTATATAATTAACTAGCTCATCCATACATTGAAATTCACATTATGTATATACATCAAATCTTTTTTAATGCTCAACTGAAAGGAGCTAAGAAATAAGTGGTTACAACAGATTCAAATGTTATCATAAAAAAGGACCAGTAAACATTGGCTGCTATACCAACAAATTTTGTACAGTAGAAAAGCCCAAGTGTTAAAAACATGAACAGTTAGCACAGGTGCTATTATAGCCCATAAGTTAGATTAATTATTATGCTAGGCTACTATTTTGTATTAAAAGCTAATCTAATGAGGTTAAATTAATGAAGTAAATTTCTTTATCCTATTCATGTGTCATTCAAGAAATCTTAAACTATGTGGTTTAAAAAGCATGCTGTAGAGAATACCTGAGAAATATCTTATAAACTTTATTTTATAAGAACCAAAGAAGCATGACTTGGAGAAAACACTCTCTAAACCTCTATGAAAAAAGTTTACAATGATTTCAAGGGAAATATCAATATTAAACTGGTACCAATTGAGATTCCAATCATTGGTTCCCTTGAAGAATAACTTTCATTAATCCTCAGAGTACTTCATAAAACAATAATTATGTGTCAGAGATCCCACGGTTATTTCAGCAATGATCAATATTGGTAGTAGCTATTTCAATAAATTCAATTAAAGATGAACAGATATGACCATATTATATGCTACAGATGGAAGTAATCTCTTCAACTCCTATAGTAATTTATAATTCTCTTAAATTCTATAGTTATGATTTATTTAATGCCCCATGCAGCACCGAGTACAAAGCCTTTCACACAGTAGGAGCTTTAAAAATATTTGCTGACTGAAAGAATAAAGCAATAGCCAAATGTTATCTCTCAAATTGCCTCTTATAATTAATCTGCTGGTTTGATAAGTAGTATGTCATACAATGGGAAAAAAGCAATGGATATGAGGACCTGAATTAAAATCATATTTCTGTCACTTATTACCTGTGATCTTGGGTAAATAATTTATTCTCTCCTGGCCTTAGTTTCCTCATCTAAATGAGGAACTGGCCTAGATGATTCCGAATGTTTCTTCCAGCTCTATATTCATTATCTTATGATTTATGAAGTTGTTTTTTTGAGGGGGAACAAAATAACCAAATACTTGTTTACTTGATAATCTTCAGGGTATTTAGCCACACCAACTTAGTCATAATGGGACTGTGAACAGTGAAGATTTGGTGGGGGTCTGATTATCTTTGGGGAAATGGCAAATTCTCTAATTATAAGCAAGTTTAAATTAAATTTAAATAATCTGGCACTTTCAAGGTTATATAACTTTACAATGTAATTGTATTTTAAAGTACTGTTTAAAAATAAATTTTTCTTTTGTTACTTAATGAAAGAGAATCTTTCCCCTGAAGGGATGTTATTTTCTAAGAAGTCTCTAAGTAAACAAATTCTTTTTAGAGAAAAACTTAAAATTCCGGTTACCTCTATTCTTTTTTTTTTTTTTTTAATTCTCAAATTCTGTCTCAGAATTGATACTAAGCATTGATTCCAAAGCAGAAGAGCAGGACTAGGCAACAGAGGTTAAGTAATTTGACTAGGGTCACACAACTAGAAAGCATATGAGGTCACATTTGAACTCAAGTACTTTATAGCTGGCTCTCTATCTAATGAGCAACCTAGCTGTTCCTCCCAACCTCTATTTTTCCATTACTATATTTTAGTATTTATTGACTCCTTCTTTTGATCCCAAATCCTTATCAGAAGAAATCCTTTGTAATTTCAAAATAAACTTTTTTTTGTTTATTTTGATTTTTATATTGCTTTGGCTTATTTTATGAACAGTTCCAATTATTTGTAGAAAACAAAAAATGTATTTAGAATCATTTCAGGTTAATGACTTATGAAAAAATATTCTTCGTGCCTCCTTAGCTAATCACTAAAAATCTTAGAGAAGGCTAAGATTGAAATAGAGGTAACCTTAAACTAAGTGTTACATGCTTTGAAGACAATACTCCAGTAAGAAATGAAATGTGCATAGAAATATGTTGGAACAAATGAAGCTGTATTAGTTAAAATGAATGGTGTGGATTCCCAGCAAAAATTTGAAAAGCTGCTATGGAATTGAGGAAAAAGCACTGAATTGAGAATTAAGAAAATCTGGGTTCTACCATTAATTAACTATACAACCTTGAACAAGCTACACTGTTTCATCACCAAAAAATGAGAGGAATGGACTAGGTAGGTCAAAGGTTCCTTTCAACTTTGAAATTTTATGATTTATCTTAGCATAACTCTTTAAGAGTCAGGGTATGATTGTAGCTCAGGGTTTTTTCAAACTAAAATTCCAAAGATTTATGCCTCTGAAACAAAAGAACTATAACTTTAAAGAATTTGAAAAATACTGCTCTACTCTGTTTTACACAAATTCAAATGGGACTATTGTGCAAAAAAGATGTTAGGCTTTAGTTTTGGGGGGTTTTTTGGTATGTGAAATTATTACTATTTTATCAATATACAATATATTTATTATTTTAGAAACATCCTTTTATGGATTGTATAAGAAAGAAAATGGATATAAAAGGATAGATTTAAAAATATTATTGTTTTAAAAGATTTATTGGTAGCCATTAGAGAAATGGAGCCACGTGCCATGTTAAAAGTCAGTTTGAGGGGCAGCTGGGTAGTTCAGTGGATTGAGAGTCAGGCCTAGAAATGGGAGGTCCTAGGTTCAAAGCTGGCCTCAGACACTTCCCAGCTGTGTGACCCTGGGCAAGTCACTTGACCCTCATTGCCCTCCCTTACCACTCTTTCACCTATGAGCCAATACACAGAAGTAAAGGGTTTAAAAAAAAAAGTCAGTTTGAAAGACCCACCATTACCTCCGCCACCATGCTGCTTCAGCCGGAAAAGACAGTTCAAGCCCAGCCACTCATTTTTAACCTCTGGTCCACGTCATTACGTAACTGCCTATGTCATTATGTAAGCCAGAAATCATGGGAAATGTAGTTCAAAGACACAGGAAGTTTAAATCAGAGACCTCAAAATTTCAATTACACATTTCCTCCTGAAGAGCCAAGAGAGACTAGTCTCCCTGAAGGCTCTTATAAACATAACTAACTTTTAAATTACAGAAATTTGTGAATAAAAAGAAAAGAGTACAAAACCAATGATCCAAATCAATATTAATCTTTTTTTGATTCTGCAGTAACATAAGTTTAAAATATATTTGCTATAATATTAATGCATACCCAAAAGCTTTAGACCTGTCATTTATTGATAGATGTTATGGATGATTAATGTTTATGTCTGATTCTAGGAAATGGGATAAAAAAAGGAGCACAGACTTCATCTATGCAGTGCCATAGAAACACAGACTTAACATTAATATTGCCAAAAAAGAGCACACAGGTCAAAAAAGAAACCAATCCAGGTAGGACTGTTGAACTTCTATGCCAATAGTAAAGCACTTGAACTTAGTGTGAGACTTGAAGTTGCGAAGCTTGACATATGTTAAGACTTGGGACACTATGTACAACACTGCCAGTCAAGTACTGAAGGTTGGCCATCATTCTGGCTTCCCTATCCCTGAGAATGAAGTGAAATCAGACCAGGGAATGGCACTTCCCTTTTAAATAAAAATCTAGTCCTATTTTTTCTCTCTTATGGTATTGCAACTTTCTGTAGTCTTGGTTGCCAATGGGTAAGTGCAATATTACTAAATTTTGCCCAGATTTATGGGATAGAATTTACTTTAATTGGATCCTAACATAAGGGCCTATTATGAATTTACTCTTGTTTAATTAGAACATTTTACATACATAGAATTTTGATATTTTGATCTTGATTTTGGATTTTTTTCTTTCTCCCAAACTTTAATTTTTCTTCTATTTGTTTTTCTTTTTATGTTTTTTGTTTTTCTTTTGATAATTGACTCATACATAACTCAATGATGTATCCTGAGCTAATCTGGGTGTTGGTCAACACCCTCTTTAGGGCGGCTTGTATTTTTATAAAAATCCAATATTTAAAATTTTGTTTGAGAAAATTTTAAGGAAAACAAACCTGCTTTGAATCTAGAAAATGAACTATTTGGAGAAAGATACCTACAGAAACCTACACTGAATCAAGATGATCCAAAATGAACTTTGGGGTGCAACTAGTTGAACTTAAGGGGATTGAACACAATTATTTTGAATTGTAAACTCTTATGCCAAAGGGGATTGCTCCCTAATTGGCTTTTTTGTCAATGCACCTAGCAAAACATTAGTTTTGCTCTCTCTCTATCTCTTCTACTTATCTCTTCTCTCTATTGTAGTTAGAAGATTTTTAGGGGTACAAGACGATTGCTTCAAATGATCAATTGAGGAGACAGTCTCCCAAATGATCACGGGGAGACTGTGATAATTAGATTAAATCTACCCTGCCCATCTTTAGATTTAATCGCCAAAGGTGAAAACATCTCCACTTAACTCATAAGTTGGGAAGTCTGTGACCCATGTGTGCTAGAGTGAGTGACAAATCAGAATTTACTGACTGCCTCCTGGGCAGTACTAAGGAAAGTGTCTGTTGTGATTGGACATGTAAACTAAGAGGAAGGCACAGGAAATGATGCAAAAGAAGCCCCTTTAAAAAAGAGTACAGTGAGTTCAGCTTCTCTCGACTTGTTCGTGACTTGGACTTGGAGGAGCTCTAGAGCTGGGTCTCTGAGACCTTGGTGAGACTGTTCTTAAATATTTCCTTTGGAATTCCATGTGGTGAGTGTAAAGACTGAAACTTCCTAAACTTCTTTTAAGGAACTTCCCTTTCAAAAGAGACTCTGTTACTAAAGCTTTTGCTTCATTCGTCTCTGGGGCTCTCTGGCCCTCTGGGCCTCTGACTTTCCAGCCTTGGGCTCAAGGCTGAACCTCCCTCGGCTGAGGGTTAATTAGATCTGCCTGAGTTAAACTAGGGGATTGGAGCAAATTACCTAGTACAGTGATGGGCAAACTATTCCCTGCAGGCCAGTTCCAGGCTGTAGTTTGCCCATCACTGCCTTAAGCAATTCCCTAATCACTACAGCCCCATATCAAGATGTAGTGATTATCCTCTCTCTTATTTCCTTATTTCCTCTTCCTCTCCTCATTTGTAAATAAACTTCCATAAAAGTCATTTTGACTTGAGATTATTCTTTAATTGGGGATTGATAATTATTCAGTTCCCTGGCGACCAAACCTTTTAATATTCACCCAATCAAAACCCCTTTTTACCCCTTACTTACTACAAGCTATTTGTACTATTTTACCATTAAAACTCCCCCCTCTTTATCAAGGTTTTATAAATTCTTTTTATATGAATTTAAAGGCTCTATCTTCCATGAAAGGCCTATTTACTCCCATGCCTTTGTCATGGTATAAAGGCCATTTCAGTGAAGTAAAAAGTGTGCAAGTCTTTCCAAAGTGAGAGGGCTTCTGGTATGGAAGATCATCACCAGACTGGCCAAAGGGTAATGGAATTTTCAATTATAACATCTCTTTAAGACCACTTAACTTCTAAGGCTTAAAATGGGGTTGTGCTTTGTATGGGAATAGCACACACCAACAACAATGAAATTATATATTCATGGAAATATTGGAGTAAAAAGAAATGTTCCATAATTTCAAAAGTATGAAAATTCCCTGTTCTAGCTACTGTAGTAATTCAGAAAACTTAGTGAAATGGCACAACAGATTACAGAACAGGAAGGGAAAGAGTTAAGGGTAAATATGGAATATATATTTGTGTTATACACAGGCCAATAGCAAATATTTTTCTAGGAAGGGCACATAAGCAGAGGGGTTAAAAAAATAGAATTTTAAAACTGAAACCAGATCAAATAGTTAAAGTCCCTCTTTTTGTAGATAAGCAAAAAGAGGTCAGAAAATGAAGCAAGAATTGTCTAATATTATAGTCAGCAGAAGTGTTAGACTCCACTCCCTTGTCACTGACTGTCTTCACTTTATAAAATTTTCAAGTGTGCTTTTGTGGCTGCACAGAATTTTAAAAACATCACTGAAATAGCTTTTATAAATATCTTAAATGCATGGATTTAGTCGATACCTAATAATTTCAGGATGATAATAGTTTGACAAAATCTCTTAATGGGAATGCTGGATGGAATGGTATGTTCTACTTAATTGGCTTCTTTTGAAACCCCTTTTTATTTCAACCCTGATTATTAAAAATTTAAAAAAAAATTAATTCTTTAATCCAGCTTTAGTAAGCAAAAATTTGCCCTGTCTCAAGGTTGTACACAATCCTCAACATTTATGCATTGGTGTGTTTAAAATGTTAAACTTAAAGCATTCAGGTGATTTTACCAATAACTTCATTTTAACTTTCACACGCTGACAGCTATGTGTATTAAAAAAAGAAAAGAAAGGTGTGAAGTACTTAGATTTATGTAGTGGCTGGTATCCTAGTAGGCATTTCATTGGTGTTATTCACCCTATCTTAGTAAAAGGCAACTTTGTTGCATGTTTTCCTTAAACACTGGCTTTGGGTTGCAACTATATCCTCAAAGTGTATTTCTAGTCCTTTGAGCTTATGTGCAAAGTCAATGCTTTAGCTTAGCAGAAAAATAAAGCTGTTAGTACTATGGATTTTATGTATTCAAAAGTGATTATTTCTGAAATGTTTTCTTTTTAAAAATTGAGATGTTTGCACAAAAAATTACAGATTTCTAAGAAATTACTAGTTAGAAAAATGTTTTGCATGTTACCAATTTTATTTTGTGGACTCCATTTTACTTTATGGTTACTATTTTAGGAAAATTATGTTTTTAATGTTTTGTCATAAAGAATTGTATGCAGAAAAGTGTATTTCCAGCCATCTCTAGTGAAAGACTAGTTTTTGGTGGTCATAGGAATCTAACCTTCTGTTTCCTATAATTTCAATGTATCAACTTCATATTTTTGACTTTTGCATCATTTTCTAGGAATATTACTCCTGCAAAAATTGAGGATTGTCTGTATTCTGTATCTCTCTGAATACACACACACACACACACACACACACACACACACACACACACACACACATATATATATATACATATATATGTATATGAACATGCATGGTCTTGTAGTTGTAGAAGGGAATTTAAGTTTGAATTAAAGAGGTTACCCTCCCTACCTGGTCAATGATATATATAAAACCTTGTGGAATTACTCATTGGCTATGGTGGAGGGGGGGGGGGTTAGGGGGTGGAGGAGAGGGAAAAAACATGAATCATGTAACCATGGAAAAATATTCTAAAGCAATTAAATAAAAATTTTTAAAAAAAGGTTACCCTAAAAGTAACTTATTTATTTTAAAACCTTTGCCTTCCGTCTTAGTATCAATTCTAAGACAGAAAAGTGGTAAGGGCTAGGCAATTGGAGTTAAGTGACTTGCCAAAGGGTCAAAAAGCTAGGAAATGTGAGAGGCCAAATTTGAACCCAGGTTCCATAAATTCCAGGTCTAGAGCTTTATCCACTCTGTTACCTAACTTCCCCCTAAGAGTAATTAAATAAAAAATTAATACATAATGTGAAGTCAGAGTAATTTGGGATTGGGAAGAAATAATTTATTTCTTCCTCTTAAAGATGGAATTCATTTAATCAAAGGTTCTGGTTAATTGAGAGGCATAGTAGTATAGTAAAAATAGTGTTAGACCTGGACAGAGAAAAATATATCTGTTTCTGATCTATAAAATGGTGATAACACTACTTCACACGACTATCATGAGAATAAAATGAGTAAGATATGTAAAGATTCTTGAAAACTATAAAGAATTAGAATTAATGTCAGCTATCATCATTATTATTGCTACAATTACCAGGTCAATGTAATTCATACAATAGTCTATATTTTTCTGGTATTTTGAAGGCACTAGATACATCCTTATATACCTAAGAAGCATGTAAGTGATTAAGCTAGAAAATACTGTAGTTGATTCTCCATTATCTGTAATAATCTTCCTACCATCACTGCTTTCTCTACATACCCAGAGTAATCTAGGTCAAGCTGTAATGAGGGTCATAATGTGTTTATTCTTATGTCTGAATATGTATTTCTTACTCCTTTTCGAAGACCAGATATTGATACTCTGAATGATCTGCTTTTTATTGTTTTATTTAATTCTCATCTCTTCTCCACTACATGAGATTCTATATATGACTGTAATTGCTGTTTTGCCAACTGGAGTTACAAGTATATCACTACAGTACTAGTTAAGGTTGCATTTTAACATCCTGGTTTTAGTGGTAAGTTAACAGATGAATTTCAATACATTGAGTGTTTCATTTCTGACAATAGGTTACTCTTAATAGGAAACACCTACTGTTAATATCACTGATCTTCTTATTTACTATAAGTGTTTTAATTCTGAGATTAAAGGTGCTGTGAAATTGCGAAATACTAAATTGTAGATATACTTCTATATATTGAAGAATTAACACTATTCTTGTTCCCATTCATTAAAAAAAATCTTCAGCAAAAGTAAAATTGTCAAAATAAAATTAACCTATAATTTCCACTCAGTTTTCCCTATGTACATTTAAGTATTTTTGTACAGTATCATATCAGTCTGTATATAGGTTATAAAATAGATTGTGTCTTAGTGAGTTTTGAAAAAATGTATATATAGATATATATTTGACTTTAGGCTATAGTCAAGTTTTACATGAATTAAATATGTGAAAAAAAGAAATCTTACATTCAGACTAATTTAAAATCTCATCACTGAATTCAACGCAATGATAATAACTTCTTTTTCATACTTCAGAGTTAATATTTGATCAATGACAAACTTTGATCAATGACAAACTTAAGGAACAGGAATAATAAAATGTGATAGATATCCCATTCTCGGAAAATATGAATTTTTTGTACTTAGTAAGTTTTAAAAATCTTTCATATATGCACATATATACACACATATTTAAGTGTGTTTGCATATATATATATATTTATGTTTTAGACGTTAACTTGTAGATGGTTTTTTACTAATCATCACTAAAATTAAGGATATTAAAGACCCTAAACAAAACCTTTTCTGACATAGACAAGGCATTTGTGACTTGCATAGCATACGGTATAGCAGATACCTAAAAAAAGGCATAGATTATATGTGTGTTGTATTTTATGGAGATTTTCTCCTGCTTTTGGTTCTAGTAGCCAATAACCTCAGTTCTTAAAAAGGCATGAAGTTAGCTGGAAGAGAGAAATAGTTTTCAAAAACGAAGGAGACACATATATGAGCAATTCGTCTATAGTGCATTGCTTTTCTACCACAATAATTTCTAATACAGACAAACAAATCAAAACTGGTTTCTGTGTCCAGGAAGAGCAAGTAATGTCTAATTGGATGCTAATTACTTTCTTCATAATGGGTTACCAGATAAAATTTAAACTGTCATAAATGCTGAATTTCAATTCTAGCCTTAAATGATATAAACTATCCTAATACTATACATTTTGTGTTTTACAAATTATCTTTAAGAGGCTAGTTAAATCTGATTTTTGCACAGCTTTTTTCCAATATTTTCAAAATACAACCTACAAGAGATAAACAATAATACTTCTATTTTAACATTTTACAAAGAGTTTATAGTCCAATAAAAATACAAGAATAATGCATATAGAACATAAAGATTTCTTTCTTCTGTACATCTGACAAAATACAATTATATACATTGGATTGCTGTGATTGTGACTAAACTTTGGACTAAATATATTAAAATTGTCAGTGGATTCACCTCATGCAAGCCACTGCTCTTTTTCCTTATTGTATTTTTCAGACCATTTACGAGTAAGTTCTAGATAAATACCTGGCTTGTGAGGCTGGTAATCAAGGTAAACTATGCGTTCAGTTCTCTTGGGAACTGCTTTTTCAATCTGAGTCCCTTCATGCCACTCATTAAAAGAAGTGATAGAAATAGCATCAGGTCGCACCTGAAGTGCAGCACTGAAAGCAGTTTCAAAGTACTTCCCATTGATTCGGTTCCGAGTGTTGTGGTTGTTCCATGGCCGTATGTTAATGTCTATGTATCCTGGTCCCACACTTGGGATAAACAGTAAGCTGTTGCTGTCACAAAAGGCTTTTAGACCTGCCCAGTTGTGATGTGATGAGCCATAAGAAAAGCCATTTGTGGCAAAGTATGTATAAATGCCATCAAAACCACTTCTCTGGATTTCCTGTTTGTGTCTTTCTTCTACAAGAAGAGCAATAAACAATCCATCATAGGGAGTATTACGGATACTCAGGGGGCCTGAGGCAGTTAACAGATTGGCCCAGATTTCTGGCTTTGTGAAATAAGAATCATACACATAAAACATGGGCAAGACTCTGCCAGTTTTAGTCTTATACCTGTAAAAAGCAGGATGGCTTCCATATCTAGAAAACAAACAGATACAATTCTTACATAAATAATCCCAAATAACTTCTAACAGAGGGTTTTAAAAAATCAACCTGATGATTACCAGGGCATTTTATAGATATGTTTACATCTTTCAGTCAAGAAGTGCTACATCACTCTATTTTGAATTTTTCACAGAGTGAAAATTAGATCTCAGACATATCATGAAACAAACATGATGAAATAAAATATGTAATCCCTAAGCAAACATAGAAAAAAAATTAGTATTATTAAATACTCTTCTAGGACTGATTAGGTCCTTAATACAGCATAATATATCCATTATAGTTCTTACCCTTTAAGGAGAAATAAAAATTTCCTTTTCCCTCTTCTTGGAGTTATTTTAAATTAGTGTAGTATAAATCATTTAATTTGTACCCTGCATTGTTGTGATACATTTTCTTCTGAAAGAAATCTAAAGAATTTATTATAAGTTAAATTATAAAGACAGATACTACTTTTTTGCAAGCATACTGTAAATGAATGTTTAGGTCCTTCTGAAATGTTTCACTTTGTCTTTTGTGAGATGGTTCACAAATTATATGAAAAGTCACTCAAACAGTAACATAATTTTGCTCACTTTGTTAAAAAGCTAGACTGTGAAACAACTTTAAATATTATCTTCTTGTGAGAGAAAGTAAAAGAGCAAATAATAACAATAATCATTTAAGAAACTCACTTGTCTATAATATACTTGATATTTTTGTGCATACTATGATCATCTCGATTCTTATATGGTTCAATGTGGAAAGTGACCTGAAAAAAGAATTAGAATATTAGTGGGAGGAAATAGAAATTTTCTATAAAGTCTATCCCATACCATGAATAAATTAACTGATATTTTAGTCATAGTTTTCAATGATGTTTATTGAACATGAATGTCAAATATAGCATTAATCATATAAACTAATTACAGCATTAAATTAGCACTAGAGTAACTTGCTTATATCATCTGCTGATACAAAAAACCTTGATCTTTATGGGGGAAATTTGCTCTGCTTTGAAACCACAATACCTTTTCACAGAAAGGTCCTCTACTGCACTGAAAACAAAACAAGACCTATGTAAACAGTTTGTGTACCTAAAACTTCTGCTTAAATTCCATGATTAAACTATCAGTTGTAAAAAGTGAGGTATAAGAGTACTGTAGAGATATTTTCTTAGTTCCATAATCACTGATAATGCATACATCTTAAATGCCTATATTGTATAAAGAAAAAATCTGCAAGGTAGTTTTCAATAACCTGAGGGTATTGTAAGTAATATAGTAGGAAAAAGAAACTGAAAATAAAGGACTTGTTCTATATAGAGGATCCCAGATCATTTAATTAAACAAAGCTTGCCCATTTAACTGCAAATAAAAACAGATTATAGCTGATGATAGCTTTTCATATTCCATTTCTGTCTAACAATGCAGAGTAATGATATAGATAGGTGCTTTATGTGATATTTTTCTGAAGGGAAATCAAGCCATAAAAGTAGATTTCTTTTAATGCAGAATTTAAAGATGTTCACTTTCATTTCAAATTTTACAGATACATCACTAGCAATAAAAACACTTAAGATAATCTAATACACTGTATTTCACTGTTTTGAATTTTAGGCCTCAGGCTCTATGAAAAATGTATCCTATAAACTTCAGATCATTCTGATCTAAAACTCTTTTGTTTTCAATTGCCCAATTAAAGTAAACAGTATTTTACATTTGTCAGTGCTACTAGTTATCACAGAAGCAATTTTAAAGTTGGACAGCATTTAATGAAAATAACATTATACTATAGTTTATAAAATAAAATTTCATTATAAATTATAAAGGAAAGAATTGTTTTTTGTCCATCTGTACCAAGGTCTGATTAACTTCTCCAGTATCTATATATTTTTTTAACTTTAATCTAATTGAAAGAGATTATATTTGACAAGGGCATATTTCCATACATTTTGAAAAAAACATGAATTTTCATTAGAAGTAATTCAATATTTTCTATGGATGTTGATGTTTATTGTAGTCAAAAAAAGCAAAGGCAATTTCACTTATAGTGGCTTTATTTCAGAGAATCTATGATTTGCAAGAGACCTCAGAAGTAATAGTCCAAACTCAACATAAACAGGATTCTCTTTTACATCATCCCTGAAGATGCCAGAAAGAATCAAACTATTGAAATAGTGTGGTTTTTAAAGTGGAGGACCTCAAAATTCCCCACATTTTCGACATATCGTGAGAAGCAAGCATTAAGGTAGAATGAATGATAAAAAAAAATCATTTATTAAGTTCTTACTATGTGTCAAGGAATAGAAAGAAGGATAAAAGGACAGTTGCCATTCTCAAGGAGACGAGTCTAAGGAGACGAGTCTAAGGAGACAACATGCAAATGGCTATGTACAAGAAAGACATATATAGGACAAATTAGAGGTAATCAACAGAGGAAAGGCATTAACACTATTGAGAGTGAATCAGGCAAGTAGAGTGCCAGGTCTAGAGTCCAGAGGGCATGACCTCAGAAACTCCTTAGCTGTGTGACCCTGGGCAAGACATTTAACCACAACTGCCTCACTATTGCCATTCTTGTGCCTCAGAATTGATTCTAAGACAGAAAGGTAAAGGGTTTTTTTTTTTAATTGTTTTTTAAAAGACTGAATCATGTAAGGCTTCCTGAAAGAGCGATTTTATCTGCAACTTACAGGATATTAGGGAAGCTAGAAGGCAAAGATGAAGAGGGAGAGAATTTCAAGCACAGAAGATAGCCACTGAAAATATCTGGAATCAGGACATGAAATATTGTGTTTGAGAAAGGGTAAAGGAGGTGGAAGAAAACTAGGAAGGTAGGAAGGAGTCAGATACAGTGGGAAGAGTAGCTGATTTGACATGAGGTATCTAGGGTTCTAGTTCCTCCTTTTGGTACTGCCAAGCTTAATCAGAGATTACATCTCCTCATCAGTAACATGAGACTGATAAATCAGCTCTACCTACCTCACAGGTTCTTGTGAGATAAATGGAACTTAAATAGTGGCACATAAGTAGAAAATATTTTCTTAGATATCTACAGATCTCTCATTCCAGATACCTTAAGAAACTTTAGATTAATAAATCAGGTAGTGGAAAGAGTAATGAGCTTGGAAATCTGGATATATGGCCTCTAAGTCTAGTTCTGTTGATTCATTCTGTGATTTCTGGCATAGTCCTTCACTTCTCTGAGGTTTAGGTTCTTCAGTGAGGATAAACAACTAGCTGATTTCTTTGGTCTTTTGAAGATTTAATACAAGAGAAGGAAAAATAAATTTTGAAAACAAAAAGAATTATTCTAGAAATACAATGTTATAACTTCCTTATTGATTTTCACAAATTGTGATTATACATCAGCATTATATTAATTCAATGTGTTATTGAAGGTCTATATTAAGTATAATATGTTGAAAGAAATAAGCACATCTGTTATAGGAAGTAGATCTTTTTAATTTTTTGCTATCATGCAAACAGATAACAGTGCCCCCCCTACAAAAATACTTCTGATTTTTTGGACTTAACACCAAGCCTCATCAGCTATCTTGTCCTGGAATATCTTTCAGTTATAGCAGCCCTGTTCTCTTATTGGCAAGTACCTCTTAGGACTTCAATTTGAGGAGGGGCCTTGGCTCACCAACTTCCATTCCCCCGTTGGCTATGCTTTTTGATTTTACAGATTTCAAAATCATATCCTTAGGTACCTCTCATTCCTCCTTCCTTTCTTTTAGTTAGCTGTCTTCTCTAATTAGATTGTAAGCTCCTTGAAAGAGCTGTCTTTTTTCTTGTAGTTGTAACCCAAGTGTTTAGCATACTTCTTGGCATATAGTAAGCACTTAATAAATTTTTTGTCTGTAGTTAAAATTTTGTAGCCTAAAACTACAATTCACAGCACCCCACTCTTCTTCTCATGTTACGTGCTAATGTAGGGAGTTATAAATTTTGTGTAGCCCTGGCTCTAGCCCTTTCTTCTTGTGATCAGGTTTGTACTATTCCTGGAAGGGCTCTTATTCATAGCATATTTTCACCTCAAGAAAAATCAATACAAGGTTACTTTGATTACCACCCCCTTTCCAGAAAAAATATTACTTAGCACCCCTGGAAATTAAATTTTTTTAAATTTTAATAGCAATTAATAGGAAAGATAAATGTGCCTGTGGCCATCACCGCCCCACCTGGATTGCAGCAGCACCCACCAGGGGGCCGTAGCGCCCACTTTGGGAATCACTGCTATATACCCTTCACCCCCCAGATATTGAGAGAGAATCGAGCAAAATACTCCTTCCTTTGAAGATGATCCTACCGTAATAATTAAAAAGATTGAAACTATCTGTAAAACATGATTTCGTTTGACAAGATTTGAACAATTTACTCTAAGCTTTCTTGACAGAGAGAAAGATAAAATCATCTCTCTTGCTAATGAGGCCCAAGAAAGGAGAGCAGCTCATAGGCCATGCAAAGACTCAAAATGGAATTTGAGTTAAAACTATGCCAGGCCAGAGACGCATTACTTACAGCAATGAATGAGAGCTTGCTCTGATAGGCCTGACACATGGGCAAAATTTGAAAACATTAGACAAAAACTGCTCCCAGTTATGGATACTTTTTGAGCTGGGAGGTAGATATAAAGACTTGGACTTCTCCAGAGAAAGGGATGTTAGACAAATTCGTTAAAAATTGTTGTAAAGTGGTTAGAGACTACTTTAAGACTAGCTGCCAGAATTGTGACTTTATGGATCTTGAGGAATTGAGGAGGGTAGCAGTATATGTGTTTAAGGGCCATGAAGAGAACAGTAACTTAGTGGAGGACTTAACGAAAGAAATAAAACTTTTAAAGGAGGAAATTAAAAAAAAAAAGAAAATCATGGAGTGGCCATAACCCCTTTGCAGAAATCCACAAATCAATCATTAATGTATTACTTCTGTGGAAAAAGTGGTCACGTATTGATGTTCTGCAAGAAGTGGAATCAGGCAAATAGGAATAATAACAAGTTTAGAAATAATAACAATTACAGAAATAATACTCCAAATGTGACAAACAATAATACAGAACAAAATATCCAACAACAATATATCCAAAGTGGAGCTCATTCCACACTATCTATACTCAGGGTGAAAATCCCCCTCAGTGTGGGAGATGCCAGAGGAATACCCAAGGATATTTATGAAGGTGCAATGTGTGGGGGTGGAGGGGAAGGTGTAAGGGCCCTGGAATCAAAGAATGAAACCTTTGATTTCCCAGACCCTGATGATTAATGCCAATTATCCCTATCCACCCCCAGCCCCCATAATGATGAATCTCATGTAAACCTGAAAGTTGGAAACACATATTATGATTGCCTCTAATACACTGGAGCATCCAAATCAGTATTAATGAGTAAACCTGATTCTGAATGCAATTCTATTGGATCTCTAAATGTAGTGGGGTATCAGGGCCAACCCTAAAGGTACCAAATCTTTCCCCTCAAATGGTGTCTGTGGGACCCCTATCAGTAGAACATTCTTTCCTCCTAATGACTAACTCTCCTATAAATTTGCTAGGAAGAGATCTTTTATGCAAGCTTAGGGCAATAATAACTTCCTCTCCAGACAGCTCTATGTCTCTAGAATTGCCTAAGGAATCCTTAACTTTACTCCCTATACTTCTTTCAGACAGTCAAAAGATGAAGGAGCCTTCCACCTTTGAAATCCCAGCTGATATACCCGAGTCTCTTTGGGCCACATCGTCTTCAGATGTCAGCCTACTTAGCGGTTCCTGTTCAAATTAGGACAAAAGATGGGCCACCTCCTTCCATTCCTGAGTATCCCCTATTGAAAGAGGTAGTTGGGGGAATTACCCCAGTGATAGATTCATTAATTGAGCAAGGAATAATAATTCCATGCAAATCTGAATAAATACACCTATTGTACCTGTTAAAAAGCCAAAATTAGGCCAAGATGGAAAATATATATATAGATTTGTACAAGATTTAAGGGCTGTAAATAATCATGTCATTAAGAGACATCCTGTGGTTCCCAGCCCAATCACAATTATGTCCTCTATTCCAAGCACAGCAAAATATTTTACTGTGGTAGACCTCTGTTCAGCTTTCTTCTCAATCCCTATTCATGAGAATTCAAGGCATATACTTGCCTTCACCTAGAAAGGTTATCAGTGGACATGGTGTCAGTTACCACAGGGGTTTGTGGAAAGTTCCACCTTGTTTTTACAGATTTTAAGCAAAGATTTGGTAAGTATTAAGCTTAAGGAAAGCCGTTTGATAAATTTAATGGATGATTTGCTCTTGGCCTCACCAAATGCCACAGCATGCCAAGAAGATAGCAAAGATCTACTTTAAAAGCTACATAAAAGAGGTCAAAAAATATATAAGGCAAAGGTTCAGTGGTGTCTCCCTACAGTGGAATATTTAGGGTTCATTTTAACTGCTGGTGCCCACTCCATTTCCCCCAAGTGCACTGAAAGATATTCAAATATTATGTGCACCCTCCACTAAGAAAGTTTAGGGAAATTCTTGGAGCAACTGGGTTTTGTATGCAGTGGATCCATTGCTATGGGGAAATCACCAAGCCCCTTATTGCTCTGACAAAATTAAAACGGGCTATCCTGACTGCCCCTGCTCTAGGTATTCCAGATTACAAAAAGCCATTTACTTTGTATGTACACGAACTGAGAGGGGTAGCTTCAGGTGCTTTAACTCAATCTTTGGGACCTGTTCAGCATCCGGTTGCTTATTATTCAGCCCAGCTGGACCCAGTAGCTTCTGGAATACCATGTCTTAGAGGCATAGCTGTCACAGCTTTATTGGTAACTAAATCTGCTAATTTAGTCTTGGAATGCCCATTAACCATAATGAGCCCACATGAAGTTGAAGCACTGTTGCTAAGACATAGACCACAGGAATTTTCTGATCAGAGACTTGGTAGGTACAAGGTAACTTTGTTAGGTAATGAGAATATTACCTTAAAATGCCGTATAGTTTGAAATCCTGCAACCTTACTTCCTGATTTACAGTCTCAGGAGAACCATTGCACAGTTGTGAATCTCTAGTGTCTATGGCTGTAAAGCCTCAAAACAATCTCTTGGATACTCCTTTAAATAATCCAGATTTAGTCTTATTCACTGACGGTTCTTCTTCCATGAGGGAAGGCATATGCTACATTGGAGTTACTGTAGTCACAGAATTTGCCACTCTGTGGTCAGCTCCATTGCCCTCAAATATAAGTGCTCAAGGTATAGAACTGATAGCTCTGAAGCATACCTGAATAATGGCCAAAGGTAAGAAGGCAACAATTTACAGAGACTCAAGATATGCCTTTGGAATATGTCATGCAGTAGGTATGCTATGGCTTCAAAGGGGATTTTTAATATCAGCTGGAAAATGTATATAGCAAATGTAGAAATTGTTAATGAAGTTCTTTCTACTCTTCAACCTCCTGAAGCCCTAGATGTAGTTCATTGCCCTGCCTATATGTATGGCATTGACCATGTCTCTAGGGCAAATGATCAGGCAGATACCGCTACAAAGCTAGTGGCCTTAAAAGAGCATGAGTTAATTTTAACATTAGCAACTATTGATGACTTAAAATTTTCCCTTTCTTATAATGAAAAGAAAGTGGAAAAATGGAAGCAAAAATTTGAGGCTAAATAGATAAATGGAGTATAGATGTCCTCTGAAGGAAAACCCTTGCTCCCTAGAAGTTTTAAAACTTTTCACAAAAATGGTCACTTTGGTATCCAGGGCATTATGGACTCTGTTAAAAAGAGTATGGATAGCCCCTGGCATAACTACCATAGCCTCTAAAGTGTGTACAGTCTACCTTACCTGCCAAGCATTCAATCAGCACTCTTTTTGTAGCAAAGCTTTTGGTGGGCATCTTCTGGCTTACACACCTTTTGAACACCTGAAAATTAATTTTATCACTATGTCAAAGGCTGGACAGTATAAATTTTGTCTAGGCATAGTGGATCAATTGACTAGATGACCGGAAGCATTTCCTACCACCTGGGCCACAGCAGCTTTTGTTGCCAAGGTGCTCTTAAAAGAAATTATTCCTCGCTTTGGCCTGCCTGCGCACATTGATTCAAACAGGGGAACTCATTTTACTGATTCAGTTTTATCTCAGATATATTCTTGTTTGGGGATAACTCCCAAATTCCACATACTGTATCACCCTCAGAGCTCAGGCCAAGTTGAGAGAATGAATAAAGATTTTAAAACCATGATTGGCAAATTGTGCACAGAGACTAATTTAAAATGTCCTAATATTCTTCCTCTAGCCCTATTTTATCTTAGAAGGGGGAGATCTATACATTTCACCATGAGATGCTTTTTGAACATCCCTCTATGCAGGATAAGCATTTTTCTCCTGCATATACATCACTGCTAGGGGAAGACAGTTCTGTTGCCTCACGTATACCAGACTTGCAAATCAGATTGCGAGAACTCCATGAATCCGGAGTTGCTGTACAAGCAGGTCCTGTATACAGACTTCTCATTCCATGACTTACACCCAGGAGACGAAGTATAAATAAAGAACTTTCAGCATGCTGGGGTGACCCAGCCTACCGTCAAGTCCTTTTAACCAGTCCAATAGCTATTAAAATTGGAGAAAAGGACTCTTGGATTCACTGCTCTCATGTAAAGAGAGTACCTTCTACTGATATTGAATGACTGTAGCTGTCACACTTATTATATTTGCTAATTGTTTTAAGATTAAATTTTGTTTGTTAAGTTCACATATTGATCTAATCTAATATATTCTGTTACACTGTGCTACTTAAGTTACTGTGTTTTGGCTAATAGCTATATGTTCTGTTACACTGTTTTTATTTGCACAGTCCTATTATCTTTATCTGTATTGTCCTATAGCTAGACTGGAGATAATGTTAAAGATTGTAAACTATATATTTTTGATTTTTTTAAAACTGCATTATTGTTTTTCCTTGTATGTGCAATAGAGTATTTGAGGTTATTTTTCTCTCATTTTTTTGTACTTAAAGCACATTTTACCAGTATTAATGTTTTGTTGATTTTGCACTAATATAAGTTTACAATATCCATTAGCCCTAATATTAATGCATACCCAAAAGCTTTAGACTATGGAAACCTGTCACTGATTGTTTAATATTATGGGACTTTAATTAATGATTGTGTCTGATTCCAGGAGAAAGGATTACAAAAGAGCCATTATACAGTGCCAAGAAGCACAAGATCAAGAAGACCAACCAATCTCCGTGGGATTGACGAGAATCTGCACCAAGAGAGAGAACTTGTTTTGGGGTTTGAGGAAGCGGCTGTTTGACAACGGCAGACACAGAATTTCCCCATGCCAGATTCAAATAAAGTACCTCAGTTTGGTTACAATGCTGGTTCCCCTATCCCTGAGAGTTAAGGTAAAATCAGACCAGGAAATATTTTCCATTTGCTGCTAAAACTGAGTCCCTTTCTCATATTGCTGCAATGGTCCTACAGGCTTGTGGGACATAAATCTCTTTATTGGATGCTGATTCCAGGACCTGTTATGAGCTTATCTTGCTTACTCAGAATTTTTATATACTATTTAATTTAATTTTTTTTCTATTTTTTAAAATGTTTTTGACTTCCTTTTAACAACTGATTCACATACGTCAGAACTCAACCATGTATCTCAGGGTGATCTGTGTGCTGGTCAACATCCTCCTCAGGTGGGATTGTAAAATTGTCATAAAATTCTAGATTTATAAAAATTTTTCTTGTTTGAGAGTAATTTTAGGATAAGAAACTTGCTACCTCCCTGAATCAAGAAAGTGAACTGTAGGGGGCAGCTGGGTAGCTCAGTGGAGTGAGAATCAGACCTAGAGACAGGAGATCCTAGGTTCAAACCCGGCCTCAGCCACTTCCCAGCTGTGTGACCCTGGGCAAGTCACTTGACCCCCATAGCCCACCCTTACCAATCTTCCACCTATGAGACAATACACCGAAGTACAAGGGTTTAAAAAAAAAAAAAGAAAGTGAACTGTAATTTGGAGAAGGTGCCATGGAGATGCCTGCAGAAACCTCACATTGTACCAAAAGATCCAGAATGAACTTTGGGATATAGTAAAATTGAACTGTGGGGGGTTGAACACATTTATTTTGAATATACACTCTTATGCCAAAGGGGACTGCTTCCTAACTGGGTTTTTGTCAATGTGCCTAGAAATCATTGGTTTTGTTCTTCTTCTCTTTTATTTCCTTCTTATCCCCAAATTATTGTAATTTCCCCTTAGAAAGTGCAATATTGTATGTACCTCTAGTTAAAAGATCTTAGAGATATAAGTGATTATATATTCTGATTCCATGGGGAAACTAGGAATGTAAATCTGGGAGATTTCTATATGCTTGTTTCCCATGGGAATCAGTGGGGATTGTGTAATTAATTTCCCTAAAACTACAACTCCCAGCACCCCACTCTCCTTCTCATGTTACAAGCTAAAACAGGGAGATTATAAATTTTGTGTAGCCCCACCTCTAGCCCTCTCTTCCTATGATCAGGTTTAGTGGAGGTGGTATGAGGTAGGAGCCAGGAGAATTTTACTCACCTGGTCTTAATTTTGTTAGATAATTATTTTTTTATACTTCTATTTCCTTTTTATTCCTTCTACTTCAAGTAATTATTAAACTTTATAAAATATAATTCTGGGAGTGTTGGATATTAATTTAAATCTTATACTTGTTGCTTTGCTTTGTCTTGCCTTATGTTATAGTCTAAAAGGGCTTTGGTTTCAATATCAGAACAGTCAGTTCTAGCCTAGGCTCTCTAGGGTCCCTTTAGGACATTTTGTCTAGTCTATTTAGGTTTTTGCAACTTATTAGACCTTTGGCAAATTACTTACCCATCAGTAAAAGGGGAATAATATTTGCATGTGTTTCCCAGAATATTCAATCATGCCATCTTCATCTGGGCCATAAACTCCACTCCTTTTACCACCAAATATTTGGGTTCTGCCCCTGAAATCTCCCTGGCCTTTGAAAAGTCAGTTTTGGCCTTATTTTCCTGCATTTCAGGCCTCCACAGCACTTTCTGGACATCTCTAGCCATGCCACCTTTTGTATACCACTAGCTAGTTTTATGATCTGTTTTCTAGTTCCCCTTTACAGATCTTCTTCTCCCATTTGACTACTAAGCTCCACCAGGGAGGGACTACCTATCACGCTTTTACTGATATCCATAAAAAACAAACAAACAAAAAACTGGCAGAGGAGCTAGAAGAATTCTAGCGAGTGCCACCACCAAAACAAAATACAAAAAAAACTTTTTCAAAACATATTTTAAAAATATGCCCAAGGTGAATGTTAATGGGGAAATCCAAGAATATCATGAGTCATTTTCCCAACTAAGGAGAGTTAGAGAAGTCTATGGGGATAATTTGGCCCCATATGGAGTGCTCTAGCACAGCAAAAGAGTTTATACACTTGAGCAAGAGGAGTTCCCCTGAACCATGACAGAGGATTTTGTGTGTGTATAGTGTGTAGGAACAACTGAAGGAGTGGATAGGTAAGGAGGAAGAGAGAGGGGAAGGAAAACAAGAGAGAGAATGAAAAGTAGGGGTGGGAAGGAGAGACACACAGAGAAGGGGTCTCTTCCAGCACAGAAAGCATACATCCATGTGTGATGATCTTGCAAAGGGCTGAAAATAGCTCAAGCATTAGGAAGAGAATTATGATAGAAAAATTCAAGGAGAAAGTATTCAGAAGGATGGGGCAGACAACAGTACTAAGGACTATTAAGAGGTAAAGCAGGTCCTAGGACTCAGAAAGTCACTGGATTGGTGAACTGGCAGGGATGGGGAAAGAAAGGAATAAGCATTTATTAAGTCACTGCTATGTGCCAGGCACTAGGCCAAGTATTTTGCAAATATAATTTCACTTGATCCAAAAATTTGGTGGCTATTCTTATTCCCAATTTTACAGTGGAGGAAACTGAGGTAGATAGAGGTTAAATAATTGCCCAGAATAAAAAAGCAGGTAAATGTTTGAGGCAGGATTTGAATTCAGGTCTTTCTGAGTCCAGGCTCAGAGCTTTATCCTCTATGCCTTTTTACAACAGAAAATCAAGTGGTAAAAATCATCATATTACAAGAGATTAAGAAGTTCATGGGCATTGAGAAACTTGAGGCAACAAATGTATATAATCTCTTCAATCTAAGACTGTCATCATAATACTGGTTCTTAAAGGGATTATCTGAAAATTATTTAGAAAATTTACTTATACAAAATAATTCTTTCTTCCATGAGGTTGGTTAAATGAAGTATATCTTAAAAGTCTCTTCACTTCTCCTGAAGTATTACTATTCTGGAATCTACATGTCTTAACTTGAAAAGTTTTACATAACGTTCATACCTACTTATTGATAATGGAACCTCAACTTCTTCATGCTAGATAGATCAAAATTAGTGTTCAGATACTAAAAACTAGATGTTTATTGTTACTTCCAGTTGCTAAGGTGGCAAATGTCTGAGAAAAATTCTCTTTGGCATTTCTGCTTTTAAAAACCAGGTAGCACTAGTTGAAGAATTAGGATTCTAGGGATTAAGAATAAGTGCTCTGAAATTCCAAGCTGTTAAAGGCATTTTCTTAATCTTACTCTCTGTCTGGTTTAAGAGGTGAAAGAGCAGAGTTTCTTAGTGGATCAGAGAACTGACAGGTTCAATGAGCAGTGAGCCAGAGCTAAAGTTTCCATTACCAAGGAGATCAAGACACTGAGGAGAGGAAGTAGGAACTGCTTTCTGGCAGGAAGGTTGTAAAACGGCAGTTGGTCAGTGAGGAGATAAAAGAAGCAGTCCCTGAGAGGGAGAGAAAGCTCTAGCTGAGTCCTAAAGCATTGGCACAAGAAGTGATTATAAGCAAAATGCTACTTTGACTACAAAAGATCAATGTCTACTGTTTCCCTCATTTTAAATGAAATTCTATACTTAGCTGAAGACCAGCAACCCTCTATCCACAGGTCTGTTCAAATCTTAAGAACATCAGCTGACCCAGACGGTCTTCAGTTTTGAAATACCAAGAACCACTAGGCATTTGCTACCTATGTGATTGTGCACTCCTTGTGAGGGCTTGCCAAGCCCTTTCCAGGGCTGCTCATTGCCCTTTGTTGTCTACCTTTTATCTATCTCTCATCTATGGTTCTAAGAAGTTGTAGCACACACAGCAGCCACATCCTAGTAAAACCATATGGGTAGGCAGGTTAAAAGAGGTTGAGGGTAACAGACAAGTCTCAAATTCATTGGTTTATTGGGAAAATGCCCACCCTAAGCATGTAAAGACTTCCCCTGAAGGAGTAGGGCTGAGAAGAATTTACTCCAATGGCCACAAGGGTCTTGGAAGCTATTTCCTGTACTTTGGCTAAGTGAGGGGATAAGGCTTTTTAAAATTAAGCCTAGTTCAAAGGGGGTGCTCTATGTCTCCTCTCATTGCCTCCAGCTCTCCTAATCAACTTATTTTTGATTGAGTGCTAGCTGCCTGTGAGTCAAGACTAGCTGGTTTTTTAAGACCTGTCTCATACCAGCTACCTAGTGTTTAAATCCTGGGCATGTTGGAGGTCAAGGTCATACACTGTATACTGGGCGGGATAATGAAGCTGACAACTTTGCACTACTCTCCATGATATCATTGGTCTTCTCTGAAACAAAGGATAAACAACAAACCTTAGGCTTTAGAGATTAAAATCTCTAGGTCTCATTTTATCATATGCAAACTGGTTTAAATCTTTTCTCTAAATTCATTATTCTAAGTACATGATTGATCCAGTCTTCAAATGTCTAGGTCTTCAGTTATATTTTGAACTATGCTTTTTGTAACTATGTGTATGGAAATCATGAAAAGGAAAAATACTTAAGAAATGTCATGGGAACTATAAAATGCTTAAATTGGTGTTGCTATGTAAAAAGATTAGGGGTCATGAAGAGTGATGGAAATAATGATTTCACTTATTTTAGAACTGATAGTTTTATTATCTATTTTAGGATACTGTCTATCTTTTTTTAACACTGCCTATATCTCCAGTTGCTTTGTCTTGAGATCATAATTGCATTCCTGCTTTTTTGGATTCTGTTAAGGGATGTTAAATTTTGTTTCAACTCCAAAATTTGCTGTATTAATTTCTGCATTCATTCTATTATGTATTTCTCAGTTTTGCAGGTAGATTCACTCATTGTTAGGTTTACTTTTCTCTCCATCAAATCCTATTATGTGTATTTCTTTGTCTCCCTTACCTTAAAAGAACTGGGAGAAAAGGAATAAATGCAATACCAGTAACTCAACTAGTAATGTATTCTAATAATTCAGTACTAAATGGAACTGTCTAATTTCAATTTTAAAACCTTCCCTTCTTCCCCTAGATCAAGATTAGATCATTGATTATTTTCTTCTCCTTCCTTTTAACCTAATCTTTGTAATTAGTACTAAGGTGGTAAATGTTTTTCTTTTGCTTGTTGAGATTTCTGTAATTTCTCTGAAATCATTCTCATTCCACATCTACTTTGCTGTTTATTTTATTGCTAAACTATTTTGTAATCTGGCATGTTCATGAAATTCTTGCTCCTTCTACTCCCCTCCTTGCCCATAATGATTTTCCTATTGTATCATTCTTATGAAAATCTTTAAGTTCCAGAGTCTTTTTCCTCATTTATCTTCCCCAATATTTTCCTCCACCCCTCCCTGTCTTTTCTGTTTTTAAAAACACACATACATAAATCAAAAGTTTGTTATTCTTTGTTATGTTGTTGCAGAAGGGCAAAGTTTAGAAGGGACAATATTCTCAAGGGCAAAGTTTGGAAGGGGTAATATTCTCTTCTGACCTAAGAGGCACTTGATTATCCTTTAGCCCATTCAAGTTTCTCAAACATATTTACGTTCTTAATTTTCACTTGTATCCTAGGTTTCTGTTTTAAATATTTTCCTCAGTTGTGTTTTCCCAATCTGAATACTTGGGAGTAAGTGATTTGAGTAGAAGTCTCCTTTCCTCTCTGGAAGATTGTGCTTATTTTTGTTGGTTAAATTATTCTTGGTTTTAGGTTTTTTTCTTTTGCCTTTGGTATTACAAGCTTTTCTTTCCTTTTTTTTAACTTGCTACAGAATCCTGTGTCCCAATGATTGGGTTTTTAGGTACTTTGGGATCTTTTTTTTCCCCTGGCTGTTTCCAATTCTTAGAAATTTGCTTTGGAAGCTCTGAAATTTTGGAATCACATTTCCTGGAGTGTTAAATTTTGAATTTCTTTCAGAGGATGACCTGAGAGTGAGGAGTTAAAAATGAAACCTGGGTTAAGATCTTGGGTGACTGAGAGAATGACCATACCCTCAACAGTTCCAATAAGGTGATAGTGTTGGAGAAAAGATGAGTTTAGTTTTAAAATTTGAATTTGATATGCAGTTTAAGATTCACAAGAGCCTGCTGGTGATTGGAACTCTAGCTCAGGAGTGAGATTAGGGCTGAGTATGTCAATCTGGAAATCACCTTCATAGAGGTGATAAATGAACCCTTGAGTGCTGATAAGCTCATGAAATGAGCTGATTTAGCGTGAAAAGAGAAGAGAGCTGAGGACAGGGTTTTTAGGGGGATTCACATGGTTAGTAGGTGTGACATGGATGATGAGACAGCAAAGGATACAGAGAAATAATAGTTGGAAAGAGGAGAATCAGGAAAGAACAAAATCGATATTATGAAAATTTAGAGGGGAGAATATCCTTGAAGAGTCAGTGATCAACATGTCAAATGACATAAAAAAGTTGAGGATTGAGAAAGGGCCATTAAATTTTTGATCTCCATAAATCTTTTACAATGTAGAAGTGTATACAGCTAGCAATTTCAATGAAGATTTCAAGCTTGAATAGGATGCTTCACTCCCTAGCAGAACTCTGAAGAACTGATTATATTTAACTATGCATTACTTTATAGGGCAAAGTGAACAACAGAGGGATAAAAAAACAATAAAAAGAATTTTCCTTTGACCATCTGGATAAGCCTAGACACATTCCCAGAATATTTTAAATGCATAAAATAAAAAATAAAGGAATATAAAGAAAACTAATGAAATGTAGATGTATATTTATATACACATGTAATGGTAAATATATACATTTATATATACTTATAGTATAATCACATGTGAGTGTATGTGTGTGTGTAACTGCAAGTTAAGCATCTCTATTCTAGAGCTATTTCTGGGCTTTTGAACATTAGGAATGTGTTTAAGTCATCTGGCTAATTTCATATAAATCATTTGAGAAAAAAAATGATGCTAGTAAGTATGATCCACCCCCCACCATTTTTTAAGAATTAATTTTCTTTTCATATTTAAAAAAACTATCACAAAAATCTTAAAACATCATCTAATCAAATAATTTTTATAGTCCAAAGGGAAAAATACACTATCAAAAATCAAATCAATTTCTATTTTCAACCTCCACTTAAGATCAGTTGTTTCAGTTGTGTCTGACTTTTGTGATAACCTTTGGGGATTTCTTGGTATAAATATAGTTTACCATTTTCTTCTCCAGCTCATTTTGCAGATGAAGAACTGAGGCAAACAGGTCAAGTGAATTGTATAAGCGTCACATATCCAGTAAGTGTCTGAGACTAGATATGAACTCAGGAAGATGAATGTTTCTGACACCAGGCCTGGCACTCTATCCATTGTACCTCCTAGCTGCCCTTCAATGCTCACAGCAAAGCCAAATTTTCACTATTCGTTTATTTTCATCTACTTTGTTTCTCAAATGTTTGTGATTATCTATTAAGGCATACATGTAAAAGTTATCTGGAAAAAAACATTAAGAATCTCAAATACAAGTAAAAAACCCCTCAAGATCTGAAAATCAGCTCCGAATTATAGGTTATTTATCTATGAACATAATACAGTTGCATCAAAAAGATGTAAAGTCACATTTTCCTATTTAAATAAGATTCTAATTGAAATGGCTACATAATTTATCTATTTCATGAACTATAATTATTATTTTGTTTATTCAAGACAATTACTTATTTCAATCTTTCAGAAAATACCTTTAGGTTATATTTATGAGCATTATCCAAAATAGCAGGCACCAACTCATCAGTAGATTCCCCTTCTTTATCAGCTAAACCACGTGGGTACCAGGACAGGGCTATCACACCTAAAAGACAAATACAAAACAAACAAAGAAAAAGAGTGAAAAAGAGAATGCAATGACTATAGGTACTACATACATTGATAGCAATCATTGCTTTTTACAGTTTAATAATCAACACTAAAGAGAAAATGTTAATTTGAAAGCATTAATAAAAGATCAGTATTCACATAGAATATGACTATATAAAAAGAAGACATCCACTAATAAAAGGTGTCATTATAGATCTACATATCAGAGTTCTTTCATTAAAGGTTTATTAGTGGTAAAGTCAATTTGAATTAGCTACTATTATTTAAAGTTGTTTACAACAATTTCCTTATAAAAAGTAATAGATTTTCATCTGACAACGCTTCATGGGATTATTTATGTTGTGTATGGAACCTGATTTCACATAAACAATATGTTCCAAGGCCCTCCACATAAGTTGAAAATTGCACATAACAGTAAACCCCATTATTTAATAAGTACGTCTTATATAAACATACCTAGGCTCTTTATGATTCTTCTTAGGCTTATCAGAACTATAAGTATCAATATTCTTATATTTTGGGGCTATTATTAACAACTAAATTAGTGTTAATGAAACAAAGAGAAGCACTGCTCTAAGGTGGACATAAATTGTTACAAGCAAGAACCTTGAACAAAGATTGATGTAGAAGTTAATATTTGGTGCAAAATAATGCAATAACCCACACTAATGCTTCTCAGAGTGAAGAGTGAAAATGAACTGCTTCAAAACTTTATGCCTCTTGAGAAATTGTATGGATTTATTTTATTTTATGTTTTTATTTTTTATGTTTTATATATGTAAAAATATAGAATAAATTATTTATTTACTCACATATATTTCATGTATTTTTCTGCTTTAATTTTTTTTGACCTTCAATCATGTATACATCCAAATTAGCTTGTGTTGAGTTTTCATAAAATGTTCTCCTGTATAGGTATTCATATAGCCAATCAATAGCATTTAAGTGAATATGCTTTGCAGAACACTTTACAAAGAGACATGGAATGAACCCCAAAAGATAGAAGCAATAAACTGTCCTCAAGAATAGAGTAAAAAAAACCAAAAAAACAGGTTACAGAAATGATTTAGACTTTTACAAGGAATAGCTCTGTTCTTCTCTGAAGTAACACATTTTTTTCCAAAAAATCTTTACAGACTAACTGTGGGAAGCCAATAAGAGAAACAGAGTCTCAAATAGATAAAAATCTGAGACTCCTTTTTTGACCCCTTTTGTGATCCTTGTGATTTCTTGTTGAAAAGTATTGTGGCCTTACTGAAAAGCTTCAAGTTTAAGCAAACCAACAGTTAAGAGGTTAACACTCTCCCCCTTTGGTCAGAAATGCAGCCAAGGCCAAAACCTTAGTTTAGCAGGGGCATTTGCCCCTGAGAAAAGTATTCTCAGACTTAGCTTGCTGATAATCATGCAGCTGAAGGTCCAGCCTGGTTCTTATCTTCACCTTGAAGTTTCTGAGTTTCTGTATATTGTCTAAACTAATTGAAATGTCTACGGAGCTGTAAAACTCTCTGTGCTTGTGGGTGAAAGGGAGTTTGAATTTTCATATATAATAAACTTGTGACTCAATGGCACTTCAGAGAAGCAGCTATGAGTTAACAGTCAAGATCGTCTCCTGTGTCCCGTTATTTCCTTATCAACTAAGCCGTCCTTATTAGATTATGTGGAGATGATAGATAGATCTCAACAACTAACATTACACAGTTCTTTATTTTAAATGCTTTTGGTATTAAAGTAGCATGTTTACAAAAATGTTTTTATCCATTTTCATGAAGAATAAGCTGTCAGTGGGTCAACTGACATTTAATAAGGCCTCACTTTTGTTATAGGAAAAGTTAAGGTGTGTAAGTTTGTAGATGGACAGCAGAGTGCAGGATTCTGGAATTCTGAGGAAGAGATGCTGTTGGAGAGAGATAGCTGGGCCTTGGGGCTGTGGCTTTTCTCTCTGAAGGTTTGATCTGAGGAGACTGGCTATTTCCCTGTAGTGTTTTATTGCCATATCTTCCCATCCTACCTGCTGCTCTCTTATCCTGATTTCCTGTGGCTGTGTTTGATATCTGCTGAGTTCCCGTGGTGATATGAGACATCTGACATCAGTTTGTGAGACCTGGCCTTTGGATCTTGGTCCATCTTTGGGCCCTGTCAGACTTACATAGACCCTTTCCTAAAATCATCAAAGTGGGTTAGTGTTAGCTTAGTCGAGTACAGGATTTGGGGTTAGAGTATAGGAATAGAGTAGGAAAACCACTCAAAAGAAATCTGTGAAGAGATATTTAGATCTGGGGAGGTATAGGTAGTTAACATTAGAGTAAGTTTATCCACATCCCTTCTAACCTATCCTTTGTTAATTAAACCAACTATTTAAAATTTCATATTTTAGTGGTCTGTGTACGGTAAATATGAAATACTTAAATATGAATAAAATAAATAATATGAATAATGGAGCAGCAGGTAGGATGGGAAGATAAGGCAGTAAAACGCCATAGGGAAATAGCCAGTCTCCACAGGTCAAACCCTCAAGAGAGAAAAGCAACAGCCCTAAGGCTCAACTATCTCTCTCCAACAGTAGCTAGCTCTTCCTCAGAATTCCAGAATCCTGAACTCTGCTGTCCATCTGCAAACTTAAACACCTTAACTTAACTTTTCCTATAAAACTTTGTACCCAGCAGGGTGCTTAACACTGGAGAAACAAAGAAAGGTAAAAACACTGTTGTTGCACTCAGGGAGCTTACATTCTAAAGGGAAAAACAAAATGTACATTAGTTATATATAATATTATAAAGAGTAAAAAAGATATAATTTCAGAGAAAAGGCCCTAGGGAAGTACTGAGGAAATGATTGGGTATAGAAATTAGGAAAATATTTCCCAAAAAGGGATTTGAGCTAAGTTATAAAGGAAATCAGGGAAAGAAGGTGAAGAGGAGCACATTTTGGACATCTGAAACAGACTGCACAAAAGCAAGAAGTTGTGAAGTTGTATGTGAGGAATTGCAAGAGGTTAGCATCTGCTAGATACTGGAGAACCAGAGTGGGGTGAGGTGGGGTGGGGATGGCAAGTAAGTAAAGCACCAGAAGATTGGAAATGTAGGAAGCAGCCAGGTTGTAAATGTCTTTAGCGCCCAACAGTGGATTTTATATTTTTGCCTGGAGATGACAAGAAATTTGTAGTTTTACTGAGTAGGGTAGGGTGACAGACCTACATTTCATCACTTGTCAGCTGAGTGGGGGGAAAGCTGAGGCATTGTAACCAATAAGATTACTGCAACAGCATGGGTGTGAGGTCCTTGAGGGCAAGTACCAGGGCAGTAATAAACAGTATATACCTAAAACCATCAACAAACATCATATGCAATGGGGATAAATTAGAAGCCTTCCCAATAAGATCAGGAGTAAAACAAGGATGCCCATTATCACCTCTATTATTTAACATTGTACTAGAAACACTAGCAGTTGCAATTAGAGAAGAAAAATAAATTGAAGGTATCAAAATAGGCAAGGAGGAGACTAAGCTATCACTCTTTGCAGATGATATGATGGTCTACTTAAAATGATGTCCATGTGGTACCCCTACTAGACTATCAACTCCCGGAAGACCTCCTCTAAGACTTAAAATTTTCATGGTAGGAACTTGACAGATGTTAAAGCCAAAGTTATGAATTCTAATACTAAAGAGGCTTCCCCTGAAAAAAAAAAATCATGAAGGCCAGCTAACAAAATCTAAACCAACTAGAGTTCTCAAACTTGAATATTCATTATATTAGTGGTCAAAGATGCCACTAAAGGGGATACCATTTCTTTAAAAACAAAACTAAAATATGAAAAATTGTCACAAAAGAATGCAAACTTTATCAAAGAATATCACATATAAAGTGCCATATCAGAAATGATAAGTCTGAATTATAAAGCTATAATACTTGCCAGTTGGAAGGGACTTCAAAAGCCACCTAATAAAATATGCCACTGCTCATGAACCTTCCCTGAGTTACATTATACATTTATAATATACATTTATTATACATTTCTGAGCAATGACAAACTCACTATTTGATAGAGCACCCTCATTCTACTTTTAGATACCTTGGTTAGGAACCCTTTTTTTCACACCCAAATTTGAAATCTGCCTCTGCAAATTCTACCCATTATTCTTAGTTCTGTACTCTGAGGCCAAGTCAAGCAGTCCTTTCTAAGTGTTCTCTTTTCCAGGTCAAACATCCCAAAACCCTTCTATAAATCCTAATATAGCATAGTTGACAAATTCCTTCCTCTTCCTTACTGCCCCCCTTTGGAAAAGCTCATGTTTATCAATCATAGAGGGAAAAAAAATAAAGATTTCCTCTGTACCTTCTTTATAGTAAAAAGTTTGATGTTTTTCAAAGGTTCAAAATTTTTCACTAAAAATGAACAAATTACTATGAAATATGAAAACATATTGGCTATAAACCTTTATTTGGTCTGAGACAGAAATAGCTATTTTTTTCTATTTCATCTTAATATGGTTTATTGATTTTTTTCCTTGTTTTTTATTTTTAGAAAAATTTTCCATAGTTAGATGATTCATATTTTACTTTCCCCTTCACCCCCTCAAACTCTGCCCACCCATACCTAATGCCCATTTCCACTGGTTATAACATATGTCATCAATCAAAACTTATTAACATATTATTGATAGTTGCATTGGTGTGGTCCTTTCAGCTCTACATCCCCATCCTCATCAATCCAAGTGTTCAAGCAGGTGTTTTACTTTTGTGTTTCCTCTCCTGTAGTTCTTCCTCTGAATGTGGTTAGAGTTCCTTTCCATAAAGCCCTCATAATTGTCCTAGGTCATTGCACTGCTGCTAGTACAGAAGTCCATCACATTCTACTTTACCACAGTGTATCAATCTCTGTGTACAACGTTCTTCTAGCTCTGCTTCTTTCACTCTGCATCAATTCCTGGAGGACTTTCCAGTTCACATGGAATTCCTCCAGTTTATTATTTCTTTGAGCAAAATAGTATTCCATCACCAGCATATACCACAATTTGTTCAGGCATTCCCCAATTGAAGGGCATACCCTCATTTTCCAGTTTTTTGCCACCACAAAAAGCTCGGCTATAAATATTTACATACAAATCTGTTTATCTATGATCTCTTTGGGGTACAAACCCAGCAATGGTATGGCCGGATCAAAGGGCAGGCATTCTTTTATAGCTATTTGAGCATTGTTCCAAATTGCCATCCAGAATGGTTGGATCAGTTCACAACTCCACCAGCTGTGCATTAATGTACCAATTTTGCCACATCCCCTCCAGCATTCATTACTCTCCCCTTCTTTCATTTTAGCCAATCTGCTAGGTGTGAGATGATACCTCAGAGTTGTTTTGATTTGCATTTCTCTAATTATTAGATTTAGAATACTTTCTCATGTGCTTATTGATAATTTTGATTTCTTTATCTGAAAATTGCCTATTCATGTCCCTTGCCCATTTATCAATTGAAGAATAGCTTGATTTTTTGTACAATTGATTTAGCTCCTTCTATATTTCAGTAATTAGACCTGTCAGAATTTTTTGTTATAAAGATTTTTTCTCAGTTTGTTGTTTCCCTTCTGATTTTGGTTGCATTGTTTTTGTTTGTACAAAACCTTTTTAATTTAATAAAATCAAAATTATTTATTTTACATTTTGTAATTTTTTCTTACTCTTGCTTGGTTTTACAATCTTTCCTTTCCCAGAGATATGACAAGTATATTATTCTGTGTACACTTAATTTACTTACCCTTTCCTTCTTTATATTCAAGTCTCACTCATTCTGAATTTATCTTGGTGAAGGGTATGAGATGTTGATCTAAACCTGATCTCTCCCATATTGTTTTCCAATTTTCCCAGCAGTTATTGTCAAATATTGGATTTTTGTCCCAAAAGTTGGGCTCTTTGGGTTTATCATATGCTGTTTTGCTGACCTCACTTACCCCAAGACTATTCTACTGATCCTCCCTTCTGTTTCTTAGCCAGTAAAATATTGTTTTGATGACTGCTGCTTTATAGTATAACTTACTATCTGGTACTCCCAGGCCACCTTCCTTCACGTTTTTTATGATTATTTCTCTTGATATTCATGATCTTTTGTTCTTCCAAATGAACTTTGTTATAGTTTTTTTTGGAAACCAATGATTTATTGAAAATAATACAAAAGTACCTGAAATCTATGTGATAAAGTAGATAAAGAGGAAAGAGGGCATGATAATTCACCAATACCATTTGTCCCTCTCCGAGAATCTCATTATCAATCCCTGACCTGCCACTTCTGTGAAAAGAAGGGCCATGTAATGATGAACTGTAGAAATCTATTCCAGGCAATCAGGAATAATAATAATAATAATAACAATAACAATAATAATAACAACAACAACAACAATTCAGGAACAGCAACTACAGAAACAATTTCAGGAACAACAACCATACTTTCAGGAATCCCAATTTTAGGAATGATAATTCTAAGATCATAAATCAGGCAGATAACTCAAACCAAATGACTCCACAAGAGTATCTTTTAAGTGGAGCTCATCCACGAACTACTCAGGGTGCTACTTCCTCTCCATGTGGGGGAGAAGATGGTACCCTTTAAACTACTGTTTTTGTTGTTTTGTTGTTATTAACTCTTTTCAGTTTTGTCTCTGCCAAAAAGGAAAGAAACAAGTTTTGCAATACAGTGCCTCTCTACCCCCTTACTGCCTTTATTTGTGCCATCCAGTATTTGACCCTGGACATGTACCTTTATGGCAGTCCATAACAACTTGAATTGATAATTTGGATAACATATTTTGTATATCTGGAAGATCTGATCATATATTATCTGTATTAGTGACCTGTATTGACTTGATTTGCATTTTGTGATTTTTTGTAAAACTTTTTGTATTTTCTTCAATGTATTTATACCTCCATTGTTTTACCTCATTTGCATTCATATTATGGACCATGGCTAAGTTGAGGAAATTCATCTAAATTCTTGGGTAAGAACCTTTATATTCTACCCCTCCTTAGTGACACTAATTATAATATATATTTTTTTATTGTCACTGATTATATGATATATATTTTTGAGTTTTTAGCACATTTTTTATAATTGCATATGCAATTTGAGTTTTTCTAAGCATGTTATCTAAACTGAAAGATTTTTTTTTATTACATTAGTGTAGGTTTAGTATATCCATTTGTTCTAACTGTAACTGCCTGCCCAAAAGCCTTAAGACCACTGAAACTGCCATTGGAATTTTGCTATTATGGGACTTAGTACATATGTCTGATTCAAGCAAATGGGATCACAAAAGAGCACAGACCTCATTTACACAGTGCCAAAGAAGGTCTCACTTAACCTGAACCTGAATGATGTCAAAAGAGCACACAGGTCAAAAAAGAGAAACCAATCCTACTAGGATTTCTGAGACTTTTACACCAATAAAAAAGGACTTGAACCTAGTGTGAGACTCAAGGTTGCAGCACTTAACATATGTTAAGACACAGGACTCCTTGTGTCACACTCCTTGTAAAATTTATATCAAGTACCTAACAACTAGTTATTCTGGCTCCATATTCTATCCCTGAGAAGAAACGATAAAAGAATTAATGACAAAATAGTAGACCAAGGAATAAATTTTAAAAATCTAGTCCCTTTTCCTACATTTCTTACTATGGTGGTTAACTGTGGTCTTGGCTGCTGAGTGGGTAAGTGCATGCCTGCTGGATTTTGATTACTTTAATTAGGCATTATTCAAAGACCTATTGAAATTTTGTTTTTTTTTCTTATTTAGAATTTTTCCATATAAAATCTAGGATTGAATATTTAGAATTTTTCATCTAATAGTCATTTGGGTTTTCTTTTTTCTGCTACTTTTTCTGATGATTTTTGAATAGCACTGATTCATTTGCGTATCTCAGCCATATAGACCTATGTAATTTTCATGTTTCTTTCTATCCTCCTCAGGGGGGAATGTGTTTTTATTTCATATGTAAAGTCTAAGATATTTTAGTGAAAGAGATTTGCTGCCTCCCGGAATCCAGATGGAGATGCCCATGGAGACTGCATGCTGATCCAGGAGATCCCACAGAGAGCAGGTTCAGGGCATTCTCCAGCATCACTTCCTTGTACAGCTCCTTCTGTGGAGGGGACAAGAAGCACCACTCCTTATGTGTGAAGTCCACAGCCACATCCTTGAAAGTCACCACCTCCTGAGCTGGGAGTCTGTGTTTCTCAAAAGCCATCCCTGGGACTCCAGGCTCCCTATAGAGGCAGCAAAGTAGCCCCAGTCAGTCAGTCTGGTGAAGCTCCTCCATCTTTTCCTAGCCTTGTCTCAAGGCCTGAGGCACGGAGCAGGAAGTTCCTGGGACGGTTAAGGAACCAAGGCAGGAAACTGTTACAGTTTTTTCTAATTCAGCAAAAAAGTTTTTTGGTAGTTTGATAGGTATGGCACTAAATAAGTAAATTAATTTGGGTAGAATGGTCATTTTTATTATGTTAGCTCGTCCTACCCACGAGTAGTCAATGTTTTGCAAATTGTTTAGATCTAGTTTTAATTGTTTGGAAAGTGTTTTGTATTTGTGTTCGTACAATTCCTGTATTTGTTTTGGTAGATAGATTTCATTTGTTTTGGTAGATAGATTTCCAAGTATTTTATATTGTCTAGGGTGATTTTAAATGGTATTTCTCTTTCTACCTCTTGCTGTTGTGATGTGTTGGAAATATATAGAAATGGTGATGGCTTATGTGCATTTATTTTGTATCCTCCGACGTTGCTAAAATTGTTGATTATTTCTACTAACTTTTTAGTTGATCTCTAGGATTTTTTAAGTAGACCATCATATCATCTGCAAAGAGGGATAGCTTAGTCTCCTCATTACCTTTTTTAATACCTTCAGTTTCTTTTTCTTCTGTAATTGCTACTCCTAGTGTTTCTAGTACAGTGTTAAATAATAGATGTGATAATGGGCATCCTTGTTTCACTCCTGATCTTATTGGAAAGGGAATCCTCATTGCATATGATGCTTGTTGATTGCTTAAGATATATACTGTTTATTATTTTTAGGAAAGGGCCTTCTTTTCCTATGCTTTCTAGTGTTTTCAGTAGGAATGAGTGTTGTATTTTGTCAAAGGCTTTTTCAGTATCTATTGAGATAATTATGAAGCTTTTGTTGGTTTGCTTGTTGATATAGTCAATTATGTAGATGGTTTTCCTAATGTTGAACCATCCTTGCATTCCTGATATAAATCCCACCTGATCATGATGGATAACGCTCTTGATCACTTGTTGGAGTCTTTTTGCTAGTATTCTATTTAAGATTTTTGCATCTATGTTCATTAAGGAGATTAATCAGTAATTTTCTTTCTCTGTTTGATCTACCTGGCTTTGGAATCAGTACCATATCTGTGTCATAAAAGGAATTTGGTAGGACTCCTTCTTTGATTATATCAAATAATTTGCATAGTATTGGGAT
The DNA here is from genome assembly GCF_016433145.1 of Gracilinanus agilis. NCBI lineage: Eukaryota > Metazoa > Chordata > Mammalia > Didelphimorphia > Didelphidae > Gracilinanus > Gracilinanus agilis. Next base: position 341,874,778 of record NC_058133.1, on the reverse strand, counting down.
TAATTATTCTTTGAATGTTTGATAGAATTCACTTGTGAATCCATCAGGCCCTGAAGATTTTTTCTTAGGGAGTTCTTTGATGGCTTGTTCAATTTCTTTTTCTGATATTGGATTATTTAATTATCTTATTTTTTCTGCTGTTAATCTAGGCAATTTATATTTTTGTAAATATTCATCCATATCACCTAGATTGCTATATTTATTGCCATGTAATTGGGCAAAAGAGTTTTTAATGATTGCCTTAATTTCCTCTTCATTAGAAGTAAGGTCTCCCTTTTCATGTTTGATACCGTTAATTTGGTTTTCTTCTTTCTTTTTTATTAGATTTACCAGTACTTTGTCTATTTTAATCTGTTTTTTTCAAAATACCAGCTTCTAGTCTTATTTATTAATTCAATAGTTCTTTTACTTTTGATATTATTAATTTCTCCTTTGATTTTTAGTATTTCTAATTTAGTTTTCATCTGAGGAGTTTAAATTTGTTCATTTTTTAGTTTTTTAATTTGAATGCCCAATTTATTAACCTCTGCCCTCCATAATTTGTTAATATATGCACTCAGTGATATAAATTTTCCCCTTAGAACTCTTTGGCTGCATCCCATACGTTTGGGTAAGATGTCTCATCATTGTCATTGTCTACAATAAAATTATAGTTTCTGTGATTTGTTTTTTCAGTAAATTGTTTTGGAGAATCAAATTATTTAATTTCCTATTAGTTTTTTGTTTGCCTCTCCATGAATTCTTACTAATAACTATTTTTATTACAGTATGATCTGCGAAGAATACATTTATTATTTCTCATTTTTTGCATTTGTTTGCCATGTTTCTATGCCCTATCACATGGTCTACCTTTGTGAATGCTCCATGTGCTGCTAAAAAGAAGGTGTATTCCTTTCTGTCCCTATTTATTTTTCCTCCATATATCTATTAACTCTAATTTTGCTAGGGTTTCATTCACCTCTTTTTATCTCTTTCTTATTTATTTTTTTGGTTTGATTTATCTAGATCTGATAGGGGAAGGTTCAGGTCCCCCACTAGCATGGTTTTGCTATCTATTTCATCCTTGAGCTCCACTAGCTTCTCCTTTAGAAATCTGGAAGCTATACCATTTGGTGCATACATACCGAGTACTGATATTTCTTCATTGTTTATACTGCCTTTTATTAGGGTGTAGTTACCTTCTCTATCTCTTTTAACCTTATCTATTTTTACTTTGGCTCTGTCATAGATCATGATAGCCACCCCTGCCTTCTTTTTTTCATTTGAAGCCCAATAGATTTTGCTCCATCCTCTCATTTTTCACTCTATGTCTGTCTGTCTGATGTGTGTTTCTTGTAGACAACATATGGTAGGATTTTGGTTTCTAACCCACTGCTATTTACTCCTGTTTTATGGGTGAGTTCATCCCATACACATTCAGAGTTATAATTATGAACTGTGTATTCCCAGACATTTTGATTCTGTCTCCTAGTCCTTGTCCTTTCTCCTTTCACTGTTTCCTTCTATACCAATGTTTTGTTTTTAATCAAGTTCCTATAATCCCCTCCCTTGTTGTATTTCCCTTTCTACCCCCTCCCTTCTTATTCCCCTCTTATTGTTCTTTAAAGCTACACTGCACTCCCCCTCAAGCCCTCTCCCTCCCTATTATTGCTTCCCTCCCCACCAGTTTGTTTGTTAGTCTTCTACTTCTCTATAGGGCATGAATCAATTCTCTGCCCCAATGGATCTGATTGGTTTTCCCTCTTTAAGTTGATTTCAATGCACTTAAGTATTTAATATTTCCTCTCTCTAACCTCTTTACCTTTACAGTGTATTGTTATTTTTCTCTGTTGGTCGTACACGCTTCTTTATGGAATATAAATTTATTCCTTTTTGTTTGTTTTCCCATTTTTCTTATTACTTTCTTCCCCCCTCAATTTTGTATATATTTATACATACATATATGCATACATGCATACATATATATATAAATACATATATATATATATATATCATTTGACATTACATTTGACTATATAGTTTATCCCTGTTTCCTCTATGTAAACTTCTTCTAGTTAACAATTTTTAATATTTGACAGTATCTTCTTTTCTTCTTGGGATACAAATCGATTGAAATTGTTGGGTCTCTTAAAGAAAAGAATTTTTTTCTCCACTCCCCCCCCCCATTCTCTTAATTATCTTATGTTGATTCTCTTGAGTTCTGTGTTTGGGCAGCAAACTCTCTGTTTAAGGCCTGTTTTTTCATGATGAATGTTTGGAAGTCCATGATTTTATTGAATGACCACACTTTCCCCTGCAATAATATAGTTCGTTTTGCTAGATAGTTGATTCTTGGTTGTAGACCCAGTTCTCTTGCTTTCCAGAATATTGTGTTCCATGCCTTCCAGTCCTTTAATGTAGATGCAGCCAGATGCTGTGTTATCCTAACTGTGGTTCCCTGATATCTGAATGACTTCTTTTTAGCAGCTTGTAATATTTTTTCCTTGGTCTGGTAGTTTTTGAATTTGGCTGTAATATTCCTGGAAGTTGTCAGTTGTGGATTAAATGTAGGAGGTGATCAGTGGATTCTTTCAATTTCCACTTTTCCCTCTTGTTTGAGAATTTCAGGGCAATTTTCTCTGATAATTTCTTGTAAGATACTATCTAAACTTTTTCTTTCATCAAGATGTTCCAGTAAACCAATAATTCTTAAGTTGTCTCTTCTATCTCTGTTCTCTAGATCTTTGGTTGAATCAATGAGATGTTTCATATTCTCCTCAAATTTTTCATCTTTTTTATTTTGTTTAATATATTCTTGTTACCTTGTGAAGTCATTTGTTTCTAGTTGTTGAGTTCTGTTTTTTAAAAACTGAATTTCAAACCTGGCTTTTTAGTTATCCTTCTCCTTCTGGTCTGATTTTCTTTGTAGATCATCTTTTGCCTTCTTTGCTTCATTTTCAAGCTGGCCAATTCTGGCTTTTAAGATTTTATTTTCTTGTTTTAGTTCATGTATTTCCTTTTTCAAATTCAGCCTCTCCTGATTGCTTTTTGAGTTCTTGAATTTCTTGAGTTAATTGAGTTTTGAGATCTTCCAAAGCCTGTGTCCAATTTGCTGGAACTTCTTCCTCTTCTTCTATTTCATTTGCTGTCTTTTTAGTTCCTTGAAAGAAGCTGTCAATTGTCATTTCTTTTCTCTTTTTCTGTTGCTTACTCATATTTTTTCCTTTTCTGTTCTACTAGTTTGAACAGATGCATTTAATGAAATGATCTTTGATGAAAGATCTTCCCCCAGCTGGAAAGGGAGGTTTGTATTTACTTTCTCTGCCCTCTGAAGACTTCTTGTCCATTCAAATTGATGGGATTAATCCTGATTGGATTAGGCTAAAACCTCTGAGGAGGGAAAAATAACCAACCACCACCAACAACAAAAAAAGTGGGGGGACAAGAAGGAGTGTTTTTGCTGAGCTGAGTTGTCCAGCAGTGGCGTCCCCCTGCTCTGTCCTTGTGTTTGATATGTTTTTCTTTCCTCTTGAAGCCCTTTGTCCTATATCTTGGTATGAGGAAGCCAAGCTGTCTGAGGTCTGAGGTTTGGCTCTCTCTAAGCCACCATCTTCCGGACATTTTTGCTGTGTTTCTCTGGTTTTCTCCTCCAGTCACCTCTCTAGTGCCTGTGTTCAACTCCCTGAGTCTGGAGCCAGCAGGGCTCTCTCTTGTGACCGGTGCTTCCTCCCCTGCCCTGCCCCCCAATTTCCGGGGCCGCTGGAGATTCTGCAGGGCATGTGGGGGAGCCATCTTGGGATTCCCCTTCTAAGCCCTCAGACCCCACAATTCAAGAATTGAAGCTTTTTTCTTAGTGTACCTCTTTAGTTGTGCTGCAGTAAGGTTCCCCCTTCTCTGTCCTGTTATTAGATTTGGTCCTCTTTCTTCTTGAAGCTCATTGTTTTCTATCTTGGTGTGTAAGGGTGTGGAGGTTTTAAGATTCACTCTGTCTAAGCTGCCATCTTCTTGAAAATCCAGAAATAGCTTTTTTCTAGACCTTATATAATCTATTTTATTTCTTATTATACTTCAGTCCTATTAAATTTTCTTAGATCCTAAAGGTTGGAAAAATTCCCTGACATAAAATTTCTAAGGGAAAAATAGAATGAAGTCTCAGGGTTAAGGTAGTATTTCTAGTTTCTCCAATTTTTGTTATAATAAGAGATATATAACAATACCCTTTAGTACTATAGGATATTCTACTTAGGAATCAATTTTATTTCTAGAGGTCATTTTAGCCTTACTCTCAATGCAGTTAAACTTCACGAAGGAGAAGAAATGTTGACTGCATTTTTATCATCTCTTAACCAACAAATTAGTTAAATATTTACTGAATGCAATTAACCAGTCTAGGTGATCTAAATGACAGAAGAAAAAAAATAAATTAGTGCTTGCTATCAAAGTGCTTATAAAGCTGTTGAAGGTTGTGCAAGAAATTGTTCTGAGCACTGGAGATATAAAGACTAAAAAGAAGTAATCCTTTTCTTTGCTAGGGAAATGGAATATTTAAACATATAAATAAATGTATGGTGATTTGAGGAAGGAATATTAACAGTTAGAGACATCAGGCAAAGCTTTACAAAGGAGGAAAATAGGCCAAAGAAAGGCACTGAGACAGAAGAAAGAATTAAAGATCACTGTTCAGTGAATAGAGGAGGTAATGCTCTCATCACAAATGGGGAAGACTATAAGAGGGGATGATTTAAAGAAAGATGGTGATATAAACTCATCAGAAGTAGGGGATATGTAAAATACTTATAGATTCCTTGATTAAGGGACCTTAAAGACTATCTAATCCCTGCATTTTACAGATGAGGAAATTGAGACAGGAAAAGGGAGACTAAACTTGCTCAAGGCCTCACTGGTAGTTAACACAACTAGGTTTCAAACTCAAGTTTTTTTGATTCCAAGTTCAATTCTACACAAGGCTACTTTAGTATCATTTTAGACAAAGTTTGATGTGACATTGTAGGGGCCTGTTGTTGTTCAGTGGTTTCAGCCTGTAAGGATGGCCAAGGCACAGGGAACCAGCTGTAAAACACAAGCCTCGTGTTGGGGAAGGGAGACAAGCTGATAGAATTCCCCTTCCCCTCTCCTTTGGCAGAGCTGGGCCCAGACTGACTATCTTAACTAATGTAATGGAGGCTCAAAGGCTAATGATGCTGATCTGACTAACTTCTTCAAAGTTGGTCTTGTTATCAGAAGAGTATATTCACACAAGAAGTTGAAGGCTCTTGATGTTAGAATCAAATCCCCAATCAAGGATGGATATTATGTTCAAAATGCCTTCATAGCTGATATCTCTCACAGAGTCCCAGCAGCCACAGAAGCAGGAAGATGGAGGCTCACTCTGGATGATGTATATACAGGCCTATGTAGTTTAGATCAAAGGATTCTCACACCAACTGACTTAGATTAAATAAGGGTTTAATAACTAGAAGGGAATAGGAATGAGGGAATATGAAAGGGATAGGTAATATCCTTCTAATAATCTTGGCTGCCTGCAGGATGATGACAGGATGGCTACTCCCCTAATGGAGCAGAAGCCCATCACAGAAATCTTGTTTCCCTATCTTCCTCTCAAGCTATTCTACTTCACTATATTAACTAAAAATAAGTGCAAGATGGTTTATAGATGATGTTGCTTGAAGATCTGTGAATAAAGATGGGATTTGTTGTTGAAAACTGCCAGTAGGATCACTTTACTGAATTGGGATCAGTGTGAGACAATCTTATTTGATTGCCTATAAGGGTAAAGGGTTTGATATCACCAAGCTCTTCTAGTCAGAGTAATGCTAGGCCTCAGTAAGAAGTAATTCTATCTACCACCCACATTCCTCCTAGCACCCATACCCAGAAAGAGTGAGTCTCTCAGCTTGGAGTATTCCCTTATATACCTACATTCTAACTGCCCTTAAATTCCCCTCTCTTGGGGTTCTATGGCAACGTACCCCACTTGAGATTCCTTAAGCTATAAGCCATATCCAACTCTTCATTAAGCCATTTGGCAAAGTTACTGGAGTGGTCTGCTACTTCCTTCTCCAGCTCATTTTACAGATGAGGAAACAGAGGCAAACAAGGTTAAGTGAGTTGCCCATGATCACAGCTACTAAGTATAAGAGGCCACATTTGAACCCATTAAGTCTTCCTTATTCTAAGATCAGTGTTCTCTTCACTGAGCCAGCTACTTGCTGTTAGTAAATGATCTACTACTGCTTCATTTCATTGATGAAAATTCCTCCAAAATGTTAACCACTAAATGAACACCCTCAATGAAAGTTACCTATTTACTGAACCAAAAGAACACTTTGGAATCAAAAGAATGACTCAAAACAATTAAGATTTAGTCAGAATTTATGAGCATAAATATAAGAGTACTTTTGTCCTGTGCTATCTCACTCTTTTTGAAGGAAGCTATGGGCTTTGTGAAAGTTTCTTGGAGTTGATAATGATCAATGAAAGCAGGCACAATAAATCTACAGTTAGTCATAGGCTGTTAGCCTCTCTCCCCATTTCCTCATCTTTCTCCTTCATCTTCTCTTCCCTTCCCAACTCACTTAATCAATTACAATGCTCTAAGATTTCAAAAAGTGGATATGGGAAGAGAAGAAATAAATTAGTTCCTTTCTAACCAATCACTAACTGAGAAGCTCTGTGAAGCATAGAATACTGGTGAAGCTTTGCACATTACAGATGAGGCTCATTATGTCTAAAAAGAAAAAGTCAGGGGCCATCTTTGTTGCTGTACTTCTACAAATTGATCTTGGCCAAAGCATCCCCTATCTCCGGACTGTCAGAATCTGTAAATAATATTTCTATTACTTGGATAGGTAAATTTTGTGCATGGATCCTTTTTCTTCCTGCTATAAACTTTAGCTGATATCAAAATCACTATTTAGGTAAGTGTTTGCTATTAAATCGTAGAAAGTAAAATGGGTAGAAAAAACTGAGAAACTCTTATTTTCATTCACTCCTAGTCAGGCAACAATGTGGCATCTAAGTAGCTGTAATACAAATCAGAACTGGATATAAAAATTTGGGAGCCATCCACAATGGTGATAATCAAACTATAAGGTGCTGATGAAATCACTAAGGAAGAGTGTATATAGAGAGAGAAGTATAAAGGGTCTAGAATAGAAGCTGAGAGATAACTATTTGGAGAGGGTGCCAATAAACTATCAAATAACAAAGAAAAGTAAATATGAGTGCTCATAAAAGTAGTAAGAGAAAGGGGACTTGGGTGTATGGAACAAAAAACATTGCCAAGAAGTATAAAAAATGAGAGAAAGTCATTGGGTTTAATAATAAGAAATCTGTAGCAAGTAACCTTGGAGAGAACAGTTTCATTAGAATGATATATATCAGGGAATAAGAAATGAGTGAGAAGAAAGGATGTAGAAGTGGGGAGAATATAACTGAATTTATGCATTCTTCCTTGGGCTTTGGAAATGAAAAGGAAGAAATATCCAAAATAATACATCTTGAGGGGATAAAAGCTAAACAACTTTTACCACATCTCTCAATACGTGGTAGAAATGATGACATAAAATGGTAAGGAACTAAATACACAATAAATACATGAGTTAGTCAATTGTAATTAAAAGAATAGCATTAATCCTTGGTAATTCAAAGTAATGGATTAAAGAGATGCTATGGAAAACTTTTATGAACTGATTCAAAGTGAAGTGAGCATGAACCAGGAGAAAAAATTATACAAGAAATAACACTGTAAAGAAAAATAATTTTTGTAACTTTAAAATCTGATCAATATGACCACACATAATTCTAGAGAACTGAAAATAAAACATGTGCTATATCTATCCATACACTTCTCCTGACAGCGTCTAGATGGGCTGAATAAACAAATGAGATATATGTTTTGGGACTTGGCCTGTGTGGGAATGTTTTACTCAACTATGAATATTTGTTAGAAAGATTTTTTTTTTTAAACCCTTACCTTCTGTCTAAGAGTCAATACTGTGCGATGGCTCCAAGGCAGAAGAGTGGTAAGAGCTAGGCAATGGGGGTTAAGTGACTTGTCCAGGGTCACATAGCTAGGAAGTATCTAAGGCCAAATTTGAACCTAGGATTTCCCATCTCTAGGCCTGGCTCTCAATCCACTGAGTTACCCAGTTGCCCCCCAAAGATTTTGAACCCCTAACTTCTTCCCCATGAAAGGGAGAGAAAGGTACTAGGAATGAGATCTCTACCTCCCTCAAAAACAAAAAATGAGAAAGACATCAGAAATCAGGACAGAGGTAATATGATAAGTAGTCTAAGGATGACTGTTTTGAGAGTTCAAGATGGTATTTGATTTAGACAGGCTCGAGTGATGAAGCCTTTCTGAGCCAACTCTCTTCACCCTTACTGGAGAGAATAATGGGGTATCCTCTGTGAAAGGTGTGTATTGACAGAGATGAGCAAGAGTTAGTAAGCTGGTAAGGGTTTCCTTTTGGGGATACTGTTGTTAGGTACCCAGGGCTTGGCTAAAATGGTTGGCCCTGAGGAATTCCCTTCAGATAATAAAACCCTGCCAGGATAAGGCTGCATAGCAGGGGGCCTTGGACTGATGAAGCTGAGGCCTGAACAGACAGACTTTCCCTTACCCTCTTTTTCCCTCTGATTCCCTATATTCCCAGGAATATCACAATTTGACCACTCTCAAAAGGTTATTTATTGTTATTATGAATAAGATGGGAGAAGGGTAGTAGTGAGAGGGGTCTCTAATCTAGCCCAAGTGACAAGGTCCTTCTTCACTGGTCAAGCCAAGCAGCCAGACCAGGAATTCTCCTTCTCTCCCTTATATCTTAATCTTAAACTAATAACAAATTGATAATATAATCAAGGGTCTCGTTAGTAAGGCAGGACAAAGAGTCTTCACAGTTGGCCCAGTGACCTGCCAGGTCCATTGAACCCTTTGGCCACTGGTATAGCCTAGAACTCTTTCACAATGGTATCAGAGGAATTCAGGAACAACATAGATCTTTGGGGTATCCAGATGTCCAAGGAAAACCTTCGGATAGTCTCCGCTTGATCCTGAGGTAGGCAAGAGTCCTTCCTCTCTCCTCCAAAGACTTCCACCAAGGTTCTTTTCCTTTTCACAATCCTTTGCTCCTGGCTCAACTGCTGTTCCTGTCACTCATTTCTTTTCCAAACATTCCAAACTCTGTTTCTGCAAACCTGTCCTTACAGTAGAAAGTTCTGAAAGTTAAATGTTGGGGCAGCTGGGTGACACAGTTGATAAAGTGACAGACATGGAGTCCAGAGGACATGGGTTCAAATCTGGCCTCAGATACTTCCTAGTTATGTGACCCTGGACAAGTCACTTAACACTGATTGCCTGGACTTTGCTGTTCTTCTGTCTTAGAAATGATACTAAAAGAAAAGGTAAGGTTTTAAAAAAAGTTAATTTGAATTTATTACATATTTGAATTTATTACATATTTAAATAGAAAAGCAAGCTCTGTATAATAAAGATCACTATTCCACAGGCTATCTCCTCTTTTTATTCTACAATGTATATGGAAATGCTCCTTTTATTTGATGGTTTTTGAGCTTTGAATAAAAAAAAGACATTGGGGATAAAAAGCTAATATAATTTGTCATTACTACCTAAAGACTGTACCTCTTACTATATTCCTCCACTTTTTTAGGTTAGAAAAAATGCTTGAAGATGTAATAAACCATATTTCAAGTAATGTTCTTAGAGTAAAATATAAAAAGAAAGAAGCAAAGTACAAAGAAGCAAAGGTTCTACCTGAAGGTGGTGGGTACGTGACCTATGAGCAGATATAGATTGGCCAGCAATGGAGTCAGAGAACCATAAAATTTTAAGTGATCTCACAAATAATCCTGTCCCAAGATTAATTCACAGTTCAACCTTTCTCTACAAAGTCCTGAGAAATGGTCATTCAATCTCAAGTTAAATGAAGATCCAAAGTGCAATTCTATCTCTGACATTTACGTGATATTAGAAAAGTCACTTTGGGTTCCAACAAAATAATTTCTCAGATAAGTTAGATGATATCTATGTGTCTTGTGGAAAAACTGACTTCTTGTGATTTCCATTCATATGTCTTAGTTTTCTTGTCAGGTCCCACACAGATTAAATCTAATGGCCCTCCACTCTTTTATTTTTTTTTTTTGCATTATAATCATTTAAATATATGAATGCAAATGTTATCCATTTTTCTTCCCCATGGCAAAAATTGGGCATATGGCAAGAGTTAAGAGCTATATAGCATGTTAAAATCTACATAGTGCTTTGTATAACATGTTCATATATGAAGCTTATAACAACACTATAAGATAGGGGAAAGTATTTCTATTTCCATTTTATAGAGGAGAAAACATTACAGAACCATAGATTTTTTTAAGCTATAAAAGGCCACAGAGGTTATCTAGTCCAACTCCTTTATTATACAGATGAGGTAACTTAAGCTTAGAGAGTCCGACTTGCCCACAGTTGCATGAGAAATAAATGGCACAGCTGAATCAAATTCAGATTTCTTACTCACAGTTCAACTGAGACCTATGTCTTTTTTTGCTACTCAAAATCTCCATTTCTTTTCCTGTTGACTTTAAGAATAGGCCTGTCCTAAGTAAAAAAGGTTTGGGAAAGTATTCTTTTTGAAAGTTTCTTCTCTACCCATTGATTATTCTTACTTCTCTCCCCAGAGTTGAAATAATTGTCACAATTTTTTTCATTTGAAGGCTGGCCACTCATAAATTAGCATTTTATGCACATGAATAAAACCTTCCTAATTCTCACTTCACATCTTATAAACCTAATATGTTTTGTAAAATTATGGAAAATTTTGTTAATTGGCAGTAATTATTTGTATCTCATTTCTAAGAATTTTTATTTTTTTTAAATAAAATAAAAACAGTAACATATCTAAACTTCAATATCAAAAAGTTCTATTACCTAAATATTTTGTATAATCAATAAAGAGTATGTTTCATGGCCTGTAAGTCACCTAAGCTCTGTATTAACCACAAATCTAACTCTTATTAAAACATTTCAACCCTTTCATCAAACTGTTAAAGTTAATATTAAAAATTAATTTTTCTATTCTGATATACTTCATTTTGCTAAGTAGGTGACTAACCCTAGTTCCTCAAAGGCTAAGATAATGGGCAAAAACTCTAGCAGGCCCTACCAAGCCAGAAAGGCTTTGCATACAGAACTTCTATGGCTGTTGTCTAAGGACTAGTTCAGTTTGGAGAGGATCATCATCAGATCAGATGCAATGAGATAAATGTGTCTGACACAGTAACTTTCCATACCATCTACTATGACTTAGGAGTTGTTGGGATTTGTATAATGGAAGGAAAACACACACTGACAAAAATCATAACCCGAAGTATTGAGGTATGAAAGGGGCTCCAACCTTTAACTTGTCTCTAGAATATTCTTGAGAAGAAAATTATCATGAAATATTTCATTAAATTAATAGAAGAGTTTACATCTTTGAAATGAGTTATCAATAGGCTTCAGATAGGATACACCCCATTCCCCAAATTTAAGAAAATCAATAAATGTCAACCCCTAAAATTGAATCAAGAATATTCAGCAACAATGACAAAAAGAATGAAATTTATCTTTAAAAAGAAGTAGATCACTTCCTCAGATAATGTAAGGGAGGAAACCTAGGCCTGAGTCAGGATTTAAGACAGTACTTGGCACATAGTAGGTGCTGAATAAATATTTTTTGACCAAATGATCCTATCTTTGCAAATAATTAACTCTTTCTCCTTAAATGTTAGTTCTCTGGACATTAATTTTATTACCTGTAAAATAAAGGCATTGTAATAGAAACTAACAAAGTTCTAACAACCCACAAATTTATGATTCAAAAAATATGCTGTTCATGAGATTAGGTTGTTTCCCAAATCTAAAAGGATTCAATGATCTCACAAATCCTAATGGGGAGATATAAATCTTAATATAAAGAAAAAAACAATCTTAGAAAATTTAATGTTAATCATAAAGTGCTAAAAAAGAGCAAGAATTAATGCTCCAAATGGAGTATAAAAAATAGTCAAAAAGAAGAAATTAATAATATTCAGTTTTCTCTCCCTCTCCCTGTCCCTCCCTCCCTTCTTTTTCTCTCTGTCTGTCTCTCTGTGTGTGTCTCTCTCTTTCTCACACACACAAACACACACACACACAAACACACACATTCACTTTGCTGGAAAGGTCACAGAATAATATATAGTAAAGAATAAGCTCCAAGTTTATCTAGTAAAATAGGGACTGCTACCCATCCCACCAATCTTCGACAATTGTTCAGACTGGTTAAAAACCTACAATGACAATGGGTAAATTCTCTACATCTTATGAATTCTATTTGTACTTATCTCTAATAATGTGGAAGTATTTCCTCAAAGCAAATTGAAATCTATCTTTCTGCAATATCAACCCACTGTCCAGTTCTACCTTATGCCACAAAAATGAATTAACTCTAATTCCTTTTCAATATGGCAGTTCCTCAAATAATTGAAGAAAGCTATCATGCCCCAAACTCCATTCAACCTTCCCCAACCATCCCCTCAAGACTGCTCTACTCCAGGTTAAAACTGACAAGTATTTCAAGAGGTTTGAAATTTTTCTATATCCTATTTCTTCTGATATTGTACAAAATAAAGTAATGATAGATATTTCACAAGGTAGACTGTCAAATACAGAAAATAAAGGATGAGAGTTGAGAGAGGGCACATCATTGTGAGCTGGGAAGGCATTCCCAGAGGGAGGATGAGGTGGGCCTTGAAAATGGTTAAGATAATGAAGAGGAAAAGAAAAGATGTGGGAATAATACTTATACTCTAATATAGTAGTAGAAGAAACAAGGTGTTAAAGAGACACTGATTCTGGAGAAGATCCAAATTTAAGTCTTGGCTTAAATAAACTAGTTATATGACTTTTACCAAATTACATACTTGGGTTAGTTTCTTAGTAAAATAATAATACATGTTGCTTACTATGTGACAGGTACTATGCAAAATTTTTTACAATTATTATTTCACTTAATATTCACAACAACCCTGGGAGATATTAATATCCTTGTTTTACAAATGAGGAAACGGAGACAAACAGTAGTTAAGTGAATTGTCATGGGTCACACATCTAGTTAATGACTGAAGCTACTTTTGAATTCCAGTATTCCTGACCTAAGATTCAGTGCTCTACTTGCTGCATCACTTAACTACCTTTCCAACCTTGTATCACACTATCCTCTCAAAAGGTTGTTGTGTGATGAAAGTACTTTACAAAACTTTCAAGCACTATATAAATGTGAATTAGAAGTAGTAGCAGCAGTATGGGCAGCAAAATATAAACAAATGGATAAAACACAAATTAATGACATTTTAGTTTTATAAATCAGACTCCTGTGAGTTTAAGTTTGCTCACCCTGGTGAATCTTTTCTGAATTTGAAAACCTGAGGACTAGACCCTGGACCAGTTATGATCACAGTAAGGAATAGCACCTATGAAGTTCAACTCAAGCTACCAACCAGCCACTCATAAAGCATAGCTACAAAGTCAATGATTCCTTCAGAAATGATATCTTAGTTATTTTCCTTTCTAAATGTTCTCTCCCCTGCTAGCCCCATTTCCTTCCCTAGAAGATAGAGTCTCTTTATCTTCTTTAACTAATTTATTTCCTTATTAATATTATGGTCTTTACCTATCCACCCCTATATATTGTAGACTTATTACTGTCCTCATCCTCTTCAAGCCTGGGGAAATTTTTCATTAGCAATGGTAGAATTAGAGCTAATAGGTTATGCAAGGCTAAAGAAATCATATGCTAAGTATTCAACATCCATGAAATCATTCACATTCTTACATTTTTATGACATGCTGGTTCACTGAGTAGGGAATGTACCTACCTTTATGTTCTACACAATGTTTTGTGTATTGCTAATGTTCAATAAATATTTATTTGGTAATAAAATAATAGTAGTGATATATATTGACATAATAGTTATATTTCTCTGAGCCTCATAATGAGTAACTGTAAAGAGACAAAGAATATGATAGCTCACTTTTACTACTCCAAAGCAAAGTTTCTGAGTATGGTAACTAGATTGATGATAATTATCAAAAAAGATATTAAGAGACCAACAGATTTAGAATATAAGCGGGTATCTGACTTTGCAAGAAAGCAACCTTGTGAAATATCTGAATACATTTATTTAATTCACATATTAGATCAAACATCAAAGTTAATCTAGAAACATTTTATCCTCCAAAAAGGTGGAGAAAGTGATGAGAGGAACTACTAATGTGGACCTAATTCTGACCCAAAAGAAACTGGTTGCCAAAATAGAAATTACAAAGACCTTGGAAGAAAATGATGTCACCTTTTTAAGAGATCCTAAGGAATTAAGTTGGGAGAGGTAGGAATATTAAGAGAGATATTTTATCTTTGGGAAATCAGATGCCACAGAAAGGACAGGACTCAAATGGCCCAAGAGAAACAACAGCTCAAGAGGAATGGGATTCCTTCTAGAATGGTATCCAGGTGATATGAATACCAAAGATTCAGAAAAGGAAAAAAGCAGACATAAATAAAGAAAATGATGTGACTGGAGAGAACCTATCAAGGAAATCAAGGTTCTTAAAATGTGTATACAAAAGTAGGTAAGCAAAAGAAGGTATAAAATGAATATAAAAGAATGACCCCATTGTGTGAGAATATCGAATAACCAAAGCTGAGTCTTATAATGCAAGAAAAGAACAACCAAAAAAGTCTTTTTTTAAAGCTAGATTAGGTTCAAGAGAAAGATCACAGGGATAAGATAACTATTTGGAACTAAGGGAGAAAATGTTAATCAAGGATAAAGAGAGAATACAACTATTCTGTATCTGTAATTCACTTTAAGAAACAGCCAGAATAAACTCTGTATAAAGCACTATGGCAAGTAGTATAGTGCTGGGGATATAAAAATAGATGACACTGCCTCTACTTTAAAAAAATTTACAATCTAATGAAGGAAAGAACGAACATACATAGCAGTAGAAATGAAAGCTTTTCTTTGTCAAGGAGAAAAATACCCAGATAGTAATATAGGTAATAAAGATGGTTTACTGAGAATTAAGACCCAGGATAAGTATGAAAACTACAAAATAAAGGACAGAGGAATGAGCCAGTAGAATTGAGGGAGTTGAGAAATTATATAGTCAAATCTGTGCTTAAAGAAAATTGCTTTGGCGGCAATATATCAGATATACTGGAGTAGACAGAGACCTCAGGGAGTTCACTGAAGAGGAGGTTGGAATGATCTAGGAAGAAGTTATAAGGGCCTGAAGAAAGGTGGCAGCTGTGTGAGTACAGAGGAGATAGAGGCTAAAGATGCTTTGAAAGCTGAAAAAAAAAGATTTGGAAATCATATATACTTCAGGCTTATTGTATACTTCATTTACTCTCTAGTCCAGTCATTAGCTTTTTCACTGTTTCTCATGTTCCTCATACTGCTATGATCCATCATACCTGGAATGCACTTCCCACCACTACTTTTTTTTTCCCTATTAAATGTTCATGTTTTCTTCCTCTCCTCATCCCTCCTCGCTCCCAGAGTTCTGCTGAGTTATACATATAAACATTAAACTGGAAAAAAACCAGAACTATTAACTATTAAATTGTCAGAAGAAAAAAAAACACTTTTTAATTAAGGAAAAAAGGGGTGAGTGCATTATTAGGCCTCCTTACAGAGCATGCTCTACAAATTCTCACAGAGTCCCCAGACTCTGGTGCTCTGGGAGTGTCACCATTTGGATGAAAACTCCAAAGAGTCATTAAAATTGGGAAGCTTAAATAGTCTTTTAAGGGAATTGGATGCAGAGGATGAGAGAGGATAGTTGATTGGCTTTCAAATGGTAACTAAGAAAATGAGGAGTTCCAGACAGGAACAACAGTGAGAGGCAGATGCTTTAAAATGAACACAAAAGGGAAAAAGCCCTTTGGCCTAAGGGGAAAATACCATTGAGACAAAAAAAGATACTTATCACCTGATGGGATTAGCCAACTCTACTTAAACTACTTTAAGGTCTACTTTTAGTCCCAAAATCCTGAACTTCTGAAGTTAGGTTTTCCCACAGGGAGAAACTCTCATGTGACAAGGTCAAGCTTGAAGTTTTCACCTTCAGGCTAAACTGGAAGGTCATCAGATCTCACTAGGCTAAAAGTTGGGGGTGTCTAGATTCCACATCAACAATATAATCACTGGAACCCATTTCTGTATTACTCATTTTTGTAAAAGAATAATTCTTTAAACCCCAAACCCCAAATCACATACTCCTAAAAACCAGTGATAAATCACATGTTTTCTGGATTTCTACTCCTACAGTTCTTTCTCTAGATGTGGATAGAATTCTCTCATGGTCCCACAGAGCTGTCCTGGATCACTGTATTGCTATTAGTAGCAAAGTCAATTACTGCTGATCAACCCATAATGAACTCCTGATTCTACTTAGTTCACTACACATGGGTTCATGTAGGTCTTTCCAATTCATATAGAAATGATTCAATTCATCATTCCTTTTAACACAATAGATTTCCATCACTATCATATACCACAACTTGTTTAGCCATTCCCCAGTCAAGGGACATCCCCTCATTTTCCATTTTTTTGCTACCACAAAAAAATGCAATATTTATAGCTGCACTCTTTGTGTTGGCAAAAAAATGGAAAGAAAGAGTATGTCCTTCAAATGGGGAATGGCTGAACAAATTGTGGTATATGTTGGTGATGGAATACTATTGTGCTCAAAGGAATAATAAACTGGAGGAATTCCATGTGAACTGGAAAGACCTCCAGGAATTGATGCAAAGTGAAAGGAGCAGAGCCAGAAGAACATTGTACACAGAGACTGATATACTGTGGTAAAATTGAATGTAATGGATGTCTGTACTAAAAGGAACACTACCCACATTCAGAGGAAGAACTATAGGAGTAGAAATACAGAAGAAGAAAAACAACTGCTTGGACACTTGGGTTGATGAGGACATGATTGGGGATGTAGACCTTAAAAGACCACACCCATGTAACTATCAATAATATGTAAATAAGTCTTGACTGACCACATATAATAAAACAAGTGGAAATGTGAATTAGCTACAGCGGAGGGGAACAGGGGGTTGAGGGGGTGAAGGGGAAAGTAAAAACATGAGTTATGTAACCATGGAAAATTAAAAAAAATTTATTTAAAAAATACAGCTCTAAATACTTTTGTACAAACGGATCCTTGCCCAGATATTTTTTTCTCTTTGGGATATAAACCCAGTAGTAGTATTGCTGGATCAAAGGGCATGTATTGTTTTAAGGCCCTTTTGGGCATGATTCCAAATTGCCCTCCAGAATGGTAGGATCAATTCACAACTCTATCAGCAATGCATTAATGACCCAATTTTGCCACATCCCCTCCAACATTTATTATTTCCCTTTCCTGTCATATTGGCCACTCTGCTAGGTAATAAGATGGTGTGAAAGAGAATTCCTAATACCTTTCTTCTAATTTAACTGGGGACCTGGAGGTCCTTTTACCATAGAGATGTATAAAGATATACTAGCCCATAGTGAAAGGAAGTAGAAACCAGAACCAGAGAGACAGGAAATAAGGTAAGAAGGGGTTAAAAAAAAAGGACAGCATGAGGACTGAGAGAGGCTTTTTGACCTTTCTGGGGTTGGGAGGTAGTTGGTAGTTGGTCATTGGTTGTTGGTCACTGGTCATTGGTAGTTAGTCATCGAGTGTTGGTTGCTGGTGGTATGGGTTGGTGATTTTAGTTGGTGGTTGGGAAACATATTTATGTATATATATATTATACACATATATATACATATATATATATATTATATACACACACACACATACATTTATTTACTTATTTGTTTGTTTGTTTATTTACTTATTTGTTCTGCCTGGACAACTCGAATTGCTGCTAGCATTTCTAGTACAATATTAAATAGTAGTGGTGATAATGGGCATGCCTGCTTCACTCTGGATCTTACTGGGAAGGCTTCTAACTTATCCCCATTGAAGATGACACTTGGTGACGGTTTTAAATAAATACTATTTATTATTTTAAGGAAAGGCCTTTTTACTCCTATGCTTTCAAGTGTTTTCAATAGGAATGGGTGTTGTAATTTGTCAAAGGCTTTTTCTGCATCTATTGAGATAATCGTGAGTTCTGTTAGTTTGTTATTGATATGGTCAATTATGTCCATGACTTTCCTAATATTGAACCATCCTTGCATTCCTGTAATAAATCTCACCTGGTCATGGTGAATAATCCTTGTGCTATATTGTTGTAGTCTCTTTGCTAGTATTTTATAGTGATCCAGAGGAATATTTTCAATTACATTGCACTAGGGATGCCATTCTCAAAACAATGCGAGAATGTTCTGAAAGGCCGGGTGCATGAACCAAATTTGAATGCCTTAAGCAATCCAATGAGATGCCCTTGCAATTCATGGATATGCTCATTGACCTGGAAGGTGGATACCTGAATCTTGACCTTTCTACTGAAAGGTATATTAGGCAAATAAAGGTGAAAATTTGTTAACTATTGCAGAATGGGCCAGGACTACTTTAAAACACACTGCCCAAATTGGCCTGAGAAGAATTTTGAACAATTGAGGAGAACTACTGTTTATGTCTCTAAAGGCCATGAAGAGAAAAAGGTAAAGACTAATGATTTACTGGAAGTGATTCAGAAGGAATTAAATCTTTAAGTGATAGAATGGATAAACAAGAAAGAGGGCATGATACTCAACCAACAGCACTTGCCCCTCCATGAGAATCTAATTACTGATCCCTTACCTGTCACTTCTGGGAGAAGAAGGGCCACATAATGATGAACTGTAGGAATTTGCTCCAGGCAATAATACCTACTAGAATAATATTGTCAGAAATAACAATAGAAACTACAATAATAATTTCAGGAATTGCAATTTTAGGACTGATAACAATTCTAGGAATATAAATTGGGAAAATGATAACTCAAACGAAATGACCTCACAACAATATATCCTAAGTGGAGCCTGTTCTCAAACTATTCAGGGTGCTACTGTCCCTCCACGTGGGGTAGAAGGTGGTGCCCCTTAAGACTCTATTGTTTTTGTTGCTATTAATCCTTTTCAGTTTTGTCTCCCCTCAAAATAGCAAAGAAGAAAAAACAGATTTTGAATACAGTGCCTGTCTACCTTTCTACTACCTTTATCTGTACTATCTTGAACATATACCTTTGTAGAAGTCCATGAACTAAAGCAGTGATTCCCAAAGTGGGCGCTACCACCCCCTGGTGGGTGCTGCAGCAATCAAGGGGTGCAGTGATGGCCACAGATGCATTTATCTTATTAACTGCTATTAAAATTTTTAAAAAATTAACAGGGGGCTAAGTAATATATTTTCTGGAAAGGGAACAGTAGGCCAAAAAAGTTTGGGAACCACTGAACTAAAGGAACAAAACTTGTAACCTTTGGAAAACTTGTGATGTACTTGTATTTTGTGTATTTGAAATATTTGGAATTTTCTTTCGATGTGTCTTACCCAAAGCCTATTGTTTTGTGGAACTTTCTTATGTGAAAATCATTTGCACTCACACTGTAGATCATGGCTACGTTAAGAAGGAATAGACCTCAATTCTTGGGTAAGAAATCTTTATATTTTACCCCTCCATAAGTGGCACTAATTGCAAGAGATATATTTTTGATTTTTTAAACATTTTTTATAACTGCATGTGCTATTGAGTTTTCCTAAGCACATCATTGATAATGAAAGACTTTTTGATTTCACACGAGTATAGTATATTAGAATGTCCATTCATCCTAAATGTAACTGCGTGCCCAAAAGTCTTAGACTATTGAAACTGCCATTGGTATTTAATGATTTTGGGACTTTGCTTTGTAAATATGTCTGATTCAAGGAAATGGGATCACAAAGGAACACAGATTTCATCTACACAGTGCCAAAGAAGCACGGACTTAACCTGAATGGTACCAAAAGAGCACACATGCCAAAAAAAAAGAAGGGAAAAAAATGAAAAAAAGAAACTAATCCTGCTAAGATTGCTGAGACTCTATGCCAGTGATTTCCAAAGCGGGCGCCACCCCCCCACCCCCCGTGGGTGCTGCGATTCAGGGGGATGGTGATGGCCACAGATGCATTTGGGGGCAGTGAATAACTGTAAGGGGGCGGTGATAGTATGTGACGGGGTTGCTAAGTAATATTTTTATCGGGAAAGGGAGCAGTAGGCCAAAAAAGTTTGGGAACCACTGCTTTATGCCAATAAAAAAACTAGTGTGAGACTCAAGGTGGAGGTGCTTGACATATGTTAAGATGCAGGACTCCTTGTATCACACTCCTTGTGAAATTTCTATCAAGTACTTAACAATTGGCTGTTCTGGCTCCCCTATCCCTGAGAAACAATGAAAGAAGAAATGATTAAAGATCAGACCACAGAATAAAAATCTTGTCCCTTTTTCTAACTTTCATACTATGGTGGTTTACTGAGGTCCTGGTTGCTGAGAGGGTAAATGCATGATGTGGGACATGGATTACTTTAATTGGGCATTATTCAAAGACCTATGTGATTTTGTTTTTTTCTTAGAATTTTTCCATATCATATTTGAAATTGGACATTTAAAATTTTCATCGAGTAGTTATTTGGCTTTCTGTGATATTTTTTCTGATGATTTTAATTGGCATTGATCCATATGCCATATAACTCAGCCATGTATCCCTATGTGATTCCTATGTGTATCCCTGTATCCTCCTCAGGGGGGAATGTGTTTTTATTTTGTAATGAAATGTTTAAAGTCTTGAGAAATTATTATTTTTTTTTTAGGGTAAGAAATTTGCTGACTCCCAGAATCCAAAGACTGATCTCCTTGTTGAAGATGCCATAGAGATGCCCACAGAGACCACACACTGCTCCAGGAGATCCTGAGTGGACCAGATGTACAAAATTGAACTTTGGGGGCTTTTGTTGAATTCATTTGTTTTGTAAAATGCATTTGTTTTGTAAAATGCTTTTATTTTTGTATGTTGTAAGAAAAGAGGACTGCCCCCTAATTGGTTTTTTTCTTGATTTCCTTTTGTTTCCTTATCCCCAAGTTGTTATTTCCCCCATGTAAAACTGTATATATCTTAGTTCATTATGTTTGTTATGATCCACTGGGGAGACTTGTCTCCAAAAGGATTGGGGAGGGGGGGAAGGAATGGAATGTGCATTTTGGAAATGGACCTAATCCCTGGGAGACTACATCTCTCAGAACTCTCTACTGCTTCCTCTGACACCTCCCACTTCCTTTGTGGGAGGTGTCAGAGAGAGAATAAAAGACCAGAGAAGCCTAGGTTTGGGGGCCTTTTCCACAAAACCTAGGTTGAGAGCTTTGGTCCCTACACAGCTACAGGAGATCAAACTTTCCCTTACTTTCCCAAACTTTCCTTTTCCTAAACCCTGAATAAACCTATCTAACTATCCCTGGAGTCTGGGCTTGATTTAACTCCCTAACCAACGACAAGAAGACCCTGGTAAATGTCCCTACTGTGAACCAGTGGAAAAGGGAGCAGGACCCCCAGCTTCCTCCCCTTCCTTTTTTTCCCTATCCTTTCCTCCAATTTCCCACCACACAGATTTTTACATCTATTTTGTTAAAGGGATTTTCTTAATCTCTCCCTGTCTCTTTAAGAGGCAAGAGAACAGAATTTCTAAGTAGAGAAGAATTGACGGTCAGTAAGCCAGAGCTGAAGATTCTGTTAACAAGAAGAAGAAGGGAGAGAAAAGGAAAGAACACTGACAGTTTGGGCTCATTGGCCTCTGGATCTTGAGAGCATAGGAGGTCTGTCTCTGCTATTGGCAGCTGACTACTGACAGCTGAGTGGTAGAAACGGATTGAAGGAGTTCATGGATGGTCAATGTCTGATTATTTAGGAAGATAGGTAGTTAGTGAATCGATTTTAGATAGTGTAGGTTAGATAGGCCTGGTCTTGCCAGGCAAGAAGAACCTGTCCTCAGAAGACAGAAGTAGGTTTTTAGAAATTTTACATAGTATTAGGAATTTAGGTATTGTCATAGGGTATTAGAATAATCATCTCTTTTTCCTCCTTTTCTATTTTCTGTCAGTACTTCTCAAATTAAACTAAATGTTTTATTCAACTGCTTGCCTTACTTTTGTCAAACTCCTACTGTGTAACCCTTACAATGTTTATTAAAGAGATTGTTCTAGAACTTTCTTTCTCTGTTTTTGGTTTTCCTGGCTTCCATATTTATTTCATAAAAAGAATTTGGTAAGACTCTTTCTTTGCTTATTTTGTCAGTTTGTATAGTATTGGGATTAGCTGTTCTTTAAAAGTTTGATAGAATTCACTTGGGGCTCCATCTGGCCCTGGGGCTTTTTTCCTAAGGAGTTCATTGATGGCTTGTTCAATATTTTTTTTCTGAGATGGGATTATGTAAGTGTTTAATTTCCTCTTTTGTTAATCTAAGCAATTTATATTTTTGTAAATATTCATCTATTTCACCTTGATTTTCATATTTATTGTCATATAATTGGGCAAAATAGCTCCTAATAATTTTCTTAATATCCTCTTCACTGGAGGTCGATTTGCCCTTTTCATGTTTGATGCTGGTTAGTGATTCTCTTTCTTTTTTTTTAATCAAATTAACCAATATTTTATTTGTTTTTTCAAAGAACCAGCTCCTAGCTTATTTATTATTAGTTCAATAGTTCTTTTACTTTCAATTTTATTAATTTCTCCTTTGACTTTTATTATTTCCTATTTCGTCTTTATCTAAGGATTTTTAATTTGTTCTTTTTCTAGTTTTGTTTTCAGTTGAAAACTTAATTCATTGATCTCCTTTTTCTCTATTTTGTTGCTATATGCACTCAAGGGTATAAATTTCCCTCTGATTACTGCTTTGGCTGTAGCCTACCACAATAAGAAATATTTTTCTTCCTTCAAAGCTCAGCTCAAGTGTTACCTGATCTCTGCCTAGGGTAGTATTCTTCTCATCTAATTATCATCTTGTATCTATTTTGCATATATATATTTGCAATCTATATCTTCAAATTATCTTCTAAGAGACTATAAACTCCTTGAGGGGAAGAAAAGTGTTGCTTTTGTCCTTGAATTCCTAGAACACAAATGAGTATCTGGCACATAGTAGATACTTAAAAAATATTTGTTGCTTGAGCAATTGATTGATTAAATGCAGTGGATTCGGAGATAGGCAGATATCTGAAAGGTTGTTTGCAAAGAAGCAAGGATTAAAGTAATTTTAGGAAAAGAAAATAACTAACACTTCAAATCAGGAAAGTGCATCTTTTTGGAGAGGGTACCATGAGGATACTTACAGAAACCATACAATACATGAAAACATCCAGAGTGAATTTAGGGATATAATGAACTGAACTGAAAGGGGGTGAACTTATCATTTATTCTGATTGTAAACTCTTATGTCAAAGGGGAGTGCCCCCTAATTGGCTTTTTGTCAATGTGTCTATCAATAATTTTTTTATTTTCTTTCTCCTTTTTCTTTTCCTTCCCTCTTATTTACCAGATTATTGTAATTCCCTCTATGTAAAGTACCATATTTTATGCACTCTACTAAGAAACTTTAGCTGTATAAACTGGATATGTAAAATGATTCATTGGGAAGACATGGCATATTAATCTTACAAAAATTCCAAGTAAGGATATTTAACATGCTGGTCTCCCAAAGAATCAAGGAGGGGATTGTGTAAAGGGAATCCTCTCCCAGGATCAGGCATACCTGTAATTCTGGAGCTAGGTCACGGGACATGATTGAATTTGACATGGAAGGGAGAGGGAAGTTAAAAGGTTCAAGACAAGGAAGTAGGCTATCTATTTTGGGTGACCACAGTGGGGAATATACTGAGGTGGCCAGGCTGAGATCACCCACATGGCTTGCTAGAATAGGCTTTTCTCTCTATCTCTGCCTTTACCTATCCAAGGAATTCTAATAAACTTTATAAAAATTCTAAGGACATGAGTCCTAATTTTAATTCTTATAGTCACAAATAGGAAAATTTCCCCATATTTATCAAGTTAAGTGTTTCTCTCAGAAAACAAGTCTGAAAAACAAGATAGCTAAGTCCTGTGAACTCCTACCACACAAAATCTTGGGAGAAAAGCTCCTGGAAGAAACATGTTGAAATGCATTCTCTTGTGGCTAAGAGGAATATCAGCTTCCAAAGTAATGGCAAAAAAGCATGGGGCTCTTTTCAATGCCATCTCCTTCAGAAGTCCCACTTGCTGCCTTATATTGTGTACCAGCTTGGGTATACTTTAAGACATTTAAAACACAGAGACTATAAGCTCTGATAGTACAAGAAACAATGAGGAAAGGGTTTTAAACTTACCTGAAAGGTAGCAGTATATCTCACACAACAAATACATAAATAAATAGAAGCTTATTACAAATGCAATTATTCCACAAGAGAACTTTAAGGACAGCATCAAATTAGGTGACATTTAATAAGTGACATTTAAACTTGAAAATATAGTTCATCTAATTATATTTTCCATTTCTCCCACTTCATTTCATGGCTTTCAAAGTCACCAGGCCCAGAAATTAGAATTCTGACCTTTTGAAAGAAGGTATTCAATGATTTTAGCAAGTAATCCAATGCTGATTTCTAGATCCAGTTTTTGAAAGTAGTAACTATGATGAACAAAAGAAATTAAGAAGAATAGTTAAAAAAAAGTTTTAATTGTTAAGTAGAAATAGCATAGCTTTTCCAATCAAATAGAAAATAGTATTATGTTGATAACCATAGAATAATAACAGGACAATACAATGGATGTTGCAACACATGTATCTAACTATTTTGATATGGGAGTTAAGATGTTTCAAAACAGCCATGGAGTTCTAATAGCAAAAATATAACACAGTGGACAGCACATTGGACTTGGAGCTAGGAAAACTGGGGTCAAAAGCCCACCTCTAATACTATCTGTGTGACCATAACAAAGTCATTTCATCCAAGCTTCATTTTCTAATATGCAAAAAGAGAAAGTTGGACCTCCCCCACTTCCAAGTAAATATATGGTCTTATAATTCTTTGACAAAGAAATAATTCAAAGACTATAAGGCTGGAAAAACATTCCAGAGATTATTTTAACTCTCTATAGTCAAGGGGGTAAATTATTATCCCAGTTTTAAAGATGAAGAAACTGAGGCCCAGAGAAGTTAAAGGGCTTGAAGTTAACAGGGAGTGGTAGAATTGGATAAGAAAGCATTGTTTTGGTAGGATTATTATTGAATCTAAAATAATAATTTTAAATCATTTATTTTAAAATAGATCAATGTGAAATTTATGGTTACATTTTATCTCCCATACTTTGATTATGAATATATAACATAGTGAAATGTAGTTAGCACAGATTCCAAGTCTGAAAGCAAAGTATCAAGATAACCTTTACTTATGCTGGTTCAAACTCTATGATAGGCCAGAATAATTCATTCATATTATCTTTCAATATAAGAATTCCTCAAAGTATATTTCAAAAGCAAACTCTGAACTTTAAAGATGAGTGTCAAAAACTGGTTCAGCCTCCCACAGTTGTTTAAAAAGCCTTCATTCAAGACTTTTTGTACTTCATATGATATCATTTTGTCAAAGAATGTTTATTGCAATTAGGTGCCATCTAAATCATAGTGACTTTATATCACCCCATTTTACTATGCTGTTTTGAAGGCAGGTACATTGGTTTTAGAATGAGGTGCCCTGGTTTGAGGAAGTGAGAAAATATAGCAGCAGGAAAAAATTCTTTCACATGTAGGGAGAGACTAGAAGTATTTGGAAGAAAAAAAATCAGGGTACTTAAACAAGGATGAGTAGGAAGCTAAAGGGAAAGAGGTGAAAAGTGGTGTTTGGACTGAAAATAGGGTCAGTTTCATAATCAAACTCTAGGAGGCTGAGTAAGAAGGTCTGAGATCAAGCTCCAAGATTCAATATTGTAAAAGTGAAATTTGGGAGATGCTATGTATTTTCTGGACACGGGGAAATTATCAAACTACATTTCCCGTGGTCCAACGGGTTTCCGGTTCAGGTTCTTTGGGCGTGGGGAGGCCTACTTCTCAACGCAGAGAAGAGTTTAAATCTCCTGGGTTAGGAGGGAGTGGCCTCTTGGCCAGCAGACTGGGGAGGAGACAGGAGACAATAATGACGAGGGTGGCGATTTTGAATTCTTACAAGCGCGTGGTCTAATGACTATATCTATCAGCATGGCTTTAATTAAAATGCTAATTTATATTATTATAGCAGCCTTTATCATTTTTTATATTTATAATTTTGGACAATAGTGATTCAAATTTGACAGTGAATCATCAAAATGCTATACTAAACATTTTAAAGGATTGGCATATATTTTAAATGTGCATCCCTAAGTGCCCAGTCTCACTCTCCACCTTTCTTTTAATTCAACTTCGTTGGTTAGATTCCATTAGCACTGCCACTGCTACTGCTGCCACTGTAGTCTATAATCATGTGAATAAGAAACAGGGTCTCTATTAGCATAATATAACCATGGAGAGCAGTAGAAACAGACAAGATAGAAAGAATCCTTGGTTCTCTGGGCCAGGAAAAGAAGTAAATAGTACTACCACTACAAAGATGATATAGTCTCAGGTTAAGTCCGGCCTCTGACACTTCCAGCTATGTGACCTTGGGCAAGTCACTTGACCCCTATCACCCACCCTTACCACTCCTAGGCTAAGGATGGTCCCTAGCCTGGATGAAAAAGGAGGAGGGTTGGGCGTGGGCGTGGGGCTAGCAACCCCACCCTGTAAAAACTATCTGCTAAAGAAACTGCAACCTAAAGTAGGGGCAGCTGGGCTAGCTCAGTGGATTGAGAGCCAGGCCTAGAGACGAAAGTTCCTGGGTTCAAATCCGGGCTCAGACACTTCCCAGCTGGGTGACCCTGAGCGACCCATTGCCTACTGGTTGTGGCCCTATGCTCTTAGAGTGGAGTCCCAGGATTAAAAAAAAAAAAACCTGTAAAGAACTAATTTAGACTCTTTATAGTTTCAACTTTGATCTCCCAGGAACCTCCCAATCATAACTCACGAATTAATAAACCATCTGTAATGTTTTCTTTTCATGAAAACAATGAATATTAGAAAAGTATGTATATATCTTGGCAGTATATCTAAATTATTTACAGAAGGAGAAGCAAATCAGCATATCACATCAAAGCAAATAAATGAGAATAAGCTATCTTACCATATCAAATCATATCCTAATCAGGATAGTTATATTAGTGATAAATCATAATGGATCAGGAAACAGAAAAGATAGAGATAACTGTAGTGTAGACAAAGTATTTTGAGTAAATACTTTCATATACTTTGAAAAACAAACAAAAACATCCAGCTGTTACTTAAAAATAATTTATATAAAAGCAGCAAACTGACTCTGAGTATACAAAAGCTAAATTTTTCGTCATCCAAAAATTAAAAAATAAACATCATTTTAGGAAAAAAAAAAAGCATTGTTTAGTTTTGCTTAAAGAAACAAGTTAAGACTAAGCATTTATTTTCTCAATCTCATTTAATGTTCACAGCTACAAAGAACCAGAGCCCAAAGTGTCCTATAATAAAAAGTTCTACATGACATTTTTTGTGATACAGAAAATAAAATTTTTCTCAAAGTATTTGTGCTATCTAAAATTAATAAAATTAATTGCAGTGTTAACCTAAACAAAATAAAGTCCTTTGCTCTTTATTCTCTTTCAGAATGAATACTTACCCCCGAGGTTCTTCTTTTTTTGTTGTCATGGACACTTTTGGCAGTGTGGCAAGGCCTATGGTTCCCATCTTAAGAATCATGTTTTATAGTTCATAATATAAGGTAAACGGGATTACAAAGGAACTTGAATATAATGAATTAGTTACCAAAATATTTTATAAAAACAGCAAGTTGCTA
The DNA here is from genome assembly GCF_016433145.1 of Gracilinanus agilis. Classification (NCBI taxonomy): domain Eukaryota; kingdom Metazoa; phylum Chordata; class Mammalia; order Didelphimorphia; family Didelphidae; genus Gracilinanus; species Gracilinanus agilis. Next base: position 341,846,797 of record NC_058133.1, on the reverse strand, counting down.
AACCTCAGATTAAGAACTTCTGTGCAACATAAAGATCAAAGTGTTGGGAAAAACAATCAAATCTCTTCTATAAAAAGGTTGGTTTGCTTTTAAAAAGTGATTTTCTTCTATAAATTATCACTGTTAAATACATGTTTTCTCCTACTGCTTCCACACACACAAAAAAGGCAGATATTAATTATTGTGTTCTTTCAAAAGAGAGTGGAAGGCTATTTAAACATTATTATGTATGAATTTTCTTAAGATGTTATTAAGTGGGCAACCAAAAAACATTAAAAGGAATTAAATTTGGATGAGAAAAATTCTTTATAATATGTAGTCACTGAAAATAGCTAACTTAAGAACATAAAGAGTTCAAATTTAAAATATATATATATATATATATGTATATGTGGTAGCTTGTAGATATTAGTGTATCTCTAGTTAGAAGGCTGGGAATATATTAAATCTACTATCTCTAAAAAAGAGCAAGTTTAGATTTATCTAGATTTCTGTTGGCCCATTTCCCTTCCTATCATTTGTTGGTACCTAAAGGTCTGAAATAAATAAAATCCCTTCTTTGTTCCTACCTACTTGGTTAGAGGAACAAGGAGAGATATAAGGGAGAAAATTACTTTTTAGATATTATCTTTCTAAAGTTTTTTTATACCCATCATATTCTTATTTTACATTTTAGAATAATGAATAAATAAAATAAGAGCTGGTTGAGTGAATCTTTGTGACAACCATTATAGAGCTATCAAGCCTTCATTTCCCCCCCCAAAATTTGGTCTAATAATGAGATTTTTTATCTAATTACATTATTAAACCATAATACTTGTTCATTGAAGAAATGGTAAAGAACAATTCACAAGATGCATTTGTTTCTAAATAACATTATTATTTTCTTGTCAGTTTATGACAACTTAAAAAATTTTTACTGCTTTATACCCTATTATAGGGCTCAAAGTTCAAGCTCCAGATTATCATGATAAATAGAAATCTTATCTGATATCTTGTACTTTTGACAGTAATAATTATGTGACAGTAAAATGTGAATAGACAGATTCAATTTCCAATATTAAGCCACATGAATTAGGGTAATCAAAGCATTATAACAGCATCGATTCCTCTCAAAAGGGAAAAGAAGCAGCTATTCTGTCCATCAAAAGGACAAAGCAGATTTCCCTGGATCTTTCTCTTCTTCCTGGGCTTCTGTTGCTCTTAGACATGAGACAGAGTCGGTATTGCGTCCAAGGTATTGAAATGGCTAAGACTGGGTATAACGCATAGTGGTAATGGTGAATAAGAGGTGCTTTCTTCACAAAAGCCTGAGAGGTAGGTAATGGAAATATTTTTATACAAGAGATCATTGATGAGAAATTTAGGGTTGAGAAGGTACTTAGAAATCACCTAGTTTAACCTCTTAATTTTATTAGAGAGAGACACAGGTATAGAGGAAGTGAATCTGAGGTGCCAAAGGTCATATAGCTGACAAGTAACAGTATTGGATTTTGACCAGGGTCTTTCCTAACTGCAAATCCAATGTTCTTTCTGCTGTACTCTGAGGAACTTTATTGACGTTAAATGATTTGTTCAATGTTCTGTTAGAACTGGGATTAAACCCAGGTTTCCCATATATAGGTACAGAACTCTTCCCACTATCCTTAGTTCTCTTTAGGCACAAAAATGCCTTAGAAACTAGAATATGTTATTGACATCTAATATATTCCCAGCCTTCTAACTAGAGATACACTAATATCCACAACCAAACCAAAATAATAAATAAAAAATTATTGGGGGCAGCTGGGTAGCTCAGTGGAGTGAGAGCCAGCCCTAGAGACGGGAGGTCCTAGGTTCAAATCCGGCCTCAGCCCCTTCCCAGCTGTGTGACCCTGGGCAAGTCACTTGACCCCCATTGCCCACCCTTACCAATCTTCCACCTATGAGACAATACACCGAAGTACAAGGGTTTAAAAAAAATTTAAAATTTAAAAAATTATTACTTACCAATTGAAGCTGAGCGAATTTGCCTCATATGAGTCTCTATGATATAAGGGTCTCTGGAGCTGTAAGTTCCCAATTCAGGGTAAAAGTTGGACCCAATGTCATCTGGAGGAATGTGGTTGCCCTCTGGATAATTTTTAGCAATTTTGGGATCCCAGTGTGGTAAGATGGGGTGGTTCCAATGTAAATATTTGCCATCAAATTGTGGATTTCCATACCAACTATAGTAAAATACATGTAAATTATAATTAGGTGATGGTAGCTCTTCCATATTCACCACAGGAACTTTTATACTATTGGCAACAATGCTCTTTATATTCTTGATGTTTGTTACACTATCATCCCTGGCACCATTTGGCATGTCAGGCTTAGTTTCCAAGTGGACTGTATGTTGGCGAAGTTCTGGGAGAAGATCAAGTCCAAATGGATCCCCAAAAACGGCTCTATCAGGTCTCAGAGTTTTCAAAGCCATCATCAGGGAGCAAATAAACAAAATAAAAAGTGACAAAATGATGCATGTTCTTCTTCGAAATCTTGCCATGATGACATTATTTTAGAATCCAAAGTGACAAATGTCTAGCTGCAATGTAATAAGAAAAAAAAATTTAGTAAATACTATTAATGATACATTCTTACATAAAAATCCAAATTTAAAAAATGTATTCTTTAATATTCCTGGCACTTAGAAACTCAGGAAAAAATATGCAATTACTAATTTTAAGTACCAATTCTGATGAAGGTCTGAGATTCATATTTTACCACAATGTGAATTGTAAAAAAAGTCTGGAGTTGTCAGTTTCATTTAAATGCTAATCAAATTTAGTCAGGATAAAGTCAAATCTATTTAAATTTACAAATATAAACTACTACTAAGAAGAAATCCCATTATCTATGTGTGCTAAAATTTCTCAAGTATTAATTTTAACAGGAAGATCTAAAAATTAATTAACAGAAACTACCTACAGGTTAATTAAGCTTGTATTCAAAACCCACATCAAAAGAGATTACTCCATATTTTTCTTCTGAAAAAGAAGAGTGTTCACACTCTATAAATGATGTGCTGTTATAGACTATGACCAGGAAAAAATGTAGTTTTTAATAAAAGAGGGGGGAAAAAAGGTCAAAGAAAGTTATCAGGTTCCTGATTTCTTACTATCCAGTTTTGAAGTCTCAATGAAAAACATTCCTAAGAAATGGGTAATAATTAACTGTTCAGAATTTAAAGGTTTTTATAAATAATTTTTCAGTACAAAACTTTCAAAATTTCAAGTTAATTCAAGAAGGGAAAAGCTAATAGCAAACCATTTTGGAAATAATTTAGTTTTTGTTGAAGAAGTGTACTAAAAGCATATTTACTCACTGACTAGTTAAGACTTAGTATGTATTTTCTAAATTAATTAACCATTTGAGCAGATGCCTATAAACCCTGTCTGCCCAAAAAGTTTAGGAAGAAAGCCTATGCCTTCCTATTAGCATTAGCTGTAATAGATTTCAAACTATATTTTAAAGCAGCAACTATCAAAACAATCTAGTACTAGTTAAAAGTAGTGAACTGGTGGAATAGATTAGACACTCAACTTGCAATGGTAAATGAATATATTTACCCAGTGTTTAACAAATTGAGAGATCAACAAACTTTTGTAAGAACTTACCATATGACAAAACTGCTGGGAAAACTAGAAAACAGTATAGCAAATATTAGGCAATATCAATGGGAAAAGTCAAAGTGGATACATGATTTAGAAATAAAAAGTGTTATCATAAACAAATTAGGAGAGTACAAAATAGTTTATCTGTCAGACCTATGGATAAGGAAAGAAATTAGGCCAAAATAAGAACTAGACAACATTATGAGATTATTTTAAATATAGTAAATTTAAAAGTTTATGCATTAACAAAAGCAATGCAACCAAAAAAGCAGACAAGAGATTGGGAAAAAAATTTTATAGCAAGTCTCTTTGGCAAAGGTTTCATTAAAGTGAGAAGAACAAAGAGAATGTTGTATACAACAACAACAATAATATATGATGATTAACTTTTTATTTATTATTTAATTTAGTTATTTCTTTTTAAAGCAACATTTAATTAATTAATTTATTTATCAGCATGATTTAATTATGATTTAATTATTATCAATAAGGCAAGGAACTGTAGGAAATATAAGTAATGGGGTCACCAGGGATATTAAAATCAACTATGGGGTTTGTGGGAACACTCTCTGGGATGAAAGAGAGACTAAAACTGATCACTGAAGTCTTGTACAGCTACACCACTCCCAACTGGAAAAATAACAGCCAACTGTCACTCTGGCCAGAGGCCTTGAATTAACTGACAAGGTAACAAGGTGAAATTGGGTTTTAATTAGAAACAACTAAAAGGAGGGATAGGAATGACTACTCTAAAATCTTAACACCTAATAACAAAACCCAGAGGGACAGGGAAGGACTTATTCACTACACTAATCTAAGCTATTTAACTAACAGGGCCCAAGGAGCTATACTGGAGTCTCTGGGTTTCTGCCTCAAACCTGGAACCTGCCAGGCTTGAGTACAGCTGGGGCTTTTGTGGCTTTGGGATTTCTCACTGCAATCCACTGATGATGTCTGGATGCCAGGAGCTACAGTTGTCTCAGGAACTAAGCAGTAAGGGGGTTTGCTTGAAGCACTGTCCTCTTCTCTTGTTCTTTCCTTAAATGCCACACCACACAGGATCCCAGGGGAAAACAGGATGCAAGGTGTCCTTTGCTCTGAGGTCTCCCAGGCTGGCAACAGTTTTTTGCCTACCATTAATGGAGTTCACACACAGCACAGATAGACTTTCTCCTCCTTCATTCCAGCCTGGAATTCCCAGCTCCAGTTCCTTCCTGCTAGGTACTTCCTAATCAATATATAATCAATACCTAATAATCAGCTAATCTAATCTTACTCATAACAGATCCAGGGCAATTCCAAGAGACTCATTCCAAAAAAAAAAAGATATCCACTGCCATAAAAGGAACAGATGGAGTCTAAATGAAAACTGAAATATCCCATTTTTCACTTTATTTCCTCCATGAATTTTTCTCTAATGAAACCATTATGTGTCTTCTTTCACAACATGACAAGCATGGAAATATGTATTATATGACATGTACAAGTGATATCATACTACCTACCTTCTTAGGGAAAGGTGGGAATGAGGGGGAGAACAAAGATTGCAAAGTATCAGAAAACAAATATTAAAAAATGGTATTGACATATAATCTGGAAAAAATTAAAATAAATATTATTATAAAAAAGTTATCTATTCTTTAGATATATAACTAGTCATATGGCTTATTCAGTTCAAAACTCTTCAATTGATCTCTATTCCTCATAACTTTAAGCCTAAAACTGTTGTATCATATTCTCCATGGACTCTATGGTCTAGGAAATCTTGACTATCAGTTCCCCGTAAATGCTCTATACTTTTCCCTTCATGTTTATAATGTTCCCTATGTTGTTCCCAATGTCCCCTATTGTTGAAGTCTTGTTGATAAGATTAATAAATAATTAACCAACAAGCATTTATTAAGTACTATATGAACTTGCAAGGAAAAGGTACACTTATTTGTCACAGACTGAGAAAGAGAAGAGAGAAAATGAAAGCATTGAGATTAAAGGCTTTAGAGATGAAGAGAATGAGAAAAAAAGAGAAAAAAGATGTCAGATCAAATGGTCTCAGTAAAGTGACAGGCAAAGTCATCAGCTGAGACACAGGGGAAAAGAAAGATGTGAGAGGCCTGAGGAAGGAAGCAAAGATTTAGAATAGCTTCCTATAGGGAGTGATATATGGTATCATTTAGGAAAGAGATTTAATAAAATGAATATGTAAGATATCAAGTCTGTACACTAATTAGATCTCTTCTACTTTCTTTTATCAAAGGAGGTGGGGGGCGCAGCTGGGTAGCTCAGTGGATTGAGAGCTAAGCCTAGAGAAGGGAGGTCCTAGGTTCAAATCTGGCCTCAGACACTTCCCAGCTGTGTGACCCTGGGCAAGTCACTTGACCCCCATTGCCTACCCTTACCACTCTTCCACCAAGGAGTAAATACACAGTATTGACCCCAAGATGGAAGGTATGGGTTTAAAAAAACTAATTTTAGATTGTCCATTCCTTCATTACCTAATGCTTAAACTCTTAATAAATTTTTTACTTTACTTCCTGTGCCTTTCTCAAAACCCCAAGAAAGGATCCACAGAAAGTTAGCCTTCTACCCTTGTCTTTCCCCAGCTTGAGTAGTAACTGTTAACTGACATTCATAAACCAATGTGTTTTTCCCCAATTCCCACATCCCTTATGTAGGTTCTCAGTTATCCTGTGTATCCTGTCACTTGTGGTTGTATGGGTGTGTCCTGGCTGTGTGTGTCACCCTTGTATTACACTGTGAAGGCAGTTACTATTTCACTGGTAAGGCCCAAGGACCTTGTGACAATAAGTATTTCTGCAAAGTTCTTTCAGGGAGCTTTACAAATACCACTTCCTATAGGGAGCTGTTTCTGATTCTCCATAATAAAAACAACCTTTCCCCTTAGGCCATACATAGTAAAAAGCCTGTACTTCTCTGAGATTTTTATGATACCAAAAGAAAATAAAAGTTCTGCAAAACTAATCTACATGTCAGTTCTGTCTGACAGTGTATACAGTGTCCCACAGTTCATATTATCATATCCCTACAAAGAAGAAAGTTACACCTTTTTATTTCATCTTTAAGACTAAGTTTAGTTCCCATAATTACATAAAGGAGTGTTTAAATTTAGTGGGGAAGGTGGGTTGTACATTCAATTTATACTTCTAGCCTTGTGTATCACTTCTCTGGTTCTGCTAATTTCACTCTGCTTCAATGTATATCTTTTTCATGTGCTTTTCTGATTTTGAATTTGTTTCTTCTTTCACAGGAAGTCTTTTACACTAGAGTGCCAAATTTGTTTTGCTGTTCCCCAATTCATGATCATCTATTTTGTTTCTGTTTCTTAGCTACCAGTAAAGAGGGCTGCTGGAAGTAGAATGATACACAAAAATATTTATAATAGAATTCTGGTAGCCAAGAAAAAGGAAAAAACAAAAAATAAATGGCTATTAATTGACTAGGGAATGACAGAACAAGTTGTAATATATGAATGTAATAGAATATTAATGCATCATAAGAAATGACAAATATAAAAAATTCAGATGAATTTGGGAAGAATAACATGGAAATAACATAGAAATAATTCAGGGAAACATAAGCAGAACCAAGAAAACAACTAATAAAATGACAATAGTAATATTAAAAAATAAGCAACTTAGTAAAATTTCAGGACTCTGACAATGTAGAAATTAATTGTGGCTTCAGAAGACTAGTTGATAAAGAATGCTTCTTGCCTCTCAGATGTGTATGTAGATAGAACCCTACCCTCTTATAATTGATTGAATTTTAGTAATAGCTTTAAAATAATCAATATTGTGATTCTAAAATGATTAGTATAATTCCATTATAATTGTAATTACAATTAGTAGAATTCATGATTTTTATAAGGATTTCTAACTATAGCATAAAATTGCTTCTACGGGGATTTCTAACCCTCCCCCTAAGTCTGCACTTCCCTTCTATAATAAGATGCTGACCATCTGAGTTTCAAGTCCAGATATGGTGCAAGTATGCACACCCTTCTCTTTTTTTTGATCTGTGTGCAACCTTTTATTCTATTCCTATTAGCGAAGAATCTCAATATCTGTTTTCACTTACCTGGCTTGGTTGTCAATATACCTTTATAAGGCTTATACAGAGATTTGGCAATTTAACAACTCTGTTCTCCCAGATTCTACAGGGAGATTTGTCTACTATTACCTTTAAAAGCTCCACTTTACTTCAATATGTAGATTCCTTCCTCCTAGATTCACCACACTGGGAGACTTGTTATCAAGATAACTGTCATCTGGTTCGAGAACTTGCTCAAAATGGACATAAGAGAAGAATACATGGAAAGAGTTCCAGGTTAAGATGGTGGCAGAGTAAAAAGCAGATCTTAACCTCTCCTGACCAAATCATACAAGACTCCTCAAGGGGACATAAAAACAAGTCCAGACGAACGGAGGAACCCCACAACAGGGCACAGCGTGGAAGGTACGTGGAATCGAGGCATTTCCATGCTATAAAGGGGTAAAACAGCTTTAACTAAATTGCGGGCTGAGCAACCACCCCACCCCCACCCCCTCCACACCCACTACCTATAGCGCCAAAGCCAGCTAAAAAGAAATAGAGCAAGTTTAGGGCACCCATTGAGTCATTGGCAGTTCCAGGGCATGTTCCTGAGAGCAGCAAGATTTAGGACACCAAAAAGCTAAAGAACACACACGGACTGTGAGCGCGGACACAGAGCACAAGCACTGGAGGAGGCGTGGGTGGAGGCAGACACAGGCAAGAGCGAAGGCTCTGAAACCCTGAGTGGGGAACCAGTGCAGATGGGTATACGACTGTGGAAGCAGCGCCCTGAGACTTGCAAAGTAACCTCGGGCAGAGAATCAAGCAAGAGGGTCCACCAGGGGGCTTGACCTTGAGAAAAACCAGACCTCAGACCTCAGGAGCCAAAAGACCGCAGACAGACCCTGACGCAAGGATAAAGCTGAGAAGCTGCTGGGCTAACGATGGCTACCCAGAATCAGGAAGCTCAGAAGAGAAAGATTAACAACAAGAAAAAGAAATCTTTAACACTGGACAACTTTTACACAGAGAAAATCCAGGCAACCGAGCAAACAGAGGAGAAGAACAAAAAGCATCCAGACCCTACCAAAATAATGAAAACTGGTCACAAGCTCTTGAAGAGTTCAAAACTGAGATGACGAGAAAGTTGGAAAAGATTTGGTTAGAGAAATGGTAAATAGCTCAAAAGGAAATCAGGCAAGGTTGGGGTTCCGGGTTAAGATGGTGGCAGAGTAAGAAGCAACTCTTAACCTCTCCTGACCGAAACACACAAAACTTCTCAAGGGGACATAAAAACAAGTCCAGATGAACGGAAGAACCCCACAACAGGGAACAGCGTGGAAGGTACGTGGAATTGAGGCATTTCCATGCTATAAAGGGGTGAAACAGCTCTCACTAAATTGCAGGCTGAACAACCACCCCACCCCAACACCTCCACACACAATACCTATAGCGCCGAAGCCAGCTAAAAAGAAATAGAGCAAGTTTGGGGCACCCATCGAATCATTGGCAGCTCTGGGGCGTGTTCCTGAGAGCAGCAAGATTTAGGACCCCAATAAGCCAAAAAAAGCATGCGAAATCTGAGCATGGGAGCAGAGTGGACCCAGGGCGCAGAAAGCTAAAGCTCTGAAGCCCTGAGTGGGGAACCAGCGTGGACGGGTGTACGACTGTGGAAGCAGCTCCCTGAGGCTTGTAAAGGAATCTCCGGCAGAGGATCAAGTAAGGGGGTCCACCACGGGGCTTGACCTTGGAAAAAACCAGAACTCAGACCTCAGGAGCCAATAGACCGCGGACAAATCCTGAGCGTGAGGATAAACCTGAGAAGCTGCTGGGCTAACGATGGCTACCCAGTCTCAGGAAGCTCAGAAGAGAAAGAATAACAAGAAAAAGAAGTCTTTAAAACTCGACAACTTTTATACAGAGAAAATCCAGACAACCGGGCAAAAAGAGGAAGAGAACAAACAAGCATCCAGACCCTCCTAAAATAAGAAAAACTCCTCACAAGCTATGGAAGAGTTCAAAATTGAGATTTTGAGGAAAATGGAAGAGATCTGGCAAGAAAAAAACTGTTTAAAAGGTAGAATCTTGCAAATGGAAAGTGAGGCTCAGAAACCAAATGAACTGATAAGCAAATTGAACACCAGAAATGTCCAGATTGAAAAGGAATACCAGAAGATTATGGCCGAAAACCAAGAGATCATAGCCGAAAACCGAAAGATTATAGCCGAAAACCAATCCCTAAAGGCTAGAATTGAGCAATTAGAAGCTAATGATCTCTCAAGACAACAAGAACAAATAAATCAAAGTCAAAAGACTGAAAAAATAGAAGGAAACAGGAATATCTCAATGAGAGAGTGATAGACCAAGAAAACCGGTCTAGAAGAGACAATTTGAGAATCATTGGTCTTCCAGAAAAACAAGAAATTAATAGAAACCTGGACTCCATACTAACAGAAATAATCCAGCAAAATTGCCCTGAAGTCCTACAACAAGAAGGCAATATAGACATTGAAAGGATTCATAGAACACCTGCGACATTCGATCCAGAAAAGAAAACACCCAGAAATATAATTGCAAAATTCAAGAGTTTCCTAGCAAAAGAAAAAATCTTACAAGAAGCCAGAAAGAAACAATTCAAATATCAAGGAGCACCAATCAGGATCACACAGGATCTGGCAGCCTCCACGCTAAAAGATCGCAAGGCTTGGAATACGATATTCAGAAAGGCAAGAGCTGGGCCTGCAACCACGGATCAACTACCCATCAAAATTGACTATATATTTCCAGGGGAAAGTATGGGCATTCAACAAAATTGAAGAATTCCAGGTATTTGCACAGAAAACACCAAGGCTAAATGGAAAGTTTGATATCTAACCACAAAAATCGAGAGAAACATGAAAAGGGGAAATAAGATACAGAGGGGAAAGAAAGAAAAGTTATAATTTTTAAATTTGCCTTTTTAAGGGCCTCAGTGAGATCTAATTATCTGTATTCCTATATAGAGAAATGTTATGTATAATTCTCTGTAGTGAACTCTATTCACTATTATAATATTCACTATTATAGTAATAAGAAGAATAATTCAGAGGGTGAGGGTGGAACACTAAATAATCTAAGATGACATGGGGGATGGGAAAGAGGGGGTGAATAGCAGGGGACACCAAGAGAAACTTGAGTGAATAAGAAAATAGGATATTCTATTACACACAAAGAGGGCATGGGAGGGAGAGGGGACAAATACTATTATAAGAAGGAGAGGAAGAGAGCAATAAGAGGTAATAATCAAACCTTACTCTCAGTGTAATCAACCCGGAGAGGGAAGAGTAGCTATACTATCCATTGGGATATAAAACTCTTATCTAACCCTACTGAGAAAGTCAGAAGGGATAAACCAAGGGGAGCAGGGGAGTGGGGAGGTCAAAAAAGGGTGTGGAGAAAAAGGGGGAGGGAATTCATTAGGCCTTTAAAAACAAAAATAGGGGAATAATAAGGGAGGGAGTAGAAAGGGAAGTTAATCAAGGGAAGGGATAAGGGATATCGCCTCAATAGCAAACCACTGGTTTAAAATGAAATAGTTTTAGAAGAAGGGGTAGGAATAGGGGAGAATACAAAAATCTCAGCGAATGCATAACTTATAATTATAACTCTGAATGTGAATGGGATGAACTTGCTCATAAAACGGAAGCAAATAGCAGAGTGGATTAGAAACCAAAATCCTACCATATGTTATCTACAAGAAACACATATGAGGCGGGTGGACATACACAAGTTTAAGGTTAAGGGCTTGAGCAAAATCTTTTGGGCGTCAAATGAGAAAAAGAAGGCATGAGTGTCTATTATGATCTCTGAGAAAGCCAAAGTAAAAATAGATATGATTAAAAAAGATAGGGAAGGTCATTACATCCTGATTAAAGGCAGTATAAACAATTAAGAAATAACACTGCTCAATATGTATGCACGAAGTGGCATAGCATTCAAATTCATAAAGGAGAAACTGGCAGAGCTCAAGAAGGAAATAGATAGTAAAACCATACTAGAGGGAGATCTAAATATTCCTCTTTCAGATCTAGATGAATCAAACCAAAAAATAAATAAGAAAGAGGTAAGAGAGGTGAATGAAGTCCTAGAAAAATTAGATTTAATGGATATGTGGAGAAAAATAAATAGGGACAAAAAGGAATACACCTTCTTTTCAGCTGCACACATGGTACATTCACAAAGATTGACCATGTTATAGGGCATAGAATCATTGCAAACAAATGCAAAAGAGAAGAAATAATAAATGTAACCTTCTCAGATCATAATGCAATAAAAATAATAATTAGTAAGGGCACCTGGACAGGAAAATCAAAAACTAATTGGAAATTAAATAATATGATTCTCCAAAACCAATTAGTCAAAGAAGAAATCATAGAAACAATCAACAATTTCATTGAAGAGAATGACAATGATGAGACATCCTATCGAACTCTGTGGGATGAGGCCAAGGCAGTACTCAGGGGGAAATTTATATCCTTGGGTACATATATTAACAAATTAAGGAGGGCAGAGATTAATGAATTGGGCATGCAAGTCAAAAAATTAGAAAGCGAGCAAATTAAAAATCCCTAGATGAAAACTAAATTAGAAATACTAAAAACCAAGGGAGAAATTAATAAAATCGAAAGTAAAAGAACTATTGAATTAATAAATAAGACTAGAAGCTGGTACTTTGAAAAAAACAGATAAAATAGACAAAGTACTGGTCAATCTAATAAAAAAAAGGAAAGAAGAAAACCAAATTGACAGTATCAAAGATGAAAAGGGAGACCTTACCTCTAATGAAGGGGAAATTAAGGCAATCATTAAAAACTATTTTGCCCAATTATATGGCAATAAATATAACAATTTAGGAGATATGGATGAATATTTACAAAAATATAAACTGCTTAGATTAACAGCAGAAGAAATAGAATATCTAAATAATCCCATATCAGAAAAAGAAATTGAACAAGCCATCAAAGAACTCCCTAAGAAAAAATCACCAGGGCCTAATGGATTCACAAGTGAATTCTATCAGACATTCAAAGAGCAACTAATCCCAATACTATACAAATTATTTGATATAAGCAAAGAAGGAGTACTACCAAATTCCTTTTATGACACAAATATGGTACTGATTCCAAAGCCAGGGAGATCACAAACAGAGAAAGAAAACTACAGACCAATCTCCCTAATGAACATAGATGCAAAAATCTTAAATAGAATACTAGCAAATCAACTCCAGCAAGTAATTAAGAAGATCATCCACTATGATCAGGTGGGATTTATACCAGGAATGCAAGGATGGTACAACATTTGGAAAACCATCCACATAATTGACCATATCAACAGTCTAACAAACAAAAATCACATGATTATCTCAATAGATGCTGAAAAAGCCTTTGACAAAATACAGTATCCATTCCTATTGAAAACACTGAAAAGTATAGGAATAGAAGGATGTTTCCTAAAAAATAATAAACAGTATATACCTAAAACCATCAACAAACATCATATGCAATGGGGATAAATTAGAAGCCTTCCCAATAAGATCAGGAGTAAAACAAGGATCCCCATTATCACCTCTATTATTCAACATAGTACTAGAAACACTAGCAGTTGCAATTAGAGAAGAAAAAGAAATTGAAGGTATCAAAATAGGCAAGGAGGAGACTAAGCTATCACTCTTTGCAGATGATATGATGGTCTACTTAAAAAATCCTAGAGAATCAACTAATAAGCTTGTAGAAATAATCAACAACTTTAGCAAAGTTCCAGGATACAAAATAAATGCACATAAATCATCAGCATTTCTATACATCTCCAACACATTAGAGCAGCAAGAAGTAGAAAGAGAAACGCCATTTAAAATCACCCTAGACAATATAAAATACTTAGGAATCTATCTACCAAAACAAACACAGCAATTATATGAAAACAACTACAAAACACTTTCCAAACAAATAAAATTAGATCTAACCAATTGGAAAGCCATTGATTGCTCATGGGTAGGACGAGCTAACATAATAAAAATGACCATTCTACCCAAAATAATTTACCTATTTAGCGCCATGCCTGTCAAACTACCAAAAAACTCTTTTACAGAATTAGAAAAAAAAACATAACAAAGTACTTTTGTAAGAAGAAAAGATCAAGAACATCAAGAGAAATAATGGAAAAAAAAAACGTGAAGGAAGGTGGCCTAGCAGTATCAGATATTAAACTATACTATAAAGCAGTGGTCATCAAAACAATATGGTACTGGCTAAGAGACAGGGAAGAGGATCAGTAGAATAGACTTGGGGTAAATGACATCAGCAAGACAGTGTATGATAAACCCAAAGAGACCAACTTTTGGGACATGAATCCACTATTTGACAAAAACTGCTAGGAAATTTGGAAAACAATATGGGAGAGATTAGGTTTAGATCAACATCTCACAACCTACACCAAGATAAATTCAGAATGGGTGAATGACTTGAATATAAAGAGGGAAACTATAAATAAGCTAAGTGAACACAGAATAGTATACTTGTCAGATCTCTGGGAAAGGAAAGACTTTAAAACCAAGCAAGAGTTAGAGAAAATTACAAAATGTAAATTAAATGGTTTTGATTACATTAAGCTAAAAAGCTTTTGTACAAACAAAAACAATGTAGCCAAAATCAGAAGGGAAACAACAAATTGGGAAAAAATCTTTATAACGAAAAACTCTGAGAGGGGTCTAATTACTCAAATATACAAGGAGTTAAATCAATTGTATAAAAAATAAAGCCATTCCCCAATTGATAAATGGGCAAGAGACATGAATAGGCAATTTTCAGGTAAAGAAATCAAAAGTATCAATAAGCACATGAGAAAGTGTTCTAAATCTCTAATAATTAGAGAAATGCAAATCAAAACAACTCTGAAGTATCACCTCACACCTAGCAGATTGGTTAAAATGAAAGAAGGGGAGAATAATGAATGTTGGAGGGGATGTGGCAAAATTGGGACATAAATGCATTGCTGGTGGAGTTGTCAACTGATCCAACCATTCTGGCTGGCAATTTGGAAACATGCTCAAAGGGCTATAAAAAAATGCCTGCCCTTTGATCCAGCCATACCATTGTTGGGTTTGTACCCTAAAGAGATCATAGATAAACAGACTTGTACGAAAATATTTATAGCCGCACTTTTTGTGGTGGCAAAAAACTGGAAAAGGAGGGTATGCCCTTCAATTGGGGAATGGCTGAACAAATTATGGTATATGCTGGTGATGGAATATTATTGTGCTAAAAGGAATAATAAACTGGAGGAGTTTCAGGTGAACTGGAAAGACCTCCAGGAACTGACACAAAGTGAAAGAAGCAGAGCCAGAAGAACACTGTACACAGAGACTGATATACTATGGTTAAATCAAATGCAATGGACTTCTGTACCAGCAGCAATGCACAGGACAATTCTGAGGGATTTATGGTAATGAACGCTACCCACATTCAGAGGAAGGACTGCAGGAGAGGAAACATATAAGAAAAACAACTGCTTGAACACATGGGTTGGGGTGGACATGATTTGGGATGTAGACTCGAAACTACCACACCAATGCAACTATCAACAATTTGGAAATAGGTCTTTATTAAGGACACATGACAAAACCAGTGGAAATGTGCATTGGCCATGGGTTGAGGGATTGAGGGGGGTGAAGGTGAAAGTAGGAGTATGAATCATGTAACCATGTTAAAAATTAATATTAATAAATATTTAAATTTTTTAAAAAAGGGACATAAGATTTTGAAGAACAAGGTACAGAGATGTAAGTCATAAGTAGAATATTTGGGTTTCATCTTGTCACCTGGAAAAAAGAATTATTTCATCAAAAAGAGTTCAGACTCTGAAGAACCTATCTATTCCTAAGACCAAGAAGCAGGTACATGCTATACTAGGTGCAGCAGGTTATTATCATGCCTGGATACCATCCTATGGGGAAATTGTTAAGCTCACTGAACTGACAAATAATTCGGTCACTGAGCCTTTGGAAATGAAACCAGAACAGTGTATGGCTCTGAGGGAACTAGCAAAGGCACTATTGACTGCACCTGCCCTTGGGCTTCCTAACTATTCTAAGCCTTTCACTCTGTATGTGCACGAGAGGAACGGGGGATGGAGGAGTGGCATCTGGAGTCCTGGCTCAAGCTTTTGCTTTTTCCCAATGACCTGTAGCTTACTAAGTATTTTCAGACCAGAGACTTGCTAGATATGAAGCAACTCTATTAGCAAATGAGAATATCAACATAAAGAAATGCAACACCTTAAATCCTTCCACATTAACTTTTGCATAAGCGCGAAGCTGTTCTTGATCTGAAAAGACTAAGAGACCTTATGGGCAGCTTCTATGCCTTCCAATCTGAGTGCTCAAGCTGCTGAACTTATACCTCTAACAAGTTTGCCTCTTATCCAAAGGAAAGACTGTTAACATCTACTCAAGATGCAGTGGGAATATGCCACAGTTACGTTGTGATTACAGAGTTTTCCTCACCTCAACTGGAAAACAGATAGCACTCTCTGACCTGATAAAGGACTTGTTAGAAGCTACACAATTGCCCAAAGCCTTGGCCATCATACATTGCTCAGCACATAAAAAAGGAACTGATCCTGTGTCCAGAGGAAATGAAAGAGTTGATTTAGCTGCTAAGTCAGCAGCCAAGGATGGCCTGAGTCTCCCCAAAGGAAAATGACCTATGAAGACAAGGAAGTAGACACCTGGATTAAGCAGCATGATGCTAAGCAGGTATCAGGGATCTGGGTGAGTAGTGAGGAAGGCAAGCCATTTCTTCCTAGAAAGCGTTATCAGTAGGCCTGTCTGGCAGCACATGCAGGTGGTCACTATAGTGCACGGGTATTCTATCCAGAGTTTATACCAATTTGGGAATAATGCCACAATTCAATTCCATACCCCTTATCACCCTCAGAGTTCAGGGAAAGTTGAAAGGGTTAATAAGCAAAATGTGTCAAGAAACACATCTAAAAATGGCCTGAGGTATTACTTTTGGTTTTGTTTCATTTGAGGAGCAGATTTTGAGGAGATTGCCATGTCTCTCCTTATGAAATGTTATTTGGTCACCCACCTCTAAAGGCTAGGCCTTTTGTTACTCTATATACTTCTATGCATGGGGTGACATGACAATTGCCACGTATGTTAGGGAATTCCAACAGAGATTAAAGGAATTGCAACAAATGGGAAATATTATTCAATCAGGTCCTATTGATTTTGAACTACATTTTCAACCTGGTGATTTTGTCTATATAAAAAAATTTTCAGCGTTCTAGCCCTATTCAACCTGCTTGGAAAGGCCTTTTCCAGGTTCTTCTTACCAAGAGCTTTCTAAGTGAAGAAAAAGGACAACTGGATTCATTCCTCTCATATCAAGCCTACACCTTTTACCCATTAAGTTACGACTTCAAACTCTACATTTAATGATACTGATATTCTCTCTGATCTATCTGAACTTGAACCAGATATCAGATACTCTGTTTGATTTTCCAAATATTTCTAGGGAATTGTGTTACAAGTAAGCTTTATCTAATTGTTAATTGTAGCCCTTCTGGTGGTGTGGTTTTGATTTGTTTATAACCTATATGGTGGAGCAAATTGAAGAATGTTGGTTATCGCTCTATTATATTTGATACCTGTTTGCATGGGAAAGGCCTTTACTACTCCTACCTCCGGATGCTCACTGGTCACCATAGAAAATTTTGAGTGTCATTCTTCTTTTTGTTCATGTTTTTTCCCTTATTTTAGTTCCTCCTAACTCAATGTGACACTGCTGTAGGAAACCTTTCCTGTAACCTCACTTCATCAGTAACTCCCCACTGTTGTTTTAGTAGCCTACGGTTTATCAGATGTCCTCCAAATGACACAAATTTGACCTTGTTTTTAGTACATGGGAATCCAGTTCCTGAATCCTTCTTTTTTTTTTCTTTTCTTTTCTTTTTTTTTTAAACCCTTGTACTTCGGTGTATTGTCTCATAGGTGGAAGATTGGTAAGGGTGGGCAATGGGGGTCAAGTGACTTGCCCAGGGTCACACAGCTGGGAAGTGACTGAGGCCAGATTTGAACCTAGGACCTCCTTTCTCTAGGCCTGACTCTCACTCCACTGAGCTACCCAGCTGCCCCCTGAATCCTTCTTTATGACCAATGTTTCTACTGCTACTGTTCTACCTCTCTTGTGCAATCAGATATACCATGGGTACTATATCTGTCTTTTTGTACCACCCCATTTTTTTCTTGCCATTCTTTGTTACAATGTTGGAAACAGGAACCATTCTTTTACTGTTTTGAGATCTCAGACAATTACTATTCCCAATGGGTGATCACTGTTGACACTCCTGAAGAATGTACATGCAGTCAGATGGGAATTAGCTGTTCTTTTAAGGTTCAGGCCTATTCTACTTCCCAACCAAATGGTATAGATCTGTTTGTCACAGTACATCTTATATGATGTCCATGCAGACTCTGCCTCCTCCAAGTCCGCTAGTCTTACAAGGAGGAATAATAGGTAGAAAAATATAATAGGTAGGAAAATTGAAAAATAGTTGGAAAACTGGAAAACTGAAAAATAGACAAGCAAATTTCAACAACAATAGCAGTAACAAACATTGTTCAATTCAAGCAAATTGAATTCCACCCTGAACATGCATACAGTGCTCTTGTCAAATTCACCATGGATTTGGTTAAAACCTGCTAGAGTCCTTTCTGACACTCCTACTCCAGTATTTAAGGAGTGCAATACATCAGGCACAGTTCACTACTTTCAGGAAGTACAGACCATTGTAGATAAAGAACCAACCACTATCTATAGCACTTGGGATCTAACTATTATATTGAGCTTACTATTGTTGCCTTTAGTCCTGGGAAGTGATCATCTAGAACTTCCTGATGATATTGGTTATCCTAAGTGTGAGCATGGTGTATGTTGTTATCCTGGTCTATTTTGTAGGTCCTTAAGGAG
Organism: Gracilinanus agilis; assembly: GCF_016433145.1. Classification (NCBI taxonomy): domain Eukaryota; kingdom Metazoa; phylum Chordata; class Mammalia; order Didelphimorphia; family Didelphidae; genus Gracilinanus; species Gracilinanus agilis. The sequence goes on along the minus strand of NC_058133.1, from coordinate 341,828,100 downwards.
TATTTACTGTATTATTTGAACTCTAATCTAATATTGTTGGAAATCTATGGTCTTTGTCCTTTCATTTAGAAACATTCTACAGATACCCTAGAATGGGTATAGGGTGACTCCTGAGACAAATCAACCCACCATGGGAACTGTATCTTCTGGTTCTGTACTTACTGATTCTTTATCTGAATCTAATTCTCTGGAAAGATTCCAACATCAATTATCTAGTGGTTCTAAAGTTATAACAATCACATACATATCTAGGTGTTGTATATATGATGGGTTTAGGAAATGGAAGGATGTACCGTGGTGTGCAGCTTTATACATTCTACAGAAGATGCATCAATTGCTGTAAGGAGGGAGACCATACTGGCTAGGATACCCTTGCCTTCAATCTCTCCTTGATTGTTGTCATTGTTATTTTCTAGGATGTGCTGGGTCAGGTATCCACATTAATTCCAGCACCTTAGAACATCAAAGTGGATTTGTGGTCTTCCCTGTATGCAATGTTATTTTCTTTGGAACTTTACAAGAACCTTTTTGTGCTTTTTGTCATTATGTTAATATTGTTTGATTTTTTATGTTGTCTGTCAATTCCTCGTGGCCCTTTGTTTCATTGTGTGTGTTTGTATATACATATAATTTAATGTCTATTATTGCTCTTATGAATATTAACAGGTTATCTTCCTACAATGGCAACTCCATAACCTATTGCTGTCCCTGCCCTTATGGCTGATTTTGTGAACTACGAACTTAAACAGAAATGTTTTGATAACCTATTGGGTCCAGAAGAGAACTTCTTTACAGGTGTACCCTCACTAGAGCCATGCATTCTGCTGGAGATCACTATGAATTCTTCTGTAACAACACGATTATTGATTGAGACTATGCAAGGAAGTCTTTCAATTGCATTGCAGATGAGATTTTTGAACAAGGGATCACCTGGGAATGCACAGTGGAATTTTTCTATTATGGTCCCTGCTGTATTGGTTCTATAACAAGTTCACAGATTCGGCTAGTTAAGGACTGGATGGTGGCTTAAACAAAGACTAAGTTGATGGGCTAGATCCACCAAAATGGTGGATGGGACAGATTTATCAAGTTGGAAGAAGGAAGACATCTATAATAACCGAATGCTGCAAGACTATATTGATTGTGGGATTATATACTATTATTGAAACTTACTAATCTACAACCTCGCCATTATCATGTTAAGTGTTGCATCATTTTTTGATTGTAAATAATCCAGCAGAAAACTGATAGCAGTTTTCTTTGGATCAGAGGGGGGATAATGTTGGGAAGATACACTCCCCCCCACCCTCTTATACTTGATTGGATTTTAGTGATAGTGACAGGTTTAAAATAATCAATATTGTGATTCTAAAACGATTAGTATAATCCCATTATACTTACATTTCAATTAGCAGAATTCATTATTTTTATAAGGATTTCTAACTAAAGCATAAAATTTCTTCTTTGGGGATTTCTAACCCCTCCCTAAGTTTGTACTTCCCCTTTATCATAAGATGCTGACCATCTGAGTTTCATGCCCAGATATGGTGCAAGTAAGTATGCACACCCTTCCCTTTCTGGAAATAACCATCCTTTTCCCATGTAAGAATGAAAAATGATAAAGGCTTTTATAAATATATATATTAGTATTTTAATTAAAGCCATGTTGATAGATAAAATCATTAGACCACGCGCTTGTAAGCATTCAAAACTGCCGCCTCCATACTGCCTCCTAGCCAAGCCCTACTCGCCAAAGAAGAGCCCTCCCTCCTAACCCACGAGATTTAAGCGCTCCCCTGCGTCAAGACGTCGGAAACGGAAACCAGTTGGACCATGTTGGATCACGGGAAATGTAGTTTTGATACATTTCCCAAATTACTTTTTACACCCAGATCAGGTAAGTCTGAGGTAATAATCATCACTATTATCTAAATAAGGGTGTTGTCTTGTGATTTGACCTTTCAGACTAATATGGGTTTTCCAAAATGAACTAACCAATCAGCTGTGTAGTTGGGTAATGGTTTCTAAAAAAGATTTAAATGATGCTATATCTTGTGATATAAGTCATAAACCATGTTTGGAAATATTCACTTTGTTACTGTCCTAGTATATAAACCAGGTCACTTCTGCCAGACATTGTTATTTGCTGGTTTCTAACTATGTAATACGCGTAGCGACCACTTTTATCAGAAGACTTGGCCCTCTTCCAATAAACTCTAAAATTCTACCTTGACTTGGAGAAATTTGGCTTTTTTATTTTATTTACCTAAATTGTTTATATCAGGGAGGTGGATAATTTTTCTGCATCAGAAGACAAGTAATGAATAATGAAGGCATAAAATAAGGCTTACATTTTTAGACAGGGACAATATGTTGATTCATTTTACAAGAGGCAATTCTGTTGGGAATGAGTCATTAAAAAGATACATAAATAAAAAAAAAGAAATCAATAAACAACTTAAAAGGACAATGATCAACACTATCACAACCACCACCACAACCAGAAAGGGAGAAAGGGCAATTGTATCACAATAAATGTATACGAAAACTATTATCATAGAGAATAAAAAATAAAGTCCTTGGCAGACCTTATTCCTCATCTAACCTATCTTATGTTCTCTCCCAGATTTTTCACTACTACCTAATTCTTGGTCTCATTTTCTTAAGTTTATCCTAAATGTAATTATATAATTTGTAAGTAAGTTTGGGGATTTTGTTATATCACTATAGCAGTCCACACTTGTTTGAAGAAAAAGTTTATTAATATTATTAGTAAAGTTTACTTATTTTGCCTAAATTCTGAGGATCTTATTTGTATCCCCACAGTCTCAATGTAGTTTTTAGCTTTATCAGCTTACAACTATTAGAAGGGGTGGTCAGAGTTGAAGTAGGATGTAGGTAGGGTTAGGGTTAAGCAAGATAGAAATGAGAAGAGACTAGGGATAGTTTTCTCCTAAATGACTAGCAATGAGTTTAGTAGAAGAATGGGAAGAGGAGCAGAGAAAACCATAGCTGTAATAGTAGGTAGCAGATGAAGAGGGAAACTCATAGTCTCCAAGTGATATGGGGATACAGGCACCCCCCTAGATACTCTAAACTCCAGAAGTTCCAGATCAAAAGGGACTCTGGACATTCCTTTTTGATCCCTGAGAGGAACATCCTCCTTGACCTTTCCTCTTGATCTTCAATTAACAAAGATATGCACCTCCCAGTCCTACCCCGAGAAGCATTGAGTGGTACCTAATCTAATCATCATTTGAATTCTACAGATCATCCCTTATACCCCCCCCAATCCAATTAACTACTGCATTCGTGATTCACCCCATTGCCCCTTTCTTATCTAATAACCCCTGTCAAAAAAAAAAAAAAATAGAAGATATAAAAACCCCAGAACCCATCTCCTAGGGGGAGACAGTATTCTACCTGTACACTGTCTCCTGGCTTGGATTTAATACATTTCTCTTTTTTATTTTTAAGCTAAGTTTTAGTCTTGCATTCTTGTAAAGGGCAACCTGTCCTGATCCTGGGGTTTCACCTCAAAGCTCTCTCACAGCACAAAATGTGTTAAAAAGGGCCTGGGTTTGCTCCTCCTTCTATGTAGCCAGCAGGAGGGGCCACATGTCCAGCTATTAGCTTTTAGTTCTACAGCTATTCCAGACTACAGACAAGTTTTTACCTTGGTCCATACCCATATCTTTTCTTTTTCCTTCCAATGTCTGTACTTAGAGGTTGTAAAATTTTTTTTAGATTTTAAGTTTTAATAATTTAAAATTTCACAAAAACTTTCAAAGCACTCTCTATATATGAAGTAGACAGGTGGAACAGAAGACTGAGTGCTGGGCTTACAGTCATGAAGACCTATCAAATTCAACCTCAGACATTAGTTTTGTGACTTTGGGCAAATCACTTATAACCTGCTTGCCCCAGTTTCCTCCACTATAAAATGAGGAAAACAACAGAACTTATTTCACAGGGCTGTTGTAAGGATCAAATGAGATAATATTTATAGTGTTTAGAACTATGCCTGCATACAGTAGGTGCTAAAGAAATGCTTATTTTTTTCCCTTCCCTCCTAACAGGTATATTTTCAAAGTCTCCAAAATACATCACTATGTTTGCGCTAACCTTGTAATTATTATAGAAGTAAACAAACTATAAATATAACTTAAAGGTTATCCTATTCAGGGCAGGTAAAATGCTAATGATCTATCAACAATATAGCACATGCCAATAATCACTTGAGAAATGAAAGAACATACTTATCTGTAAAGCTGGAGAGCTGAAGCACTTCTCAGAATCAATCAGTTATTTTCTTCTACTTCTTTTGTGCTTTTTTATTATCCAGAGGATTCTAAAAACAGAACATAGAGCATTAGTATTTAATGCTTATTTAATCACCTTGGTTTCCTCTTTGCCCATAAATAAAAAGTATAAAAAGCATTAACATCTATGAAATTAAGTTAATCAACTATTTACTGAGTGAATTCTATGTGCCCAATACTATAGAAGGTGTAGGGGGATATCAAAAACCATGTAAGATATAGTTCCTGTCCTTTAAGAGCTTGTTCAGTCATTTCTGTCCTATCTGACAATGCATGAGCCCATCTGGGTCATTCTCAGCAAAGATAATAGTGATTTGCCTTTCCCTTCTCCAGCCTATTTTACAGATAAAGAAACATATATACACAAAATGACTTGATAATTAAAAGCATTATAGAATGAAGTACACAATAATTTATATAGAAGTAGAGAGGAGTTAGAGATGAATGAAAAATAATGTAGTTGAAGTTGAAATAATGCATAAGAGATGGACAGGCATTAGGATTCAAGAGGGCATTCCAGGCAGGAGGCAGAAAATAACAAAGGCAAAGGAGCAACAATGTCTATGAGGCATAGTGAGGAAAATGCTAACAGAAATAGAAGAATGGTATAGAAGAATGGTATAGAGGACAAAATAATGTTAGAAAATGAGGACAGGTGGAACTATGGAGAACTCTGAAAGTGAGATGGATAAATTTTGACTGGCTATAGCAGGCAATGAAAGACATCATGGCAAAATGGATAGAAAGCTAACTTTGGAGTTGAGTTGATGACAGGTAGAGGCACAGTGAATAGAAAGGAAGACTCAGTCTGGAAAACCCAACCTTCAGCTTCAGATACTTAACTAGCTCCAGTGTCCCAGGGCCAATCAATTAAACTCTATTTTCTCATCTGCAAGATGAGAATAATAACAGCACCTATTCCAAAAGATTGATGTGAGGAAAAAATGAATTAACAAATGTAAATTACTCTGCAAATCTTACAACTCTATGTAAACGATAGGTACTCTATTCTATTCAGTTCTCTGAAATCAGGTTCATTCAAGTCTCACCTTTGTCAGAAACTGGCTATAAGTCATTCAACCTGTAAGACTGTCAGTTTCAGAAAAGATATAAATGTGTACTGGAAAAGAGAATTTCTTCATCAGGAATCTCCTCTATTAGTGATGGGTAAGCTTTTTAAAGAGGGGGTCAAAGGAAAGGAAATGCTCATTTGTCAGTCTGTTTCTAAGGCAACTCTTTCAAAGTTTCATTATATTGTATCCTATTCATTGTATTCGTCAGATTAGGAATAAGGTCGCACAGCCGATTGAACATTTCAAAGGGCCTGCATCTGGCCCGCAGGCAGTAATTTGCCCAGCACTGCCCTATACTAATGAAATAAAAAGTTCATGGAGGAAGAAAGGAAAATGGAAAGTCAATATTAATCAATGAAACAAACAAACAAAAAAAAATCAGGCATCTACTGTCAGGCATTCTACCAGACAATGGGGGTATAAGACAAAATATGAAACAATTGTTATCATCAAATAATTTTTGTTCTATTTTAGGAGATAACATGTAAACAGAGAGAGGGGAAAGGAACAAGCAGATTATCAAGCCCTTTACTATGTGCTTTCTAAGTGCTTTTCTAAACACCTTGCAAATATTATTTAATTTGATCCTTAAAGCTACCTTAGGAGGTAGCTACTATTATTATTTTAATTTTATAGTTGAAAAAATAGAGAGCCAGAGATTAAGTGAACTACTTAGGATCACACAGTTACTAAGTGTGGGCTACATTTGAATTCAGGTCTTCCTGCCTGTAGGACCAGGATATTACCATTATAACCACATAGCTTTCATTTCTATATTCCCCTAGTCCAGTGGTTCCCAGACTTTTTTGGCATATCACCCCCTTTCCAGAAAAAATATTACGTAGCACCCTCTGTCACATACTATCACCGCCCCCTTACAGTTATTCGCCGCCCCCAAATGCACCTGTGGCCATCACCGCCCCCTGGATCGCTGCAGCACCCACCAGGGGGGCAGTGGCACCCACTTTGGGAATCACTGCCCTAATCCTTCCCCTCCTCTTTTCTCTCCTCCATGCTTTCAGTATACAAGAAATAAATAATACAACAGCTAATTCAGAAAACAAACTTTTCCTTCTAGAACATCTATAAACCAAGAGGTTGGGATCATATTTCAACATCAATCTTTACAAGAAAATACCTATGACCTAGTTAAAACTATTGTCTTCTCCATCTCCAAGAGGAAGGTTCTAAACCATGCAAGGTTAGTACTATAATCTTTCATTCTGAAGGGATTATGGTATGATCAGAGGGAAAAAAGTCTTTTTTATTATTCCAGGTCTCTTGTGATTGGCTGGGAGTGAGCACTTGAAAAGAATAAACAAAAAAGACATTAATTACTTTTAGGAGGTTAAATGACTATTTTCTATTAGAGTAGAATGTTAATCCCAAACCATATTGTCTCACACTGTGACCTTTTCCTGGTTTAAGATAGACTTTTCACTTCTCTCTCCTATTTTTTGTCCCTATCATGACCTCCAAAAGTTTGACTTCTCAGTTCTCTCCCAGAACATCTCTCCCATACTAACCTCTCTTTCCTCCTTTTCCCTATCTGGAACTCTTGGTGAATCAATCACATTCTATACTATCATATCATCTTGAATCTCAATCCCCTTAACATTTCACTAAGCCTCAGCCTTGGATAACTCCCACCATTTACCACCTTTGCTCCCATCCACATTACTGAATGAAAGCGGAGAAAATCACACCACCATTTTGACTAGGTCTACTACAATTCTGTTATAGAACCTCAAATGGGCCCTCACTGCTGAGGTGGCCTTACTCCTTATGAAGGGTAACCCTTCTATATGCACAGGGGATTTCATTCTATCCCCTCCTACAACAGACTATATCCTTTATCATCCCCATCTATTTCTTATTTTCAACCTCTCTGGGTCAACTGGCTCATTTCCTACTGATCACATATCACTCGTCCTCAAAAAACTTTTAGCTAATCCTTCCATATTCATTAATGTCCTATATTTCTTCTGCTCTTTGTGGCTACACTCCTTGAAAAGGTTGTCTAAAATATGGCCTCAGATACTTCCTAGCTGTGTGACCCTGGGTAAATCACTAAAGTCTAATTGTCTAGCCCTTACCACTCTTCTGCCTTGGAACCAATACTTAGATATATACATACACTTTCTCTCCTCTCACTCTTGAAACTTTTACAATCCTGCTTCCGACTTTACCATTCTATAGAAATTGATATCTCCAAAGTTACCATTCAGTCACTAAACTGATTTTCCGGAAGTGCAGTCCCAACCACATCACACCTCTTACTCAATAAACCCTAGTGGTTTGTCACCTCAAACACAAAATCCTATCTGGTTGATGTTCAAAGTCCTTCACAACTCACTTGTATCTAACTCCTTAGGACAGGGGTCAGTAACCTTTTTGGCTGTGAGAGCCATAAACGCCACATTTTTTAAAATGTAATTTCATGAAAGCCGTACAGTGCTCACAGTGAGCGTTCCTGTAACAGAGCCTGAAAAAAAATGGACTTTATCCCTCCTGTAGAAAAAGCCATATGTTGCCGACCCCTGCCTTAGGACCTGGTGGTCCATACTGAGTTTTCTTGGCAAATATATTGATATTTCCTTCAGTAGATCAAGGCAAAAAGAGGTTAAGTGACTAACCCAGGTTAACATAGCTAGTGAGTGTCTGAGGCCAAATTTGAATTCCAGTCTTCCTGCACTCTTCTATCCACTGAGCCATCTAGCTGCCTCTTAAGCAAATAGAGGTCTATTTGCTTGCCTTGCGTCACACAGCTAGGAAGTGTCTAAAGTTCTATTTGAAATTGTCTTCCTGACTGTTCTGTCCAGTGTGCCACTGAAGTATCCTCCATAACTTAGTCCCTTCCTATCTTTCCAGTCTTCTTACACCTTATATACTCTACTACTCTTGATTCAATGACACTAGACTCTTGGATGCTCCACAAAGATACTCCCCCTCTTAGCTCTGAGTGCTTTTCTCCAGCTATCTTCAAACCTAGAATAATCTCCCCTCCTCTTATTTGCCTGGTGGATTCTCTGGCTTCTTTTAATTCCAAATGAAAAGTTTATCTTCTACCAGAAGCCTTTCTTAACCCCTTTTAACCCTAGCACTTTTCCTTTCTAACTTATTTCCTATTCTGTTTATTTATTTGTGGTCTCCCCACTTAGATCTGTGAGATTCTTGAGGGCAAGATTTGTCTTTTGCCTCCGTTTGAGTCCCCAGTGCCTAGCAAAATTCCAGACATGTAGTAGGTACTTAATAAATGTTCACTGATTTATTGATTGTATGACAAAGATGTCCAAGGGTTAGAGTAGTCTGCTGCTTTGGACATTTCTCCCCAAGCAGAACATGGCCTGAATGTAGAATAATGTTAAATTAATAAAAATTGTTCCTGTCATGCTTGTACATAAAATACTGAATATGAATGAATGAAAAAGAATTATTAAAAACGTACTATGTGCAAAGCACTGGGAAGAACAGTACTAATAATTTATAACACTGCTAATAAATACAGAACAAGACTAATAATATAAAATACAATTTTCCCCAACAATTATCCTTTGAAAGACTCTTTTTACCAATTACAAGCTTTTACCCTTTCTTTAAAATTTTATGATCCATTCTCTGAAGGTTGTTTGTTTTCCTTATGACCACTTTCCTCCAGAATCCACCCTCCTTCTGATTCCTTCTCCTTTCCTCTCTTCAATCAGGTCCCTATAGAAGTCAATATAATACACGAAATTTTGAGTATATGTGTTTTGATATTAGAGGTCACTTTCCATTAACTTCTCCTCCTTGATCCTATTTATATACTGATTATATGAAATAGGAAGCCCCCATTCTCCCATTTTCCTTTGAATACTTTCCTGTTTTCTTTCTGCTTTTAGCAAAACATAACAAAACCACTCCCAGTGCAGCAGTTAGATGGCTCATTGGATTGAGAACCAGGCCCAGAGACAGGAGGTCCTGAGTTCAAAAAAATTTGACTCAGTACCTAGACATGTAACCCTGGGCAAGTCACTTAACCCTCATTGCTTAGTCCTTACCCGTTAACCTTCTAAACATAGTATGAAGGTTATACTTGTATCATCTCTGTTAGAATGTAACTCCTTCATCCTTGTATGATTCCTTTTGTTTGTTCATTTACTTCTATATTTTTTTCTTGTGACTCCTGTGTTTGCATTGCAAAGTTTCTGCTTAGGTCTAATGTTATCAAGAATGCATGGAAAACCTCTATTTCCTTAAAGACCATACCCCATCCTCCTCACCAAATGTTCTGTTTTGTTGGGAAGTTATTCTTAGTTGGAAGTTATCTTTTGCCTTTTGGATTATACTGAAGCCCTTTGCTGTAGAGTGGAGCTGTCAGATACTGTGTACACTACTTTGGCACACACCTGTAGAAATTCTTTATTTCAGGCTGCTTACTATATTTTTTATTTGACCTGGAAGCTCTGGATTTTGGCTATTATGTTCCCGGAATTTATAATCTGCGATTTCTTGAAAAGGGTTATGAATGGATATTTCTATTTTCCTTTTGTCCTCCTGGGTTGTATTAGTTACAGGAAATTGTCTTTTGTGATTTCATGAAATGTAATATCCAAGCCTTCTTTTGATCAGGACTTGCAAATAGTCTAATGAATCATTTTTTTTCTTGAATTTTTTGAAGATTTTTTTAATATGAAATGCCTTAAATTTTCTTCATTCTTTTAAATTTGTTAAAGATTAAAATCTTCCTTGTCTTGTAGAGTCTAAAACTTGTTCATTCCATCCTCATATTCAGGGAGTTTATTACTTTGGTAGATTCTGCACCTTATTAAAAAAATATTTAGTTCTTCTAAGTCATTCCTCTGGGGCTCTCATTTTAAAATTCTTTTTCTCAAAAGTTCTTATTTCATTTATAATATTGATTTTTTTTAAAAATCATTTACTTCATTTCTCTTAGGAATTGTAATCAACCTTATGGCTAAGATGATACTCTTGGAGATTTTACTTGCAGATATCAAAGTTATTCTTTTCTGCATTTGTGTTGTGAGTGTCACTCAGTCTAAAGTAGTCCTTTATCAAAACTGTGTCTTTTTTTGTTTACTCATTCTTATAATCTTATTTCCTGAAATGGAATTTTTGTTAGGGCCAAAATCTAGTCATTTCTGGAGAGAATATTGGAGCCTTGTTTGGTATTGATCTGTATTATCTAGGGTCCCACTGCAATTCCCTTCAGGGATTAAATGCTGAGTTTTTTAAGAATTTCAGAGGTGTCAGGTCATAAATCTTCAAAATCTTAGCACATGCTGATTTAGGATGAAGATTAGCAGCTTCCTGGGCAGAACTTTGAAGAATTTAAAACATAGGTTGGATTTGAGACACACAGCTATAGCTTTGTCTTTTGCAGAAGCTCAGTAGCCAGCTGACCTTGGTCTATCCACTAGTTGGAAGGCTCTGCAGACTTAGAGAGATATGCAGACAGGACATTGTTCCCCCATCTCTGCCACTGTATTAAGGCTCGGGGCACAGTTTTAATACCAGCTAGATCTATAATATCACTTCCTAGTATATATCAGGGCACATGTTAAGTACATTCTGTTCCATAATAATAAATCTTAGAGAATCCAATGTTTAGTCAAAAGAATAGGGTTGAGGACCTAGGAAAGAACTTAAAAGTAAAAGGAATGGAGGTTAAGGTGGGGATGAAGAACATGCTTGGGGTATGTATGGAACAGGGAACAATAGAATCATAAAATATTATGATCAGATAGTTTGTGAACAAGTAAGATGACCACATATTACATGTAACTGAGATGGATTGTAGGAATAGGTCCTGAGAACTGAGTAGAAGGAGCACCTGGAAATTTAGGATATTTTAAGGAGTATCAAAATGTATGTTGAAGTCCCCTAAAATAAAGACAAGAAATGGAGAAGATAAAAGAACTAGAAGGCAGGCACTGAATATACTAAAGAAGGAAAGAAATTGTCCTTGGAGTTAACAGAGAAGAGCTATCAAGATCTACACTGGATCATAAAATTGGATGGTATGAACTCTAGAAGTTCGTTAGTGGTAGTGGTGGAGGGAGAATCTGAAAGTGGCAATGAGGAAAAAAATAGTCCCATTCCCTTGCCATAACTAGTGAATTATATTTTTATATTATCTATAAATACAGGATAAGATACTTTGCTTATCAGATCTTTAATTTAACAGTCTAGTTACCCTATTATGTTACCTCTTAAATATTTACACTTCTGTCCTAAATAATTCAACACCATTCATACATTTTAGAATTTTTCTAGGCATCTAAGTTCATGTTCTTCAATCTATGATTTGCTGGTTCTACCTTTTGGTGTAGTAGTATTTTATGTTTTTTTTTTTTTTTTTTGTAATTGGAACATTTGTACATCTCAAATCCTGCAGCAAGACCTCTTTTTACAGCCCTTCATTTTTCAAAGATTGCTTAAGAATGGCTCAGAAATTACCTCTACCAAAATTATGGCATCCTAATGATAGTCTGTCTATATCTAATTCCTTTAGCTGATTGAGGGAATCTATGTTGATTGAAGGAAGCTTATAATCATTTAATTTATCTTTGTTCTTAAAATCCTGTTAAAACATTTTTGTTCTACTCCAAAAATGATTCCCCTTTATGGAAAAAAATAAATTGAAAAAAGGAAATGAAACAGTTCAGTCTTCTGGTACCCATTTTTCTCAACTTATTCACCCCAAATTGTAGTCCCACTCCTTCTCTGATTTTCAACACAGATTTATTTTTATTGTACTATGAACTTATTACCTGCCTAAGTCTGAGTTTTAGCACTTCTGACAATATTCTGGTGAGATTTTGGCCATTTTTTTTGTTCAAATTCAACTACCAATTGGGGGGATTCCCCCCCCCCCCATTTTTTCTACACATACTTTTAAAATGCATCATTGAGATCACCATGAATGCAAATGAGTCCCTTCAGGTACCACTTTCTTTGGAATACAACAATATGTTGTTTACAAGAAATGTATTTAAAAATGAGAGCTAGACATACAGTAAAAATAAAGGGCTAGAGTAGAATTTATTATGCTTCAGGTGATGCAAAAAAAAGGAAGAGGTGGCAATCATGATCTGAGACAAAATTAAAGTTAAACTAAGAGAGAGACATTAGGAAACATGTTAAAAGGTACTATAGATAATGAAGTAATATTAATATTAAAACTACATTTATCAAATGCTATAGCATCCATATTTTAAAAGGAAGAACTAAAAGAATTAAAGGTGGAAATAGACAGCAAAACTATAGTAGTGGGGGACTTCAAAATTCTCCTCTCAGAACCAGATAAACCTAAACAAAAAATAAGAAAGAAATCAAGGAGCTGAATAGAATCTTACATAACTAGATATCGATATCTGGCGAGAACTGAATAGGAACAGAAAGTAATATACCTTCTTCTAAAGCCAGATACACTATCTTTACAAAAATTAACCATACTTTAGGGTTGTGAAAGAGAATTTAAACTCTTTTTTGGTTATTTTAACTTAATCAAGAACCTGAAGTCTCCAGCCTTTCACACATGCTTAGTCATTAACACTTAGTCCTAAAAAACCACAAGCACTGTTCACCCCTGGGCAGTGCTAAGCAAATTAGGAGCCTATGATTGGTTCCTGAGATGTGATAGACCAGCCCACAGAGAAAGGAACTAGAAACCAGAGACAGAAAGTGAGGTGGAGAAAACTGCTTATAAAAGCCAGCCAAGGGCATTCTGAGTCATTTGGTAGCTTTGGTGGCTCTTGCTGAGGGAGGACTTCTGCATTGGTGTCTTTGCATTGGAATTCTGCTGCCTTGGTGGCTCTTGCTGAAAGAGGGATTCTTCTGCATTGAGATTCTGTGTTGGTGGATTGAGGAGTTTGGTTTTGGTGACTCACTTGGGTTGAGGAAGCCCTGGTTAAAGACACTATCTTTTCAACTCTTCTGTCTTTAGTGGAACGATCTCTTTGGTGAGGCACTCAGATATGGACTTAGGGAATTTAGTTAGGCAATATTTTCTACCTCTTTCCTACATTTCCCCCTTTATTATCTCTACCTTGCTGTAATAAAGCTACTGAAGCTACTAATAGTCTCATGACTTAATATTTAATTATTATAAATGGCAACCATAACCTTTTTCCAATTCTTATATTTGTCAAACCCATTTTAATTATTACAGGCATAAAAATTTTATAAGTAAATGCAGAAAAGCAGAAATAGTAAATGTATGCTTTTTATATCGTAATAAAAATATATTTAATAAGGGACCATGGAAACAGATAAAAAATAATTGGAGACTAAATAATATGAAAATTAAAGAATAAGAAGATTACAGAACAAATCACAGAAATAGTAATTTTATTAAAGAGAATAAAAATGAGACAACATTCCAAAACCTATAGGATACAGCAAAAGTAGTAATTAGAGGAACATTTATCTCTAAATGTTTATATTTATAAAATAAAGACTAGATCAACAAACTGATTATGCAATTTAAAAAACAAGAAAAAGAACAAATTTCAAATTCCCAAACACTAAGTTGGAAATTCTGAAAATTAAAAGTGAGATTAATAAAAGTGAATGTAAGAAAACCACAGAATCAATAAATAAAACTAAGAGTTGGTTTTACAGAAAAAAACAACAACAAAATAGTATGACTTTTTAAAAAGAGAGAAGAAAACTAAATCAATGTTACCCAAAATGAAAAGTGTGAATATATTAGTAACACAGATGAAATTAAAGCAATTAGCCAATAAATTTAATAATTCAAGTGAAATGGAAAAATAATTACAAAAACAGGCTGTCTAGATTAAAAGAAATGGAATATCAAAATAAACATATTTTAGATAAAGAAATTGAATAGACTATAAATAACCTTCCTTAAGAAAAAAAGCATCAGGAACAGATGAATTTACAAGTAACATATAAAGATTAACTTATTCCAATATTAAATAATAGGAAAAGGAGTCCTACTAAATGCTTTTTACAAAACAAATATTTTGATGATCCCTAAAACAAGAAAAAAAAACAGAAAGAAAATTATAGATCAATTTCACTAATGAATATGTTAATGTAGAAAAAACAAAACTATTAGTCAGAAACACTAAATCTTTTAATTAAGAGAAGGATAGTGTTCAATATTTAGGCCTCCACAAAGAGTCAAGCACCCAAAACCACACAGAGTCAAAAGGCCCTGGCACTCTGGGCACAGTATTCCTGGGAGTAATCACTATGCTAAATGATGGCTCCAAGGAACAATAGAATTTGGGGAACATATATACCTTTTGGGGAACTGAGAACAGGGAAATATGATTGATTGACTTTACCATGGCTACAAAGAAATGGGAGTGTCCAAACTACAAGGACAGGATACAATCAGGCTTGGGAAAGGAACCAGAACCCTAAGCTAAGGCTGAGGAGTGGTTTACTCTACAAGGTACACTAAAAGGAGAGTCCCTTCACAGGTGTGGGTATTCTTGGGAACAGATCTCTAATACAATGGAGGAAACTTCTAAGACTAAAAAGTGTACTTAACATTTAAATTAGGTCTGCTAGCTCCACCTAACTAGGGCCATTAAGTATCTTAAGGTCTATCATTCAATCTGAAAATGGCTTAATTCAGAAACCTCCCTTACAGAGAATTCTCAGGGAAACAAGGACAAACTTGGGGTCTCCAGCTTTCAAGTTGACTAAACTTGGGGTCTCCAAATTCCAAACTGACTAAACTTGGGGTCTCCAGATTCCAAGTTGATAAATATATGAATGCAAAAATCCTAAATAAAATACTAGCTAAAAGACTACAAGAATAAATCACAAAGATGACATATTATGATCAAGTGGGATTCATACCTATGTCAACTTGAAATCTGGAGACCCCAAGTTTGTCCCAGTTCCCCTGAGAATACACCTGGAGGGGAGTCTCAGACTGCCAGTTTCAGATTGAAGAATTGACCTTAAAGTACTTGATAATCACAGCTTATATGGGGATAGCAGACATAATCAAAAGGCTAAGTACTCTTTTGTCTTAGTAGTTTCTCCCATTATATATCAATGTCCTCTCCTAGGTAGCCCAACCCTTGGCTGGATTTTTCCCTTTTAATATATATTGTAAGGAGGTCATTCCCTGATGCCCTGGCCTCTGGCTATGGTTTCTTTCTGGTCTGTGTAGTTTGGGTCTCATTTCCTTGTAACCACGGTAATGTCAATTAGTCATACTTCCCAGTCCCTTAGTTCCCCCAAAAGGTATATAAGTTCCCCAAGTTCTACTGTTCTTTGGGGAAAGCACCAAAAGCAGTGTCAGGGATATATTCCCAGAGTCCCCAGGGTGTAGGTCCTGTGTAGTCCTTGGTGCTGGGCTCTGTGTAGGGGCCAATTATTGGACCTATCCCTTTCCTGATTAAAGACTTGGTTTTTCTGACTACTTTAATAGTTCTGTGTTTTTCCTAACACCAGAAATGAAAGAATAGTTTGATATAAGGAAAACTAACAAAATTGATTACATCAATAACAAAAGTAACAAAAATCATATAATAATATCAATAGATACAGAAAAAGCTTTTGACAAAGTAAAACACTCATTCCTATTAAAAACACTTTAAAATATAGGTACAAATGGATTTTTACTTAAAATGATAAGTGTCTATCTAAAACCATCAGCATGTGACACTAGTAATAGGGATAAAGTAGAAGCCTTCCCAATAAGATTAGGAATAAAACAAAGATGCTCATTGTCACCAATATTATTTGATATTATTTTAGAAATTTAAGCAATAGTAATATGAGAGGGAAAAGAAATGGAAGGAATGAGAATGGGCAATGAGGTAATAAAACTATGTCTTTTTGCAGATAATATGATGGTATACATGAAAAATCCTAGCAATTCAACTAGAAAGTTAGTTAAAATTATCAATAATTTTAACAAAATTGTAGGATATAAAATAAACCCATATATATCATCACCATTTCTATTTATCATCAACAAAGTACTGCAAGAAAAGATAGTAAGATACCTCATTTAAAATGACCAAAAATAGCATAAACTACCTTCTAAAACAATCCCAGGGACTATATAAACATAACTATAAAAAATTTTTATACAAATAGATTTAAATAACTGAAGAAATATTTACTTTTCATAGGTTGGCAGACCCAATATAATAAAAATGACAATTCTACATAAACTAATCTACTTATTCAATGTCATCCCAATTAAACTAGCAAAAAATTACTTTAATGCACTAGAAAAGATAATAAAATTTATTTGGAAGAACAAAAGGTCAACAATATTAAAGGAATTAATGGAAAAAATAAAGGAGGAGATGTAGCCATACAAGATTTTAAACTGTTCTGTAAGGCGTAATTAAAACTATCTGTAACTGGCTAAAAAATAGAAAAGTGGATCAGCACAGACATATGATATGTAATAAGATTTAAGTTTTGGGGCTAAAAATTCTCTATTAGGAAAAAATGGTTGGTAAAACTAAAAGTAGTCTTGTGAAAACTAGCTATAGACAAATATTTCAAACCATTTACCAAAATAAAGTCAAAAT
The DNA here is from genome assembly GCF_016433145.1 of Gracilinanus agilis. Taxonomy (NCBI): domain Eukaryota; kingdom Metazoa; phylum Chordata; class Mammalia; order Didelphimorphia; family Didelphidae; genus Gracilinanus; species Gracilinanus agilis. Next base: position 341,811,162 of record NC_058133.1, on the reverse strand, counting down.
GGATACATGGCGTAGACATCACAAAGGGAGAGATCAAGTAAATTAGAACATGGAACATATTAACTAATGGATATATGGATAGAAGAAGAATTTATGAATAAAAGAGAGAGCATTATAAAGTATAAAATGGATAATTTTGATTAAATTTAAAAGGGTTTGTACAAATAAAAACAATATAGCCAAGAGTAGAAAACAGAAAATTGGGGAAAATGTATAGTTTATCAGATAGTCTCATATTTCAAATATATAGAGAACTTTGCCAAATTTATAAGTCATCATCCAATTGAGAAATGGTTGAGAATTCAAAATAAAAATGTTCTAAATCTTTACTGATTGGAGAAATGCAAATAAAACAACCCTAAAATATCTCACACTAAATTAGCTAGAATGATAGTAAGGCAAAATGACAAATGTTGGAGACCATGAGAAAAAACTACAATACTAATATACTGATGATTGAACTGTGAACTGATCTAATCATTTTAGAGAACAATCTGGAATTATGTCCCCAAAATTATAAAGCTATGTATACCCTTTGATCTAGCAATACCACGGTTCATTTTGTTTCCCAAAGCGGTCAGAAAAAAAGGAAAAGAATCATATATGTATCCATCATCAAAATTTCATTTTTGAGACTCACCATTTTTCTCAGATTAGCATCTATACAACATCATGTCATAGGATACTGTCCGCTCTTTTAATAATAGTTCTGGTCAGTGTTCAGCCTAGTGTATCAGATGAAGCAAATGAAACAGGTATAGGCTCAGAACATGAATCAAGCACAACACAGACATGAGAAGCTAACTCTTCCTTATTTGATCCAACATTTAATGTATTCATTTTTATGAACTGATGGTATTTAAATATTTATTTGCATGTGTATTGTGTCCTTCTATTAGATTATTAGAAAGAATATACAGAATTCTTTAGGAAAGGCCTTTTAGGGCCAGGACTCCATCTTATCCTTTGTCTCACCTTCATGATTAAACAATTTGCTTCTCAATGAAATCTGAATAATTCCCACATTCTTTACCCATTAAATTGTTGTGAGGAAAGAACCCAATAAACTTTAAAGGTGATAGTGTGTATTATAATGATGACGATGATGATAACAATGATTCAGACAGAATATAATAAATTTAAAAAATTTTTAAATCTGCTCTCACAAATTTTAGATTACATGTCAGACTAGGACTACATGTCAGACTAGGGCCAAATTTCTTCTCTGTTAAGTTAAAATGAAATGTTTCATATACCTCAGCCACGAGTTCAATATTAGGTTTAGAAAAGCAGAACATTCTTATTTCTACTACCTTTAAGAAAAGAAAATCACTCTCAAGACAAGCTAAGAATTTAAGAAGTTGCTCTGCTTTAAAGCACAGAAAGGGTTCTTAGCATATGGAAGTTAAAAATACTCCAACACTTGCTCCTTGCACAAGGCTTTTTAATCTGTGTTTTACTTACCCCATTTTTTCCTTCTGGCTCAGTGATCTATACTACCAAAACAATAATTATTTCAGTTTTTTCTTCCTGTCCACCCTCACCAATATTTCCCCACCAGGTCATGAATTTCCACATGGGTATACTTCACTATTTCCTAATATGTAATACTACCTTTCCACCTGTTTTTATCCAATTTGGCCCTATATACTATCCTTCAGTCATGCTCTAGTGAAAAATAACATTCAACTAAGCACCAGTGATACTTGTGAAATAGAATTTATCTGCTTGTATTAATCTTTTGTGTACCTTATTACCTAAATTTTGCACCTTTGTTTATAGCTATCAAAGCCATGTATTTTATTGCTGTTCCTGTTCCCATATATTGGCTCCTATAATAGTTTCCACTACTATTGTGAAATTTGATTTGACAGATGTTATGGAGTTTTCCTTTTTTTCCTTTAATGGAAAAACCCTTTTCATCAGATTTGTAATTCTCTAAACAACTTTTTGTTCTTACTGATCTTCATTACATGGTCATAAAAAATCCATATAAAAAGGTATGGCCCAGAAATCCAAATCCTTTTCTCAGGTATTTTCTCAATCAGCTATTTATTTCATAAATCAGCCTATCTCTTCTCAAGTTGCTATTTTCAAGCAGTAGATTGAAAATCCTTCATAACCACTATTAATGCTTTCTAAATTTCTAGCAGCGTGGCTCTAGAAAGAGAATCCTTATCTACCCCTAACCAGCTTCCTTGAAAATTTCTGAGTTTTAGACAAAGTGCTTCTCTCTGTTTATACATTTCTCACTCATCCATCCCAAACCACAGGTTCATTTCCAAAAGTTAGAAGGAATGGACATCAGTTGACCTTTCTATCTCCTCAACCTTTACTACAAAGACTACATGGTAAATCTGATCTGTTTGCTTCTTCTTTGAAGGCTTTAAATTTCAAAAAAATGTTTGAATAAGTCTAAAACATTTTCAGTAGAGTTGAAACTGTGATCACTATGACCTAGAATTACTTATATATGCCTAACCACGATACATGAGTCTTTAATTCTACATTGGAAGAGAAAATATGAAAAGTGTTGCAAACTATAAAATTTGCCATGGTTGCTTATTTCATTTATTTATCTACCCACACAATGGAGACATTTTACCAGAAACAGATAGGACCTTACCTGCAGCAGCCAATCTGAGTTATAGTATTCATGAATAACAAGTATTTTATTAATATGAATTGATTTTACTCAAAACTCTCTTTCAATTGTGCTATAAACAAATAGAAAAATATCATTTATGCTTATTTAGACAAAGTATATACATGGCACACAAGTTTTTCTCTCTAATGTCCATTCTTACTTATTTCTCGCATTTGGTAAATCATAATAAAGTCAATGGATAATGAGTTTTTACATTTAAATACTTTTTTAAGAAGCACAATAAGTTGAATGTATAGAGGTTGGTTTAATTTTTTTAATTGACTGAAGCAATGTTATAACTATTCTAACAGCTTCTAATAAATATTAGATGAAACCCTTTATGATGAGTCAGTGGAACTGGCATGGTTTATTATTTACCTGCAGCTGATATTTTAGTGTTCTTACTGATTTGGGACAATATTTTGAATGCACATTAAATCAAATAATGTGACTTTTTTCTTGTTTGGCAAGGAAAAAATCTCTCATTCTAATATGACATTATCTCAAATGATCACAATCATCAAATATTTACTGTCCTTTATTATTCCTGACTTGCCAGGATCATCAAATACTAACATCTAACACTAAAAAATCACTACTTCTTCTAGACAACCTCCCCTCCATTGACTTCTAAGATACAACACTCATTTTTCTCCTACCTCTCTCACTATTCTTTTACATCTTTTATGAGCTCGGCTTCTGCCTTTAAATGTAGGCATCAATTAGACAAGGCTCTGTCCTTGGTCCTCTTCCTTTATAACGTTTCCATCATCCTGTCCAGTAGCTTTTTTTATGACCTCTAATATGTAAGAATCCCAAATCTACTCCCATTTTCTCCAAAGACCTAGACTCCCATCTCCAACTGCCTGCTACATATCACCAACAGTAAATTATGTTGGCACTGAAACTTTTTATTTTTAAAAAAAAGCATTTCCCTTGACATTTGCTACTTGAAATTTTGATGAGTTCTTTTATTCTCTTAATATCTGTGCCCAAGGCCTGCCCATTTTAAGTTCTAAAAATTTTGTTCATCTCTCCAGGCTACAACTTTTTTTTTAATTACCAAATTATATTTGAAATGTGTATATATATTATTTTTTACAAATTATATATCTTTTTAAAAATATTTTTCAATGTTTACGTGATTCATTTTCTTTCCCTCCCTTCTTTCCTATCCCCTCCCAGATCCAAGAAGCATTTCCACAGGGTTATACAAATGTTATCACTTATACCTATTTTCATATTATTCATTTTTGCAATACCCCAAACATATACCCATATAAACAAATGACAAGTGATTTGTTTTTCTTCTGTTTCTACTCCCACAGTTCTTTCTCTTGTTGTGGATAACATTCTTTCTCATAAGTCCCTTGGGATTGTCTTGTACTAGCAAAATCCATTACATTGGATTGTTTCACTTTCTGCACATAATGTTCTCTTGGTTCTGCTCATTTCACTCTACATCAGTTCCTGGAGGTTCTTCCAGTTCATATAGAAATCCTTAAGCTACAACTGCTAACAAGATTATTGGAGTTACTTTGCAACTAGCCTACTTGCCTACAATTTCTACTTAGTTTAATCAATTATATGTACAACGGCCAGAAAATTTTCTTATTGTCCAGGCTGATGGCCTTATTTCCCTGCTTAAAACAAAACAAAAAAAAGTTTATTCAATGTCAAAGAAAACTCAAACTCCTTACCTTACTGTTTAGAAGCTTTCATAATCTAATTTCAAATGTTTTTAATTGGCTTATCTTATAATACTCACCTTTACAAATTACAGTCCTGCCAATTAGGATTACTTTAAGCAGTTCTCTGATATTGTCAAGAGTGTTTTTGTTTTGTTTTGTTTTTGCACTGTCTGCTATTCCTAGAAAGTATTCCTCTTGCTATACCAGCTTAATGAAAATAAAGAATTTAAGAGCTGTAAGCGACTATTTATTCCCAAAACAGAATCCTTCCACAATATACCTAACAAGTGAGCAACTCCCTACTTCAAAAGTTGAGAGTGTCCATTTCCCTTTCAGATAGTGTTTGGTCTTTAAAAGTTTTTCTTTACAGTAGGGCTAGATTTACTTCTTGGCAAATTTTACCTATTATAATAGTTCTGCCCTTAGCTCCAATCAGAACAGATTTAAAAGGTTTCTTAGTGAGTAGAGCTTTTCAAATACTTGAGAAGTAACTTTTGTTCCCTTCCCCCTTCACACTTTTGTCCCAAACTGATCCATCTTCATTGCAAAACAAACCCAGTGGGTTCAATTAATCCTCATAAGGCAAGAAATTCAAAGTCCTCTGCCATTGGTTGCCCTTCTCTAGACAGGTCTGAAGCTTGGCTTCTCAGTGTCCTTCCTAAATTGTTGTTACACAGTACAAATATCCTCAGGACACAATAAAGGAACACTCACCTTTTAGTTTCTGGAAGCCATCAGTCTCTTAATGCAACCCAAAATTCTATTAGCATTTTTGGTTGTTCTATCATTCTAATGACTCATAAATTTTGTAGTCCACAAAAAAGTTCATTTTTTTCCCCTCGAGTTAAACTTGCTATTGAAGCATTCCTCTTCCATCTTCTTCTGAAGTTATTTTGGACCAAAGAATGACCTTATGTTTACCTCTATTAATTTTATTTAAATTAAGCTTAAGATTTTTTGCATCCTGACTGTCATCCTGTAAGATAAATATCCCTCAGCTTCATAGCATCTATATATTTGATAAGGATACGAGTATATGCTATTATCTAAATCACTGGGGAAAAAAGTCTAACCAGGTATAGTTCCCCACACCATTTCACTAGACATTTTCCTAACTGGCAATAATTACTCTTTGAATATAGCCATTCGTTCAATTCCAAACCCATCCTATTTTACTATCACCTAGCCCACATTTTGATACCTATATCATAAGAACAATATAAAAAATTCTATCAAACTTTTCATACTATCTCCTTCCTAAATTTTAACACCATATCTAAGAAGACATCGGCTTTTTAAAAAAGTTTATTTAATCAATTTAGAATATTTTTCCATGGTTACATGATTCATGTTCTTTCCCTCACCTTCTCTCACTCTCCTCCCATAGCCAATGAGCAATTCCACTGGGTTTTACATGTTATTAATCAAGACCTATTTCCATATTATTAATATTTGTACTAGGGTGATTATTTAGAGTTTACATCCCCAATTATATTCCCTTTGAACCATGTGACCAAGCAGTTGCTTTTCTTCTGTGTTTCTACTCCCACAACTCTTTCTCTGTATGTAGATAGCTTTCTTTCTCATAAGACCCTCAGAATTGTTCCGGATGACTGCACTGCTGTTAGTAGAAAAGTCTATTATATTCTATTGTGCCACAGTGTATCCGTCTCTGTGTATAATGTTCTCCTGATATAATGTGTATAAGGCTCTCCTTTCACTCTGCATCAATTCCTGAAGGTCAGTCCAGTTCACATGGAATTCCTCCAGTTCATTATTCCTTTGAGCACAATAATATTCCATAACCAACAGATACTACAATTTGTTCAGCCATTCCCCAATTGAAGGACATCCCCTCATTTTCCAATATTTTGCCTCCCAAAGAGTGCGGTTATGAATGTTTTTATACAAGTCTTTTTCCCTATGATCTCTTTGGGGTATAAACCTAGCAGTGGTATGGCTGGATCAAAGGACAAGCAATCTTTTAGCACTCTTTGGGCATAGCTCCAAATTGCCTTCCAGAATGGTTGGATCAATTCACAACACCACCAGCAATACATTAATGTCCCAATTTTGCCACATCCCCTCCAACATTTACTACTTTTTTTTGCTGTCATTTTAGCAAATCTGCTAGGTGTCAGATGGTACCTCAGATTTGTTTGGATTTGCATTTCTCTAATTTTAAGAGATTTAGAACATTTTTTCATGCACTTATAGTTTTAATTTCTTTATCTAAAAATTGCCTATTCGTGTCCCTTGCTCATTTATCAACTGGGAAATGGCTTGATTTTTTTGTACAGTTGATTTAGCTCCTTATAAATTTGAGTAACTAGACCTCTGTCAGAGGTTTTTGTTATAAATATTTTTTTCCCAATTTAATACTTCCCTTCTAATTTTGGTTGCACTGGTTTTGTTTGTTCAAAATCTTTTTAACTTAATGCAATCAAAATTATTCATTTTTACATTCTGTAATATTCTCTATCTCTTGCTTTGTCTTAAAATCTTTCCTTCCCCATAGATCTGACAGGTATACTATTCTATGTTCACCTAATTTACCTATAGTTTCCTTCTTTATATTTAAATCATTTACCCATTCTGAATTTATCTCAGGGGAGGGTGTGAGATGTTGATCTAAAGCTAATTTCTCCCATACTGTTTTCCAATTTTCCCAGCAATTTTTATCAAATAGTGGGTTTCTGTCCCAAAAGCTGGGATCTTTGGGTTTATCTTACACTGTCTTGCTGAGGTCATTTACCCCAAGTCTATTCCACTGATCCTCCCTTTTGTCTCTTAACCAGTACCATACTGTTTTGATGACCACTGCTTTATAGTACAGTTTGAGATCTGATACTGCTAGGCCACCATCCTTCAACATTTTTTTTCATTATTTCTCTTGATATTTTCTTGATTTTTTGTTCTTACAAATGAACTTTGTCATAATTTTTTCTAATTCTTTAAAAAAAGTTTCTTGGTAGTTTGATAAGTATGGCACTAAATAAGTAAATTAATTTGGGTAGGATTGTCATTTTTACTATGTTAGCTCATCTTACCCATGAGCAATTAATGTTTTTCCAATTGTTTAGATCTAGTTTTAATTGTGTGGAAAGCTCTTTGTAGTTGTGTTCATATAATTCCTGTGTTTGTCTTGGCAAAAAGATTTCCAAACCTTTTATATTGTCTATGGTGATTTTAAATGGAGTTTCTCTTTTTAACTCCTAGTGCTGAATTTTGTTGGAAATATATAGAAAAGCTGATGATTTATGTGGGTATGTCTTATATCCTGCAACTTCACTAAAGTTGATTATTTCCACTAGCTTTTTAATTCTCTAGGATTCTTTAAGTAGACCATCATATCATCTGCAAAGAGTGACACTTTAGTCTCCTCATTGCCCATTTTAATATCTTTAATTTCTTTTTCTTCTCTGATTGCTACTGCTAGTGTTTCTAGTACAATGTAAAATAACAGAGGTGATAATGGGCATCCCTATTTTACTCCTGATCTTATTGGGAAGGCTTCTAATTTATCCCCATTGCAGAGGATGCTTGCTAATGGTTTTAAATACTTTTTTATTATTTTTAGGAAAGGTCCTTCTATTCTTATACTTTTTAGTGTTTTCAATAGGAATGAATGTTGTATTGTTTCACAGGCTTTTTCTGCATCTATTGAGATAATCCTGTGATTTCTATCTAGTTTCTCCTTTTAAAAACTGGATGTTATACCATTTGGTGCATACATGTTGAGTACTGATATTTCCTCATTGTCTATACTGCCTTTCATCAGATGTAATTACCTTCCCTTTCTCTTTTCATCAGATCTATTTTTACGCTGGCTTTATCAGATATCATGATTGTGACTCCTGCCTTCTTTTTCTCGGGTGATACCCAAAAGATTTTGCTCCAGCCTCTTATCTTTACGCTGTGTATGTCTACCTGCCTCATGTGTGTTACTTATAGACAATATTTGGTAGGATTTTGGTTTCTGAACCCTTCTGCTATTTGCTTCCGTTTTATGGATGAATTCATCCCATTCACATTCAGAGTTATGATTACCACCTGTGTATTCCCTTTTGATTTCCTCTCCTAGTCCTGCCCTTTCTTCTTTCAGTATTTCCATCTACACCAGTGTTTTGCTTTTAATCAGTCCCCCTGATTCCCATACTTATTTTACTTCCCTTCTTATCCCCTCCCTTCTTATTACCCTCTTATTTTTCTTTAGGGTCTATTAAATTCCCTATCCCCTCTCTTTCCCTCCCTTTTGGTACTCCCCACCCCACTCCCCCAACTTGGTTTTTCCCTGTCAACTTCCCTGTAGGGTAAGATAGAATTCAATACCCTAGTGGATCTAGATGCTCTTCCCTCTCATAATTGATTCCATTGAGAATAAGGTTTAAGTATTATCTATCAGCACTCTTTTCCTCTCCTTCTTATAATCGTATTCTTCCCCTCCACCTCCCATGCTCCTCTTTATGTGTTATAATTTATTCTATTTTTCTCATTCCTTCAAGATTCTCTTGGTGCAATCTTCTATTTCCCACCCCCTGACCTTTTCTTTTTTAACATATCATCTTAAACCACTTAGTTTTATGATAGTTAATACAGTTTTTGAGAGTTACAAATATCATTTTTCTATATAGGAATATAAATAATTTGACCTTACTGAAGCCCTTAAAAGAAAATTTCCCCCCTCTCTTTCTGGCTATACTTTCACTTGTTTTCCTACCTCACTGTTGGAGATGGGCAGTTGGAATTCTACTTGCTCTCCAGTACCACTTCCAAGCTCTCCCTCTATGTCTATCACTCAATAACTTCTCCTGAAGTTCATTCAATCCATACATTATCACCCAATCAAAATTCTGGTCATGTTTCTACCAGCCTCTAGGACACTTCCATTCTTTCCTCCACTAGTTCAGGGCCTGGCTCTCAGTCTTCTCTATCATGCCCTCATATTAGGAAACTTCAACATACAGACTGATATTCCCTCAAACACCTTTACCTGACAGTTCCTCAAACTGCACATTTCTTATGGCCTACTCCTCCACCCCACCTCAAATATGGCTATACTAGTAATCTCACCATCATAACCAAATGTTCTATTTCCATATTTCTGAACCCTGAAATTCCTTTGTTCAGTCATTATCTGTGTTACTTCTACCTTTGCCTTGCAATCTCAAACTACATTCTTCATCCTTACCATGACATTCAATCCCTTTACTCATTAGTTCTTTCCCAGGCCATCACCCCACCATTGGCTACAAGCTGTAAAAAGGAATTCTTAATCCCTTTTTTCTCATTTAACTGGTGACCTGGAGGTCCTTTTACCATAGAGATGTGTAAGGATATACCAGCCCACAGTGAAAGGAAGTAGAAACCAGAGAAACAGGAAGTGAGGTAAGATGGGGATATAAAAGGCCAGCATGAAGACTGAGAGGGACTTTTGACCTTTTTGAGGCTTGGAGGTGGTTGGTAGTTGGTCATTAGGGTTAGTTACTGGTGGTGTAGATTGGTGTTTGGGAGATAGATTCTGCCTAGTGAACTGAGTTGAAGGGTGATCAGCTGGACTTTCTTTTAATGGCAGTTATAGGGTAGTAAGTAGTTAGGCAATTTCTCTCTCTATCTCTTTCCTATATTTCTCTCCTTTACTATGTATTCTTTTACTATCTCTATTTTAATTAATCTAAATTGGTAGTTGTTAAAAGCTGCTATTAAGTTTTATCTGGCTTAAAGAGATAATAATTTACAACTCTACTATATTCTCATTAAAATTATAGTTATTAAAAGCTGCTCTCTTATTTTGTCAAAACTCCTAATTTAACCCTTACAAAGCTCCTCTTTTATTCTTGAGAGAAAATTCAACTCTACCCTTTCCTCTTCTCTTGAGTCCTTTATTCCCTTAATACTAATACCAATTTTACCCTGCCAAGCCTTAGCCTTCAATTAATCCTACCATCTGCTATCTTCATTCCTGCTGAACACAACTGAGAAAAATCATAAAACTGTGCTGACTGAATTTGTTAAAAATTTATGTTATATAATCTCAATTGGGCCATCACTGCAGCAAGGCAATACTTTTATACCTCTCTAATTAACTTACTTTCTCATTCAAATGAAAGTGGATTTTTTTTATCCTTCCTCAAACTTCCCATGGCTCATATCCCCCCCACCATATTACCTGAGAAATTAGTGACTTAATTCATTGAAAAAAATTGAGGCCGTTAGTTAAGAACTTCCTCTTCTCCCCTCTTCCTCTATATACATCTCTTAGATACATTCTGTCACTTTTGCCTCCATCAACACTATCCCATACATGAGGTAATCATTCTCTTCAGAAAGGCAAACTGTCTTCCTGTACAAGAAAACCAATTCTATCTTCTCTAGCAGACTGACCCTCTACCATTCTTAATCTCTCACTTACCATTATGTGTTACAGAAGGAAATAAACAGAACCAAGAGAAAATTTTAAATAGCCATAAACACTGAACTCTAACCAATGCAGAAATCAGCTACCATTCTCCAGAATCAACATAAAGCAGTTACCTTCCTCCTCTTTGAAAAGTGATAGACTCAAGGTACAGAATGGGACACAAAATTTTGGAAATGATAAATGTAGGACTTTTATGTTGAGTTAATATGTTTATTTGTTACTAAGGTCTTCCCACTCCATCATCTCCCAAAAAGCAAAAGCTTGGTAACTGAAAAGATATATATATATATATAATTTTAGAGAAAGAGCTGTTAGGGGCAGGGTAGAGGAAGCCTAAAGTCTTTATATTAAATGAATAAGGCAAGGCCAGCTTTTTCCCTGGAGAAAGCAAGCATTTCATATGAGGTCTTAAGTATAAGATAATCAACAATTAGTGACTTAATTCATTGAAAAAAATTGAGGCCATTAGTTAAGAACTTCCTCTTCTCCCCTCTTCCTCTATATACATCTCTTAGATACATTCTGCCACTTTTGCCTCCATCAACACTATCCCATATATGAGGTAGTCATTCTCTTCAGAAAGGCAAACTCTCTTCCTGTACAAGAAAACCAATTCTATCTTCTCTAGCAGACTGACCCTCTACCATTCTTAATCTCTCACTTATCATTATGTGTTACAGAAGGAAATAAACAGAACCAAGAGAAAATTTTAAACAATTACCATAAATGCTGAACTACAGTCAGACTACATGGAAAAGCAGTGTTCAGTCCAACAGCACATATACACTTGAATGACATCAGTCAGTGGTTACGATGCCAGTACAGCAAGGTCCAGAACTTAGAAGAAGAGTATAACATCTTTGGAAGACCTCAAAAGCCTCGTAAAAGAAGCACGTCACTCCACTTTTTACCCTGGCCACAAGTGTTCCCTATATTGTGTGCTTTTCTACATGTGGTTCCCTATGAATGTCCACTCTCCCAATAAAGTGTGTTTATGAAAGAGTACTCTCAAGGTCTATAGAGGAAATGATCCATTGCTTCTTAAGCCATCTCAATAAACACTTTGGGTTTGTTTTTATTTTTTTCAGGGAGGAAATTATTTGATGGTGTCCTGAATAATGAGTGGATCATTGAATAAATCATAGGAAATAATAAATAGTAATGTAAAAGATAATGAAAACAATAAGACATAATACCAAAATTTATGGGACGCAGCTAAAGCAGCATGCTGAGGAAAATTTTCTCTCTGAAAATATATATAGTCAGTTAGGCGACTTAGTCCAGATTAGTGTCTGAAAAACCTGAGTTCAAATTCCTGCCTCAGACACTGGCTAAGTGACTCTGAGTTTCCTCATCTTTAAAAGAGGGATAATAATATCATCTTACTTCACAGTCTTCTGAGGATTAAATAAGTTAATATAATACTTTGCAAAAAAATAAGGTATGTAAATGCCAGATATTATATTTTACTAAAATAGAAAAATAAATTGAGCATGTAATTTTTTTAAAGTATAAAATTTGAAAAACTTAAAACACTAGAAAACTTTAAAATTAGAAACAAATGGAATAGGAAAACTAAAGAACTAGAAAACAAAACTTTAATATTAAAGATGAACAAATCTGATAAATTAGAAGCTACTTTGAGCAAAAAAAGTGAAGAAAACAAGTAACTAATTTTTTTAATGAAAAAGGTACAAAGAAAATAGTAAGGTTTTTAAAAATCAAATTACTAAACACAATTAGAAAGCAACAAAACTGATATATATCAAGAAATGGATGGTTATATAACATATCCAAATTAACAAAGTAATAAGGAAAATAAATGACACGATGTCACAATATAAATTGAACAAACCATACAGATACCAAATTAAACAAACCATGTCCCAGACAGATTAAATGTGAATTAAATGAGAATGTAAATTTTATGAAATGTGAAACAGCAATTAATACCTATATTGCTTAAACTATCAATAAAATAGAAGTCATTCTAATAAACTCCTTTTAAGAGATAAATGTTGTTTTACTATCCAAGACAAGATTATTAATACAATAAGCAAATAAATGACAACTTAGTAAAGTGTCAACAACAATATAACTACAAAGATGCCCCTTCTTTCAACTATCATCTGATACTGTTTTTTAAAAATGTTACTTTTAAAAGTAAAGTGAGAGTAAAATAAGACAACTTGATTTTATTGTTATTTTTTATCTCTAAAAAGGACATTCCACAATCAGGACAAAAACTACAGCAACAAGTGAAAAAAGTACACATTTGAAAGGATCAACTGCTCCTTCCCTGTCCCAAAACTTCACTAAGGAATTAAAGGAAAACAAAAGTAATGTGTCATTATGGCTTCTAGACTATCAGAACTAAACTTCATAACTGTTCACTGAAACCTTTCAGCTGTTATTGCTAGGTTCTATAGTGCAAGGCCTTTTTAAAGAAAAGATTCCATCATCAGAAACTAACAACAATTGGGAGGCAGCTGGGTAGCTCAGTGGATTGAGAGTCAGGCCTAGACACAGGAGATCTTAGGTTCAAATACAGCCTCAGACACTTCCCAGCTGTGTGACCCTGGGCAAGTCACTTGACCCCCATTGCCCACTCTTACCACTCTTCCACCAAGGAGCCAATGTACAGAAGTTAAGGGTTTTAAATAAATAAATAAATAAATATCTATAGAAACTAACAACAATTTCTGAGAGGCAAAATGAAATTTAAGAGAGCTATGCAAGAACTCCAGTTCTGATCTATCCAAGAATCTAGGCCCAGATATGACAGTATTATCTTACAAAATCACACCCTCTTTTTGCACTGTTATCTTTCCAATATCATGAGTAATAAATATACCATCTATCTCTGAATCTGCAAATGCTTTAGAAATTTCAAGAAATCTGAACCTCTATCTAGAACATCTGAATTTCCATAAACCCTTTCCCCCTTCCTTAAATTCAAATGAGATATGGTCAGGATTAAATATAAAACTTTACTAAAAAAAACAAAAATAATACACAAAGAAATAAGATTATAAAGATAGGAAAGCCTATTAAAATCCTTTTATTCATACCTATCTAACCCTTTTCCATGTTTGGTAAGTCCTAAGCCAGACTCTAACTTCTATTCTGTCCAAACTGAATAGCCTAGTATGCTCAATGAATCACAGAAAAGGCTTCATTCTTCCTCATGAAGCTCACGTTTTTTTTAATTGTCAAACTAAACAGCTGCTTAATCTAGACCTAGGCCAAACTTGTCAAAAATAAACCTAACTTCAAGTTCATTTGACTCTTTAATGATAAAGAATAGATTTTAATTGATTTCTTACATCATTTAAATTTTCCCCTGTATTCAATGGTTCCCTCTTTCCTCCTAGAAAGTCATTGCTGATAACAGATTTTTTTTAAGTGGAAGACTAAAAAAAGAAAACTAATGATACAGATTAAAATGCTGAAAAAAAAAAAACCCTAAAATTACATGCAGTGTTCCACACAACTGTAGATCTCACTTTTGCAAAGTGGAGGATACAAGTTGAAGAGGGGAGGCAAGGTAAAAATCTCATATTTTTCTTTGGGGCCAAACTTGTTATTTTCCTGATTCCATTTAATTCATTCATTTTGCATCAATCCACCAAAGTCTGACACTGTATTCATATTGTTGATAATTTCTTAAAACACAGTAATACATATTCCATTATATTTAAGACTATAGTTTGTTTAGCAATCCCCTAAATTAATTCATTTTTTCCTACTTGCTACAGTTCCTTCTACTACAAAAAGTGCTATTATAACTATTTTGGCTATCTTATTTTAAACTCAGGGCCATGAAAAATGACAGGCAAAAATATATGGATTAAAAAGAACCTTGTAAATTTTTTTCATTTTTAAAAATGAAACACTGATTATCAGAATGGACATCAAGAATCTCTTTCTCAATTTTAACCAAAGAAAGAATATAAGCTTAAAAAGAATTTTATGAGACCTCTTCCAAAGTTTGTTTTTAATAGAGGACAGTCTGAATATATGAAAATGCATGTTTGTGATGGATAAAGTGTTACATTTCTAAAAACATAACTAATAAAGTTAGTTTCACAAATCTGAGTCTTTCAGGGGCACATATGGGCATTTTTGCTTAGCAAGTTTCAATATATAAATAAGTTAGCTGTAGTTTATCCCATTGAGTGAAACAGCTTATTTCCAAATAATTTAACAACACTTAGTTTTTTTCTCTTATTAGCAACTTAATTACTATTAATAAACATTAGTCTTAAATTTCAAAATTTGTCATTTTATTAGTGTAGGAAGTTTTTACTCCAGTATTTTCCATGGCCAAAAATTTTTAACATTTGATGGTCTATCTTCTGATAATTACACTCTCCTGTCTTGTTAAGGCTTACTCCTCTAACAAGAGACATCCCTTCCATACATTTTCTAGCATGGAAGGACTTATTGTTCACATATGAGTTTTGGGAATCCAGGGTCACTTCTGCAACATGGTGAAATATGAAGAGTACTTTAACGAAAGAATGTAAATGATAGTTGACATTTATATAACATTTTATGGTTTTCAAAAGGGTTTCTACTCAGAGACCTCGCAAGACAAGTAATATGATGAATATTATGTTCATTTTATAGAAAAGGAAAACAACCTGATAGAACAAATAGTTATTGTTTTAAACTCAAGAAATTTCAAATCCAAGATTATATCCACTACTGTATATATACAAATGGTCCTTTATTCTTTATTTTTATCTTCTTTAATATAATAGTACACTGTTATGTATCACTTTCAAGTTCATATCAAATCTTTCTTTCCCTGTATGTTTTGCAAATACTCCCCTAATTGAAGAAACAAAGGTTCAAAGAAGTTTCTAAGACTTGCTAAATTAAGGTTAGAGAACTAGATAGTATCAGAGTCTACACTGAAATTCAAGTTTCTCCAAACTACAAAGTACAAACCACTCTTTCTACTCCTTCATGTCTAGAGTACAGGATCATAATGCCTCTCTAAAGTTCTTTCGCACTACCATCTAGTAAAAATCATAAACCATTACTAATATAGGCCATACTAAATTGGTCTTTGTATCTCATATAGCAAATAATATAATGCCTTAACATAGAATAATGTGATCAATAATCTCAAAGTGAAAATACTATGTATTAAATGTTTTTGTCTAAAATAATCCCAAAAAGTAACTAAAGAAACAGTGCACAATTTTTAAAAATTCTTATCAGAATTTGTGCTCCAATATTCCTAACTTCGGTGATTATTTACAAGTAGGAAGGGGGAAAAATACCTTAAAAGCAACCAGGATAAAAAAAAGCTAAAAGATGGCACTTTTCAAAAACATCAGTGTTTTCATTAGTTTACAGTTTTCAGTAGAAGTATTTTTTTTATTTTTTTAATACAGTCATAAAACACTGTCTCTTAAGAAATATGGCTGAACATTACTTAATAGGAAATGAAGGTCAGAAGTATGAGTGCTCTAGACATTACAAAAAAAAAAAAAGAAAGAAATTATACAGGAGAGAGTTGTCTGTTTTTAAAAGAATAGCATCAAAGAAATGTGTGATAAAATTAGAAGGGCTGAACAAATAGTACAATGGAAAAAGAATGGGATTTAAGAGTCATATGGTCAAGGTTCAATTCTAGTTCTATTAGCATTTACTACATGTGTGATCTGGGGCAAATCACCCAGACATTTTGAAAAACTTCAGTGATAAAACATTTGCAGAAGCATGTTCTCCCTACTTTTGGAACTGTTAAGAGAACTTTTCCTTATTTTGAATTGCAATCTCTCTCCATATAACTTTTGCTGATTACCCATAGTTCTGTACTATGGGGCCAAATAGAATATAACCAATACCTTTTCCAAATGATTCTTTGATCTTCAGATATTCAAAGAAATCTCTCATTCCCTCAAAATTAAACGATTTGAATTAGCTCATAGGACCACAGATTTGGAGTAGGAAGGTTATTCATAAATTCTTTCATTCAGCCTTTTATTTAACAGCTAGAAAACTGAGGGAGGCCTACGAATGACTTGCCAAAAATCAGTCAAGTGTTAAAGTCCCTGAGCTGACATTAGATCCCAGTTTCTCTGACCTCAAGTCTACCACTCTTTCCACTTCATCATATTTGACCTTAGGTCCTGTCACCAAGTTATAAATCTTCTGTAATTTCCAAGGTCTGATATTGGGGAAAATATTAATTTTTAGGATTTAAAATAACTTACCTAAATGATTATCACCATTTTTTTGGTTCACTGAGAAAATCTAAATAAAATGGTTGAATTAACGTAATGGAGTCTGTTTCATCTTTCTAATGCCCTTTAATAACTCCCTTGTTCCTGAAATGAAACGTTGTGATCTGTACTTGATTTCCACTTACCTCAATCTTTGAAACTTCTAGTTTGGTCCCTTCTAAGCACTTTTCTTATTCTGATTGTGTAGATGCCTATTTCCTCACTAGTTATAAGCTCTTAGTGGATAAAGACCTTAATCATGTTTCAACCATAGTGCCTTGCACATCCTTGCTACTTGATAAAAGTAAGTAGTTTGTTTTTCTGTACACTTACAATTTAGTACTCTTAGCAGGTGGTGATAAGGTGATTTTCAAAATCCGTATCTCAGGAAAACTTCCACCCCTTGGATTCCTCAAAACACCAAGATATTTCTCCAAGAGAATTCTGGCCTAAAAAAGGGATTTGTTGCTACAAATTTTTAGGGAGGAAAACATGATAATGCAAGCCACAAGAAATAGGCTGTGCGACCTGGCTTTTCAAGCTCTATTCACTGGGGGATTCTCAACTAGGAACAAGATTCCCTGGGTTGATCACCTTTCAAAACTGAACACTACTGGGAGACCATCTCATATCCCCAGTTAGTTAAAGTCATATGCAACTACAATAATGCAGAAATATTTCTCAATACTGTGAACGTTGGTCCCCCCCCTTCTTGTTAAGGAGTGGGAATAAAACAACAAAACTCAAAGCTGAGTTTCAGAAAGGATAAGAGATGCCCTCTTGGGGAGTTGAGAGGTTGTGACAAAGATCTGAGGTTGGAAAAGAGGGAGCGAAGAAAGGAGAGATCAAAAAAGGGAAGAAAAGGCAGAGAAAATAAGGGAGATTTCAAAGTTTAAGATAGGAAAAAGTTCTCTAAAATTTCAAAAGTAGAAAGGACTGCCTATCACCTGTTTTTCAATCTGGAATGAAAGGAGAGAAGACAAGAAGTCAAAAAGGAGGGAAAGGCAGGCAAAAGTGAGGTAAGAGGAAAAGGAAGAAAAGAATGAAAGGTAAGGAGGAGACATAAAAGGGGAAAAGTAGGACAAGGAAAGAAAGTAATGAGGGAAGAATTAAAAGGAGAAAATGTCTAAAAAAGAGGCAAGAATGAAGGAAAGGAGAAAGGAAAGGAAAGAAGTAGGAAAGGATGGGAAAGATGAGAGAAAAAAGGGAAAGCTGACAGTCCAAAAAATCAGGCTAAAAATCAGAGCTGGTGGACCGAAGCGGGGTTTGCGGGGTTCGGCCCAGGCTCCCCCAGCCGCCCAAAAAAGGGCCCTAAGAATGACGGAGCACTTCGGAAACTGGACAAGAGTTCGGAGACAGCAAGCTGGCTGGGGAGTGCCAGAGGTCACTTTAAGCCCCGTCAGCACAGAAAGTCTCCGCTACTTACCGATCCTGGAGGTAGAGAGAAGTCGCCTACGCCAGAAAGAGAACTACGGAGCGCGGGAGGAGGCAGCCTCAAAAAGAAACCCTTCCGCAGAATTACGTAGCAGCCCCTCCCCCGCTGCCGTCCAGGGACGCGCACGGGTAGGCCCTGGCCCCACCTCCAGCCCAGATCCCGCTTTGTGGCCTCTTTTCGGCCACGGGGACGCGCCTTCCTGGGCCAGGGTCTGGGATGGGATAATGTGGCTTCCAGATAGTTTGCGGGGGAGTGTGTGTCTTTGTTTCGGTGTTGTTGGGGGAGGGGAAGACCTTGGGGAGAGTTGTAAAAAATCACACGAGGTCTCTCCCCGAGGCTTACTGCGTTGGAGTGGTGGCTGCCAGACTTGCGTTCTGCGCGAGACCGGCTGTAAGCAAGAAACGGCAGCTGGTTGCCGTTGGGCGCCGGGGAGAATCGGCTGGGGCCGACCCCTGCTTAACTTTCTGCAGCTGAACTCCCAAGAAATGCGCACTGAAGATCCCGAACTCCTCCCGTGACTTCTGTACACAGTCCTTAAGACCGCAGGACCCCATCTTATTCTCTTTAACTGTTTCAAAACAAATTAATTTGATTTATAAAAGATATATGTACCATTTTCTCTTAAAAGCAAGCCCAAAAAACTATTGACTATGTTTTATTTATCTTTCGAAGTCGCTTGCTGCAGAAGCGGCCCCGCAAGACTTCCTGGTTCGGGTTCCCCGGGTCCGCCCGGGTCTCCACCTTGTTCCCGTCCAGGTTCCCCCTCGTCGAAGATATCTCTTTCCAGAAAGCTCACCTTGGACAAGGTAGATGTGAAGGGAAAGCGAGTTGTCATGAGGGTGGACTTCAATGTGCCCATGAAGAACGGCGAGATCACGAACAACCAGAGGATCAAAGCTGCTATCCCTAGCATCAAATACTGCCTGGATAATGACTGTAAGTCAGTTGTGCTCTTGAGCCACTTAGGCAGGCCAGATGGCATTCCTATGCCAGACAAATACTCTTTGGTGCCTGCGGCAGTAGAGCTGCAGACCTTACTTGGCCGAAACGTGGATTTCCTGAGGGATTGTGTGGGTCCTGAGGTGGAGGCAGCCTGTGCCGACCCCATTAGTGGTTCCATCATTCTGTGTGAGAATCTCCGCTTCCATGTGGAAGAAGAAGGAAAAGGCGTAGATGCAGCTGGAAATAAGATAACTGCTGAGCCAGCTAAAGTAGAAGCTTTTCGGGCTTCTCTTTCCAAGCTGGGAGATGTCTATGTCAATGACGCTTTTGGTACTGCTCACCGGGCTCACAGCTCCATGGTGGGAGTGAACCTACCCCAGAAAGCTTGTGGTTTCTTGATGAAGAAGGAACTAGAGTATTTTGCTAAAGCCCTGGAGAACCCAGTGAGACCTTTCCTGGCCATCTTGGGTGGAGCTAAAGTTGCAGACAAGATCCAGCTGATCAACAACATGATAGATAAAGTTTGTGAAATGATAATTGGTGGTGGAATGGCTTTTACCTTCCTTAAGGTTGTCAACAAAATGCAGATTGGCAATTCTCTATTTGATGAAGAAGGAGCCAAGATTGTTGAAGATTTGATGGCTAAGGCTGAGAAGAAGGGTGTGAAACTAACTCTACCAGTAGACTTTGTCACTGCAGATAAATTTGATGAGAATGCCAGTTCTGGTCAAGCCACTGTGCAGTCTGGCATACCTGATGGATGGATGGGTTTGGACTGTGGTCCAGAGAGCAGCAAGAAATTTGCTGAAGTAGTAGCTCGGGCTAAACTAATTGTGTGGAATGGTCCTGTTGGAGTATTTGAGTGGGAAAATTTTGCACAGGGAACCAAAGAGCTAATGAGCAATGTGGTAGAGGCCACCTCTAAGGGCTGCATCACAATCATAGGTGGTGGTGATACTGCTACTTGCTGTGCCAAATGGAACACTGAAGATAAGGTCAGCCATGTGAGCACTGGAGGTGGTGCCAGTCTAGAGCTTCTGGAAGGCAAAATCCTACCTGGAGTGGAAGCACTGAGCAATATCTAATAGATGGAGTTTTCTTGCCTATTGGTTCCTGTAACATAGTTCTTAAGACTACAGGACCGTACTTTAACTTCCTTAAATTCTAAACACATTGTTGTGATTTGTAATCTATATATTTTGCCCTTGGAAACAAAGTTAAAAGAAAGTCAAAAAAGCTGTTTTGTCTTTTGTCTTTTGAAGTCAATTGTATCATCTTTGTTAGTAGTATATTAGTAACTTTTTGTCATTATAGTATGAAAACAAGATAAAACTGTGGTTTTGGTTTTTGCTGGAGAGGAGGAAAATTTTACTGTGATAAAGGAAGGTTCTTAAAGATCTTACTTTTACTACTTTTACTTTATTGTGTCGAAACCACTGTTATGATTAGTAGACTATATGTGTGTTATATATTTTATCTTTATATCCAAAAATGTTAAAAGAAAGTTAAAGTCTCTTTTTATCCATATTATATTTCTCTTTTGAAGTATGCTGTACAATTCAGCTTTCTTAGTATCTTAGCAGCTGTTTTTATTATTACCCATGGTGTAGAAACAAGATTACTGTTTCAGAAGAATAGGTTAATAATGTTCTCTTACGTGAACATTCATAAGAGTGCCAATCTAGAGAAAAAAAAGAGAAGCCAAATTACTGGTACCTTCTAAAGAAACTTAAATTCTTAGGAACTAGATCAACCACAACTGAGCTTCAGCTCTTTGGGGCCTATCTGTTACGTGTTTGGGTCTGTAGCACTACAGTGTTAACTTCTTCCTCACCAACTCCTTCAAGTTTCCCCTTGTTCCCCTTATGCCCTATATTTTGCAGACATAGAAGGACTCATCCAATGAACTTAAAATCGGCTTCATCCCTAAACTTTGAGTTCTCGAAAAGGATGTAAGTGATTGGATAGGCAATCTGCTCTTTTTCATATCAGTTTAAAATTTTACTTCATAGGGACTGGAGTGATACCCAGACCTCAAGAGTTACTTATTCTACAGATTCAGGACAATAAAACATTTTGCTGTGAGGTTTCTCCCTTATAAGGTCAAATGTACAATTTTTCCTAAAATAACTCAATAAACAGAATTATAGCTTGAAATTAATTCATAAGGAAACATTGTTGAGATTTAAAAAATCTGTGGCATTACTTGTGTTAATATAATTATTTTTAAGTGGTTGAAGTAAATTTGATTCGAAAAGGAAAAAGTTTTTGCCTTTCCTTGAATATGTAAACTTTAAGTTTGGGAAATTTTCTTATAAAAGCTAACTTCCAATATGGACTAATGTGCCAATTTCATCAAATTTATTAACATTGAGATTTTTTTTAATTACTAGAAAATGTACCATATTGCTTGAGGCTTCTTTTAAAATGAATCATCAACAAAATTGTTAAATGGTTATTTAGGCATGGCTAGTTGCACAGGAAGTTGCACAGGATTGCACCCTCCATATACTTGTTTCACCATATATAGTTGATATTAATAAAGATCTCCAAGCCTTAACAAAGACTCAATATACATTATATCATTTTATATATCCAATGATGGTAGATCCTTTTATTTTCTTTTTACAAATGAAAAAATTAAGATAGGCTCACTGAGTTGTCCAAAGAAAGCCACACAGCTGGTAAATGTTTGAGATGGAATTTAAAAAGTCAGTATTTTCTTTTTTCCCTTTTCCTTTATTTTTTTTATTTTCCATACTTTATTATATTTTATTTTGTTGAATATTTCCCAATTACATATTTTTTGCTTTATTTTATTTTTTTAGAAAAATTTTCTCTGGTTACATGATTCTTGTTTTTACTTTCCCCTTCACCCCCCCTTCAAACCCCCCTCCCATATCCAATGCACATTTCCACTGGTTTTAACATGTGTGATCAATCAAGTAAAAAGTCAGTATTTTCTGATTGCTACTCAACTGCTATCGTGTTAACTCCATGGAATCCATCTCACAGGTATCAAACAGTATGGGATTGCAATCATTCAATGCTTGTTCATCCTAATATAACTAGAATCCCTGACTTTTCAGTACATTTACCACCAGGTGTCACCCTATAGGGTGAGGGTAGGGGGAAGAGGATGAAACTTTTTTCTTGATATGTGGGTATCAGTGGACCATGAAGGATGCCCATGAGTTATTCATCACTCTTCCTATGAAACTCGCCCCTATTGTTTCTAATATATTTTAGTAACACTCTTTTGCTCTGCTACTTGAATATAAATTTTCATTTACATTTTTATTTATAGATTGAAATTGTAGACATACTACAATGTGAAGAACAGTGGTATTAAGAAATAATAGACCAGGGGGCAGCTGGGTAGCTCAATGGATTGAGAGCCAGGCCTAAAGAGAGGAAGTCCTAGGTTCAAATCTGGCCTCAGACATATTTCAGTATTGGCTCATCTAGTTTATACAAGGCTAATATAGTGAATGTCAAGCTAATCTTTCAGTTGGACAAACTTACATTCAAATTCTACCTCTGATACATACAGCCTTTATAATCATGAGCAAGTCACTTAACTTCTCATTGCACCTGTCATATCAGACTGTAAACTGCAGAACATGTTTTGGCCCCAAAATATGCCATCTAACAAAGTTTACTGAAGCAGATCTCCAAGTAATCAATTTTTTAGGATGGTCCTTAATCAATTGGGTTCAAGCTTTTCCTCTCAATCAAGGGGTTCTATGGGATTTAGGAGGTTACCAAAATATACCAAAAATAGAATGGAATCATATAACTCCATGATCAGTCATCTTCAGAAGCAAGGGAGACACTATGATTGTCTAAGGTATAGTTATGTTATTGATATATTACATATTAATAGATATTACATAACTATCAATCAATCACTTTGTCAATAGGCTTTAAAGGCCTTTATGAGATTAGTTCCAGGTCATCAATCACAGGCTAACACAATTGAGGCTTTCCATATGCAACTCCTGCAGAGATTTCATGAGAAATCAAACATCTGGTGTTTGGTCAGCAATATCCTAAGAAAGTAAGGAAGATGTGGATGAAAGGAAAGGTCATGAGGGAGCAGTGACAATGATTCATAGGGATGAGTGGTATTCTTGCTACAATAGCAAGTTCCAGGGTTAATGATTTTGTCTTATAATCTACAATGGCATCACTAAAGCATAATATCATTAAAGCATAAGAGGTTGTTTAGTCCCAATGTACATAACTCTTAATCTAACAATAAGATATGCCTATCAATCCAATCTAACAATCACTATTCACTATGAAATTACCATGAATTCAGTAAATACTGATTAAGTTGAGTAGGGGGTATCAAAATTTTCTTGACACAGTGCAAACCTGCATCAGAAAAGGGAGCTCCCTAGGACAATGAAATCTCGAGTCCAGACAAGAAATAGTAAGACATTTACCTAGATTATAATACCTTAAATATATTCAAAAACCCCCACACAAAGTGATTGTCAAGTACATTGTTTCCTTTTATGCTAACAACGGTAGGGAGAAAGGATTATTTTCTCTTAAAATCTCAAAGGTCCGATATTAGCTATAATACCAGAAGTCCATTCATTTTTATGTATATCAGGGAACTGTCTAGAGTCATCTTCAGAGCCATAGGATGGAAGATTTTCAAACTGGAAGGGATTTCAGAAGTCATCTAATTTTATCAGGTAGATAACAAAGACCCAGTCAACTTAAGTGAATTGTTAAGGGTAACAAGTGGTAGATTTGGAATTTGGAATGAGGTCTAATGACTGTAAATCTAACACTCAATTGGACTATGCTGTGGACATCAACTAGTAGAGCTATGTGGCAAGGCAAGAAGGCCTGGGACCACAGGGTACCTCCTCTTTTCTCCCTTCCCCTGGCTGCTTAGTTATTTACGTGCTTTGGATGAGAGAGAATATACAAACTCTCATACCTTCAGTTGAAAAGGAGGCCCATCAAGTTACCATCTGCTATGTCACTGCCTTGGGCAGTCTAGGCCTCAACATCTACTCTGTCTCTTATGAGTTGGAGATCCAACTCACATCTGACCTACTTGATGTAACCTAAGCATACTGGGATCTTGCCAATTAGGATGTCTATTTTTTTTCTGTCTGCCCTGTGGTTTAATTATCTTTTATATGTTGTCTTCCCCAATTAAAGTATAAGCTCCTTGGGAACTTTTTCTAGGAATAGCTTCAGGGCTTAGCAAGTGATTGTCACATAGGAAGCATTTAATAAATGCTTTTTTTCCCTTTGTTTTCTTTACAGATTGTAAATCTATGTTGATCTAGTGAGAATTCTCATATCAGGGGAATTCTCACACTTAGAGATCACTATGCTAAAGAATCATAGATCCTTTAGGTATTTGTAAAATAAGATAATAAAACCATAGAGTATCACAGCTAGAAGAGACTTAATTAGCATTGCTTTTCAACAAATGACCTACAAGAAAAATATACCCCCTCTTAATTTGTAAAATGGAATACTAATGAGTTGTGAGATAGTCTATCTATAATATATATATATATATATACACATATATATACAAAATAATCCTTCTTTGGGGATATTGTATCAAGCATTATAAATCAATTTTTGAGAGCTTGACTATAGGAGACACTCTTAGTAGACTATTAAAATAATATAAATGGAAGATATGTTCCTAGATGACCAAAATTGTAATTATGAAAGCTTAAAATCAGTCTGAATAGAAACCCAGGACTATGACAGAGCAGAGCACAAATTGATTGGGGATGCTTGGATACCTGGGAAGACAAGTGGTATGAATCAAGTTTGTCCTAGTCAAAGGATATCTTGGGAGAGATAAAACAGTAAACTTTTTTTGGTAGAGTAAAAAGAGACAATGAAAAGGGAAAAATTGAAAAAATCTTGGAATTAGACCAGAAGGAAATATATGAAGAATAAGAGTGGAAGAATTAAGAGAAAATGTGAGTTGGAAAGCAGGGCCATGATTTTTTCCATAACATAATCAAGATTATCTGCTGGGAGGGCAGATGGTAGAGACTAGGTACTGAAGAGGGTGGGAAACAGTTCCTGTGGCAGATGGAAATGAATAAGGAATGATGTAAGGATTTGCTAAATAGCTGGGCGATTCTATGAGATATAAAATAGTATATATTTATAATGGACCCAGTACATATGGTTTTGTGGCTTTCTCCAGTAATGTTCAACATCCCAAGAATTGGAGTAGGGAAAACAAAATAAGACTGATCAATAGCAGAAAAATTATATGGAAGAGCATCAAGAGGGAAGAAATCCAAGACCTTTGGATTTAGCAAGGTCAAATGGAGGGAAATTAATTAAAAATTTAAGCTATTGTATGTAAATATTTCTAGAAATTGTCCATGGTGAATATTCATATTTGCATTTTTATTTCATTTATAGACCCTAACTTGTTCTTTAAAACCCAGGTAATAACAGGCACCCAAAGGAAAACTAAATTGAATAACAGCTACCTCCTGGATAGAGATAGATATTTGGGTGACAGGTACAAGGCAATTGTAAAGATTGATATAAATTTTTGCTCACTAAAAAGTCTTAAGACCAAGCCATACAAAACTAAAGAAATATATTAGATATTAACTTCCCTCCAAGTTCCTTGGAATTAAACATCTTCCAAAATCAAAATTTACTTAATTCAGTCTTCTGAGGTTATTTGGCCATTATTCATGCTTTCTAATAAATGATAAGTACTAAATTAAAGTTTGCTGAAAGGAGCTATTAATTTAGCATAGATCTAGCTCATAGAGTTAAGCCAACCTTGATTAAAGAAAATTAATATGCAATTATGATCTGATAATCAAAACATCACTAAACTAATACATTTGCATACATGTGGCAGAGAACCAATAACCTCTCAATTGTGCAGACTGTCATTTATGCCTCTGGGAGCCTTTGACTGTGTTACTGCAGTTTATTCCATTGGGAGTTATTATTAATTTCAGCTATAGAAGAATCAGGCAATTCATTAGCTTAAGGATCAACTTTTTCCATATGGAAGGTGAACTACTTGTGCTATAGTACTAATATTTACTGAAAACTTCTTTCTGAGGAAAATTTGAAAAAAAAAAGGACATATTCTTTAAAAGTAGGTGCTTTCCCCATTTGTTCACTTAGAAAGCATAATATCTGAATCATGTCAAATGATTTCACCATAACATAAATCTTCTTTGCAAGAATCTAAATGATTTTACACTCTCTTGCGGTGGTGGTTATTCTTTTTTGTACACTGGTATTAAATTTTTTTTTTGCTCTTGTTTTGCTCTAACCTAGAACCATGATGGATAACCTATGGCATGCATGCCAAAAAAGGCCATGCAGAGCCCTCTCTGTGGGCATGTGAGTCATCATCCACCAGAATTTATTACCAGAAAGGCAGAGGGACTTGGGGGAGCTCCTCCCCACTTCACCACTCTGAGGACATTTTTTCACTTCACTCACCCTTCTGCCCAGCAGCCCAATGGGAGTGCTTCACATGTGACAGAGCTGGGAGGGGAGAGGAGAGTTCTGACTACTCCCCTCCCCCTTTCCATGAATGTCCTCACTTTACCTGCCCCTCTGCCCAGCAGCCCAATGGGTGTGCTTCCTCCCTTGTCTAGGGTAAGGTGGGGGTAGATGGTAGAAGGCACGGAGTCTCTAAAAAGTTTATCATCACTGGCTTAGAACATTGACTGGAATATTATTGACACTGAATAAATATTTAAATTGATTGTATATGAACGTTAGAGTTATGGAGGGAAACAATAATTTTATAAGTTGATAAATATTTCAGATAACTTAGGGTTAACTTACTCAGTCTTCTCAATTATTTCAGCCCACTGACGTATCAAATCTCATATTTACATTCAGAATTCTCTGTGAAAACTTTTTTTTAACATAAGAGGTCCATACTTGTGAATTATACAACTACGTTTAGATATTATCCCCATATACTTCATGAAATTGTATTTGATGCATTTCTGTATGGTGACAGCTACCCAGGTATATTTAGATACTTTGTATCAATGATGGATTTCTTTAATTCTTTATTAGAGATAAGATATCCTGTACTAAAATTTTTCTTTAAAAGCTTATCAAGGCATAATGGTGGGTCCTTGTTTGTGAAACACTATGTGAGTAGAGTAAAAGGTCTGTTATATTCTGTGTGGGTGGAAAAGCTTCAAATACTGCTATTGTAATGGGCTGTGCTGTGTTCCTGTCATCTGAGGACCACTCTTAATATGTAAAAACAGAGAAAAGCAGCAAGTTGGAAAAAATTTTATGGACAGTGCTTTGGATAGAGGTCTCATATCAAAAATATATAGAGGTAAAACAGAAGAGAAACAACAAATTGGGAAAAAATCTTTATAACAAAAAACTCTGACAGGGGTCTAATTACTCAAAAATACAAGGAGTTAAATCAATTGTATAAAAAATCAAGCCATTCCCCAATTGATAAGTGGGCAAGAGACATGAATAGACAATTCTCAGGTAAAGAAATCAAAAGTATCAATAAGCACATGAGAAAGTGTTCTAAATCTCTAATAATTAGAGAAATGCAAATCAAAACAACTAGCAGATTGGCTAAAATGAAAGAAGGGGAGAGTAATGAATGCTGGAGGGGATGTGGCAAAATTGGGACATTAATGCATTGCTGGTGGAGCTGTGAACTGATCCAACCATTTTGGCTGGCAATTTGGAACTATGCTCAAAGGGCTATAAAAGAATGCCTGCCCTTTGATCCAGCCATACCATTGTTGGGTTTGTACCCCAAACAGATCATAAATAAACAGACTTGTACGAAAATATTTATAGCTGCGCTTTTTGTGGTGGCAAAAAACTGGAAAATGAGGGGATGCCCTTCAATTGGGGAATGGCTGAACAAATTATGATATATGCTGGTGATGAAATACTATTGTGCTCAAAGGAATATTAAACTGGAGGAATTCCATGT
The DNA here is from genome assembly GCF_016433145.1 of Gracilinanus agilis. Lineage (NCBI taxonomy): Eukaryota > Metazoa > Chordata > Mammalia > Didelphimorphia > Didelphidae > Gracilinanus > Gracilinanus agilis. The sequence continues at coordinate 341,782,804 of NC_058133.1, read as the reverse complement.
GAACTGGAAAGACCTCCAGGAATTGATGCAGAGCGAAAGGAGCAGAGCCAGAAGAACATTGTACACAGAGACTGATACACTGTGATAAAATAGAATGTAATGGGCTTCTGTACCAGCAGCAATGCAATGTGTTATAATTATGGAGGTCTCTTGATCTATTTGAGATGGTAAATTGATGTACAGAGAGATATAAGATGACCCTTCTCCCTTATAACAGTTGCCCAGGCAGGATCCTTCCTGTCTAAGAGGTATATCCCTTCAGGCCCCACCTGGGGTTAATTGATATGTTGATTTGGGCTCTTTAGCTAGGATTAGGCCTTGTATTCTGACAGAGATTTCTCCCTTCCCAAAACAAGCTTTGACACTGCTTTAGGAAGGTACTTTAAACTTTAAATTAAACAAGAAGGATATGGGTAAAGGACTGTGGTATAGGAGACCCTATACTAATGATTACTAATGAAATCTCAACTGCTGGCAGATGAAGAATCAATGTAGCTTCCCTCTGGTTCAGTCTGGCCTGGACTAAACCAGAGTAGGTAAACTGCTGGGATATTTTGACTTCTTCTTCAATAGATCTTCAGCCTTACAGTTGAGTTATTTCCACCCTTTCCACACTCTTCTTCGTCTCCTACCCACTTCCCGGATCCCTCCCGGGCCCTGGGAAACCTAGATATCTAGATGATGAAACTCCTAATATCTAGGGGCAGTAGACACCAAGGTGGTGGTCAGGTACAGGTTAGAACGGTATCTCAAGTACAGGAAGAGTTTGCAGAGAGATGTTTGCACCTTCTCACTCCAAGACCAGGATCCACCGATCTCCTGCCTCAGCACAGGTCAAAGACCCAGAACTTCTTCTCAGGATTCTCAACATGCCTTTCGCATGACCTCCCTGGAAACATTCCATCCAACTGACTTATTTGTCAATCAAAGGTGATCTTCATGCTCCCAGAGATTCAATATAATAAATGACACAGGACAGTTCTGAGGGATTTATGGTAAAGAACGCTACCCACATTCAGAGGAAGGTCTGCAGGAGAGGAAACATATAAGAAAAACAACTGCTTGAACGCATGGGTTGAGGCGGACATGATTGGGGATGTAGACTCGAAACTACCACACCAATGCAACTATCAACAATTTGGAAATAGGTCTTGATCAATGACACATGTTAAAACCAGTGGAAATGTGCATCGGCCATGGGTGGGGGGAGTGCCGGGGGTGAAGGAGAAAGTAGGAGCATGAATCATGTAACCATGTTAAAAATGAATATTAATAAATG